>NC_036855.1:55741107-55776621 GCF_002910315.2 Salvelinus sp. IW2-2015
GAGAGAGAGAGAGAGAGAGAGAGAGAGAGAGAGAGAGAGAGAGAGAGAGAGAGAGAGAGAGAGAGAGAGATACGCAAAGGCTGAAAAATGCCTGTCATCCTATTTCAGTTGTGCGGATTGTGCAGGCACATGATGAAATGCCATAAAAAGGACAGTGGGAAAAATAGGTCAGACGGATTGAGCTCTTGGCTTCATTCGCCAACATGTCATCACCTAAGGAGGAAAATGAAGAAAAATTGCCCTAACTAAATACATGCTTCAGGATAAAAAAAAAATTCTGTGCCTATTCTGGCTACATCCTGTTTTCAAACCATCTGCGGCTGTGCTTCATGGCCTCCTCCAAGCTCAAGATGTAAATTCAACTGTTAGAGATTGTAGTACCATGGGACACTTACATTCTAGAAATTTAGCAGACGCTCTTATCCAGAGCAACTTGCAGTAGTGAGCACATACATTTTCATACTTTTTTTGCCCCATGTAAGAAACAAACCCACAACCCTGGCGTTGCAGGCGCCTTGCTCTACCAAATGAGCCACACAGGACCCATGATTTATGAATCCTGGAGGTGAGTGGGTAGGGGGCTAAAGGACTGTTTTGCATTGCATCTGAGGGATTGTGAGTCATGAGATCAGAACGTAAGAGAGCTGCTTTGTTCCTACAGCTCTCGCTACCTACACAAATAAATTAGGTGGCAATTCAGACAAATCCATCTGCTGTCTGTGACTCAGGTCAGACCCAAAGCACACACTGCTTGGATTAAACACACATGCACACACATAAAACGCACAGACACAGAAACAGATAAAGGAACAAACATGAGAACACGCCACATGCATTCATGTTATAAAATGCAAATGACATATGCATATGCAAAAGAAAAAAGAAGAAGGCCCTAACAAACAAATATCTTACCCTTGGATAGACCACATAGGGCATTCTCCAAGTCTCCACCTGTGCATCTAGCAGGCTTACTTGTGCTAGTTTACATTTGAATCGAACTCTCACTGCAGTCTTACCCCACCCAGGTCCAACATCAGTTTGCTCTTTCATTCATTTCCCTCAGAACAAGAAATAAGAAAGTGTGTGTGTTCAGAGGACTGCCCTGGGGGTTGTTATTTCAACGCAGGCCCAATCCCCTCGCTGACGTCCTCCCACTGTATCACCTTCCCCACGTGGATTTCCATTTACCAACTATCCATTAAATATCACAGCACCGCTATGTAGAGAGAGAACACCGCACAGGACCTCGTTCCACCAGCACATTCAACTGTGTCAACAATTATTAGGACTTACTAAGGAAAGGGCCCTTTCTCATAACGTCAATAGATATTTTACTGAAGGCCTTGTCGGTGTATGAAAAAGAACAAGTGAAAGAAAAGCATGGTCTTGTGTTGTGAATCATCTAATTGGCTGTGGGTTTCAACTGCTCTAAGTATCAAACTGCAGGAAATGGTGTAGTCTCTGCCGTCACATTTAAACCTCTAGAAACATGTCAATAATAACTGGTTATGAGCAGACAGCAAAGGGCTGAGCAGACAGGGGATGCTATCTCTCTCAGAGAGTTGAAGCATGAAAGATGACTGACAGGTTTCTGGCTCTTAGTATCTACAGCTCCCAGAGGGTGATATGGCATAGCAATAACAACCATAAATACATTGTATGGAGGAGGTGCCAGGCAAAGGATGGGTCCCTCAGGAGTTTCTCCCTACTCCCACCGTACTGTAGTCTACCTCTCCCTCTATCTATTGGAAAACAAAGGCAAATGTTGCATTACTGTGGGGCCATGGCAAGAGAATAGGTTCACTGGGGTTTGAATAACCCAAATAGAGTCTGGGTCACCTTCCATGCCCCTGCCACACAAAGATACACAGCCCAATGAGAGAAACACACTTTTGTCAGTCACACTTTAGTGCACTTTAATGATGGTCAGCCTACGAGGCGAGGGCCTTGTTCCACTCCGGCTGGCTTTATTTGTGATCTCTCTTCTTTTTACACATATCTGCCGATTTGACACATTTAAGTGCACTTAAACACAGACCACTGAAACAGATTGTCACTGTGCGATAAATAATATATCGGACATATTTGAAAAAGACAGGGACATACAAATCTTATAAAGACCATGTCAATCAACGCTGTGCATCACTWAAAGGTTAATTCAACATGAGCTCTTGGGATTAGTAAACAGTGATCAGATTTACATTATGGACAGCTTTTTCAATTGGACTTAATTGAAATGTCTACCTTTACACAGTCCCTATGTTAATAATGTGCAGCATCAATCATTAGATCTTTGGCACCTATCTCATTATCTGGCCTAACTCAAATGGTCTACCGGTTGGGTTTAATGTAAGGGAGATCATCTGTTTTAATGAACCTGTATGCCGGTGGCTGAGGAGAGGAAAATCAGAAAGGTGTTCTCCACTCACAGCTGGAGGGAGGCAGCAATTAGATTCCCTGTGTCAGATTGTGTTAGTGGCATCGCACCAAGGAAACAGGCAACAGGGTGAGGAGCTCCTTGCTGCTCTGTTCAAATGAGAAACTCCGTGTTCCAAGTGATAACGTGTCATCCTGATGGCTGGTAGTGATAGGTTGGGAGGAGCTGCTCGCAATAGTAACAAAACATCTCCTGCAGCAGTCTCATCAGATGGAGAGTCATTCACAGTAAGGCTTGTTGACCAGGGATGGCCTCTCTACACTGACAGCAAACTATTTGCTCCTTTCTCCACACAAATAACATACATTCAGAACAAGTCAATCCATCAACAAATCAGCAGGTACTTGGCTTCCGGGACGTATTGGCCACCTGGCAATTCTGGCAGATACCAGATGGGCTGGACCATTTCTTTGTTGGTTGGGTTGGTCYAAATTGGCATACACAAAAATACTTTTTTTTATTAAAAAGGCCTGTTAAGATTATATTTTTTAAAGATATTTGTGCAATTTGTCTTTTATACTAATCTGTATTGAGKTTTTGCCGCCCCCCCTAACAAGATGGGAAYGCCAGGTTTTCTGATAGCCTCAGCTGAGGTCACACAAACTCGCACTCAAAGTCAAATGTGGCATCAGCAAAGAGACCTGCTCTGACTCCGTCATCAATTAGACAGCCAAGATCATGGATCGTAAAAACGGAAAGAGTGCCTATAAACGTAGAAATAGCATATTCTACATTGTCACCTCACTCAAAACGTATTTTTGGGGCGGCTAAAACCATGATTTAGTCAAACAGTAAATTGCATTATTCTCATGATTCCTGTAATGAAAGTGTCTGCCCTGCCCCTGTGCCTCTTTTGCTGGGGCCTGCTGCTGTGATGAGGGAGCCACTCTCCTCTCCCCCATGCACTTGAGAGAAAAATGTGTTCTGATAGTATAACATTTCAAAATGCAATTGTGGGAAAAACACAGCTTTGGATGCTTCATTCCCTTTTCCCTGTAAAATAGAGGATGGTTTCAGCTTTCTGTAGGTATAATTTGTATTTCTCAACTCTCAATATTACGCTCAATAAAATTCGCAACGGCCATTTTGAGGGCATAGGCCTATGGGTAGTACAACAGTACATTTTTTAGGACATTAAATGTACTGTTGGATGAATACATGGCTACCAGCAGCGGGTATTATATTTAGAGTTAGCCATCTAGTTGTATTTTCCGTTTCCACTTCCTCAGGTGTTGAATTCCAAATTAATTAACCTTTGATTAGACAGGACAAACCCATTTTCACAATTTCTGATATATCATCAAAATAAATAAATTCCAGCACGTTTTTGGACTCATTCAACAGTTTTGACCTGATTAATTAGAATACTATTGGAAATGAATGTTGAAAGTTCAATTTTTACTCCTAAAACATAAGTTGAAAATGATGCTGTTGAAAAAACTTTTGATAAATAGCTCAATGTCAAAACACAGATTAAAAATGTCCAAATCAATAATCAATATTCAGAACATTTTATCAAATCATGCTTTGTAGACAACAGGTGTAGACTAACGGTGAAATGCTTATTTACGGGTCCATTTCCAACAATGCAGAGCTAAAGATAAGACTGTATATATACTGTATATATATATATATATATATAAATATATATATATATATATAAATATAGTGAGAGTTTGTAATATATTGAAAACCTAAACATAACATTTACTACACATAAAGTATATGCCATAGACTGGGGAACAAGATAATCACACAAACGGCATTGACAATCCCATTACACAACATAAACATCATGAATGAAAGTAATGAAAGAGACTTGCATGAAACGAGCGGTGCTTTGTTATTGTTTGTGTGTTGTTCTCCACAGACAGGCACATGTATGATTAAGGTCACTTGTAATGACATCACCTCCCCCAACACCTCCTCTGCCGCCACTGTGTGGCTGTTTATCTTTTCATACATTATCCATTCTGCATTATTTATATTCCTCAAACAGCGCCCAGCCATCATGCACCAGTGTACTGTAGCAGTGCTCCAATGCCACTATAACCTTGCCTAGCGTTGAGGACACAGAGACGGAGTGAGAGGAGGAGGAGGGGGCTCTCCACTGAAGCTGTAAAAGCCAAATCCCCAGCTGCCCTTTTGTGAACTGGGCCGCTTAATGCATTTTGAGTGTTTCTCCATGCCTACAAGTCCACATGGTGGAGAATGCTCACAATGGGCAGGTCAGAAGCCTCAGCTGACATCCCTGAAAGAGTCTTCACTGATTTGATCGCACCGGGGATAAGAGGGTTGCAGCTATGCCACTTTGGTTTGCTTTTCCCACTCTGTACCACAGAAATCTAAATCCCTATATGGCCAATTCAATAATCATTAAGTGTTATAAACTACATAATTTCGGGAGACAATTCCATCACAACTCTGGCGTAGAATTTTATRACCATCAATCAGTGCCCAATGCCCATTACTTTCCATGTGGATTTTTTGCAATTCATGAATTCAATGTCCAATACATGAATTCACAGTGAAAATGAGTTACCCCAAACCTGAAACTAAACATTCTGAAAGTCTGCATTGTTTTCTTCACAGTTTTTTGTTCGGAGTTGATAACATTGGCCGTGCTTGGAAAGCACGGAAACACTTTGGCTCCTAACCACGCTTCTACTTTATACTCTCATAATGAACCTGTTCATAATCTCATCAGTCATCTTTAATCCGGCAGGAAGGTAATAAGGTGCTTCATTATCTCTCATCATATAGTCCAACACTGTTCAGAGGTCCTGGGTCTTTGTGTCCTGTCTTAGTCAGATATGAGTCATGCAGCATTCTGGTTGGCTGTTGTCTTGTGGCGACTCATACGGTCACAGATCAGAGCGATTATGAGTTGGCCTGATTTCAAGTGGCAGATCGGCCTCTAATCTGTCGCTTTGTGAAAAGCCTTAAGATAAAAATGAATCAAATGCATTTAATTTTAGCTTTATCCACTCACATTTTCCCAACCAGAGACAGTCCGGATGATTAGAATTTGAACTGCTGTCCAGTGGATCCTATTCTGTTTGCCAGTGTGGCTTTAAGTGTATTTAGTATTTGACAGAATGAAGCATTTGCAAAGTAATTACTTACATCCTTCACGGAAATGAGTTGCCACAAGCCCTAATACAGCAGCATATTGGGGAGATCAACAGACTTACTCATACTGTTAGTTACAGCAAACCTTGCCTTAGGCCTAGGGTCATGCAAAAAGTTCAGAATTAAAAGAGACGCCAGAGTCTATGATCAAACATGTTAGATAATTGGGTTGCAGATACTCTGACTGTCGTGGCCCAATTCATACCATTAACAATGGTATGTCAATGTCCTTTTTTAGAACATAATTATTGAGGAATCATTTAGGATAATGTCCTCATGTATTTGGTACCTCACATGGTGCAAAGATAGGGCATTTTTCTCCCATTCAAATGTAGACTATACGCTGTTGTTTGATGTTCTAAAATCAGGCAACAGTGTTTTGCACTGAAAATGACAAGCCATATTACTCACAATACACGTGTTACCCATACTGAATTCTCAATTTTTTACTTTGGTGCGGTTCTTTGTGTGTGTTATTGTCAGTTGCATTTATCAGAATGGGAATAGAGCCAGACAAAGGGCAAAAGCCATGGAGAAGAATAAAATATTATTTGAATGCATGTTATAATTGCTACGTACATGCTCAGGTCATTGAACCTCTCATCTGGTTCGCCAGCTTCCCTCCAATCAGGTTGATGGTTTCTGAGTCTGAAAGGCAAACTTTTGGCATGCATGTGGAGAGACATTATTTGCACCTCAATGTGACCTTTCCCCCACACCTTTCCTCCCAACGCTGCCTCCAAACAAGAGGGCAGCACAGTTTGAAGCCAGAACGTTAATAGAATCAGGCACAGGCTGAAGAAAACTGCATTCGCCCACACCACTCAGGTCCTCACAAGGTTAAAATGAAAAGAAGTTAACTTTTGCATTTGTTGTTACAGCTCTGTATGAAATGTTGCATGCAAATAACAACAATAATGAAAGATGATCTAATTCACCCAATTGAGTAAGTCGTTTAGTAGGTCAGTTCCACATCATCTAGTTGATGTGATATTAGTTAACTTGATATTAATTGGATGATAATGAATTCCCATGAATATGGTCAGAAACTTATAATTTGCTTTTCGATCTGCTGGTTTCAGTATCCAGTCAGTATCATAGCTAGGATGAACACMCAGAAGTGTTGCTAGTCAACTCTTCTTTAGTAAACTTGTAGAATGAAAAGGCTAAATGCATACACCCACCTATTCAGTTTGCACTGTGGGTTTTGATAAAACTATATGTTCCCCCAGCAGGTAACAAGGAAAAGGTTATCATAAACTGCCTGTAAGTGCAAAGAGAAAAAGCAGTAGGGGAACTGAAAGATCGATGTGTGCTATTGAGTTTTTCTACTTCTGTCAGAAAAGCAAGGCAGTATTTTTGACATCCTCCTCAACACATGGCCGAGAGAAGGGGAAAAGCAATTGAAGGTCTCCTTCAAGCACTGGGCATTACTTTTATGTGTTTGTTAGTTTGTAAAGGGGGTCCAAATGGAATTGTACAAATGTTCACTGCAATYATGGCTTAAAATGCAATACTGGGGCAATGCAATAGAAAGGTGAGCGCTAACAGTATTGTAGCTTTGAGGGGTTGTGATTCTTATGCCAGTGGAGGACCATTAATATCATGGACATTTTCCAACTATGTTCCAATCAATCAAAACCTTTTTCCCCGCAGCTTTTATCCACAGACCTCCCATTAATCGTAGGATATTTTTCTTTCTTCTTTTGTAAGACAACTTTTCACTTTTTCCTCTTCCCTTTCACTAAACACTTGCTTTCAAAAGTATACTAAGTCATGTCTATTGTATTGACCTCAGCAACTTGCATGGCTAATGCTGTTCTTTTGTCACAAGTAAGTATCCATAACTGAGTAGTGGGTAGTATAAACACTGAAGTTGCATTACATATTTTAGGGAAGAGTTTTAGAGTAAATCAATGGTTTGCTTTACTCAGTTAGAAGCAAAAGCTTTGTGCACGATKAGCAACGGCGAGCCCTCTAGAACTAAATGCCTGTTGTTTGTCTTTTGTTTGCCAGTTGTGCTGTCTAACAAGCAGAATAACTGTGAAATTGGCATGGACCGTGTTAGATTGGACAGGTACCATTTGTTATGCTACAACCAACAAAAGCACAAAATCAATTGGGTCCAGCACTATTCAAAGCTAATGAAGAGGCTGTACACACACCATGTTGACCTCTACTGACCTATTACTGTCATTTTACAGTAGCATGTATTTTTACAGGCCTCGCCCCTTAGCCCCTTACACACGATGTTGCATGTGAGCATGTTAACCATTACATGTATTCAAATCAGTTCAGAACATACTGTATAGGAAAGTGCACCAATTACGACAATTAAGTATGACGATGATTGTTGTTGTAAATGGCATGCCTGAGTGCTCTTTAAATAACTTGACGGTATCGCACTGTCTATGTCCTTTAGTCATTACTGCCAGCTGCATGTTAGGTAAGCAATGGCTGTATATATGAATGGACAAAGCCTTCGATCACGTGACACTATTCATTCCTATTTGAAGACTCAATAGCGCATTGAAGCCAAATGAAGTCGGTTAAGATGGCGTTTCATGAAGACACCACATGCACAGTTTGAGCTACTCCAGGAAGTGACATTGCAGGCTGGCTCAGTGAGTTTTCAGCTATTATTGTGACTGTTGTATACATTCCACCTCACGCCAAGAAAAATAACAAACTGGCATTTAATGAACTGTACAAGGCTATAAACAAGCAGGAAAACTTACATCTGGAGGCTGCTTTTCTAGTTGCCGGCAATTTTAATTCAACGTCATTAAGACATGTGATGCCCAACTTCAATAACACATCTCCTTCGCCACTAGATAACCACCTCCGTCACCGGCTAAACTAAAGTACAGGGCTACCACACAGAGGGCTACAGCTGGAGCCAGGAAGAAATACAATAAGTCTCGTTATGACCTCCGCAGAGTCATCAAACGAGCAAAAGGACAATATAGGAACAAGGTGGAATCATATTACACAGGCTCCAACGCCCGTAGCATGTGGCAGGGGCTACAGTCCATTACGTATTGGAAGACCCAGCCGTGATCTGCCCAATGATGCCTCTCTACCAGACGAAATCAAATGCATTTTATTCACGCTTCGACAATAACAACATCATACCGGGTGTGAGGGCCTGCCACCGACCCAGAGGACTCAGTGATCTCGCTCTCCGAGGCCGACGTGAGTAAGGTCTTTAATCAGGTCAACACCGGCAAGACCGCGAGGCCCAACGGTATTCCAGGCATATTCACATTCTTTTTCAACCTCACCTTGCCACAGTCTGTAATCCCCACATTTTAAGATGCCCATCATCATTCCTTTTCCCAATAACTCTTAAGGCTTCATGCCACAATGACTACTGCCCTGTAGCACTCACATGTGTAATCATGAAGTGCTTTGATGATGAGACAATGAGACGGTGAGAACGCCCACATCAACGGAGCTGCAGTGGAGCGGGTCGAGAGCTTCCTCTGTGTCCAAATCACTAAGGACTTAAAATGGTCCACACACATGCGCACAATCGTGAATAATCTCTCAGGAGGTTGAAAAGGTTTGGCATGGGCCCTCAAATCCTCAAAATGTTCTACAGCTGTACCATTGAGAGCATTTTGACTGGCTGCATCACTGCTTGGTATGGCAATAGCACCACTCGCGATCGCATTATGCTACAGAGGGTGGTGTGGACAGCCCAGTACATCACTGGGGCCGAGCTCCCTGCCATCCAGGACCTCTATATCAGGCGGTGTGATAGGAAGTCCCGGAAAATCGTTACGGCAAGTTCCACACGGCAAGCGATACCTGTGCATCAAGTCTGACACCAACAGGCGCCTGAACAGCTTCTATCCCCAAGCCATAAGACTGTTAAATAGATAACTAAATAGCTAACAAAATGGCTACACGGACTATCTGAGTTGACCCTTGTAATTTATTTATTTTTTGCACATTTACAGGTTGCTACACACTCACGCACACTGACACTCAATTCTTAATTTGCTCACTCACATAATATGCACATACATTTATACTGACTCTACACACGCACACCCACTCACATACAATCATCATATACGCTGCTGCTACTCTGTTTATCATATATCCTGATGCCTAGTTACCTTACCCATATATATATATTTACCGATAGAACCAGTATCCCTGCACATTGTAAATATGGTACTAGTACTGACTGACCCTGTATATGGTATGCTTACTTACTTACTTCCTCGTGTTCTTCTCATTTCCTACTTTTATATCTCATGTGTTATTGCTCTACCTTGTGTTATTTTTAGTAGTACATTATTATTGATTACTGCATTTTGGGGTTTAGAGCATCCAAGAAAGACATTCACTGTACTTCTGCACGTGACATTAATACATGAAACTTGAAACTTACTGCCGACCGGGGTTCTGCAGGCTGCGATTAGCAACAAAATTATCCTTATAATTATCCTTATTATCCTTATTATCCTTATAACATCTTCTGTGTGTGACAAGGACATACATCTGGTGTATTAGAAGCAATTATTGGTACAATGATTGTCTTAGAATTTTTTATTAGTTTTACATGAAGATTGCCATTGTTCCATTCACTATAATGGGGGATCCTGTTTTCTCTTAACAATGCATGCAGTACTGCGGTCGGTCCTTGAACTTCCGTGGTTTCAATGAGAGGGGGAAGTCATTCTCCCCTGAAGGTAAGGCAGATTTCCTGAACTGCTAAACCTTTACCTGTTATAAAGAATCTATAAAGTTTTTTTAAAGGCTCTACGTTAGCTGTATAAATATGTCCTGTGCAGATTTGCTCTGTTGTATAACGGTAGGTGTTTTACAGTCCCTTTGCACACGTTCACCTATCAAGACACAGCCGTAGTAGTGATGTTTTAGTTCTATCATAATGTTCCATCATTCTCTGTGTGCAGGCTGGTCAGGGATGAAGCATTGGTCCGCAGCTGGAGTTCTTGCAAGTTCAGCAGGGCCAGTAGGATGGATAGGAGTGCCTCTCAAAGCTCATATGAAAGGCATCCTATCCCGTCCCTCTGACATTTCACATTTTGCACTCAAATCACCCACAGTTCTGCTGACATACACTACCCCAGCCAGTCAGCCCCTAGGAGACCAGAGGGCATCGCTCAAAGGACAACTCCCTGCTACCAACAACAGACACGTTTTCAGTGTGAATCATTTTTTATAATATTTCATATTATTGGGGGAAAACATCCAAACTTCTATTCTACAGGTGTTGATTAGTTACTAAATAAGTAGGTCCACAGGAAAAGGACTCAATCCAAAAAAGTATGTTCAAGCCTAAATGTATAAATGTATCATATCTAAGATATCAATTTAGTTTTGTTATTCTGTTCCATTCCAGATTGCTTGTACACTTATGTGTCTCCTAGACCGACAGCAATCAGTAAGATTCTTGTCATAAAATGTCATAAGCATAAATTACACCGCCTCACTCAGTGTTTTGATGTATATTAAATTGTCTGTGTCTAAATCGATCACTATACAAGGCTCTGTGCGGGTGCAACAACTCACATTACGGCTGCAGCTGTTTATACAATAGTGTCAATTTATAAGTGCTGTTTACTGGGGGATGCAATGTGCACCCATTTAGTCAAATGAAGATACATGAGCAAGGTAGCAAACTGAAAATACCACAGAAAGACAGAGGTCAGAAGTGAGGTTCCAGTTCAAGGGTTTTCTCCAATCTCCCTTTCTCCTGTGAGCCAATTGGAGAAAAGGTGCGTGACATCTCATTTGTAGAAGATTAAAAATGTCAGACAGGGTGGTTCACTTTACCATCACATTGTAAACATTTCTGACACACTGGTTTCCCTGGGAATCTAGTGGCATCTAGGGACCCAAAGACAAGTTGTTTACTTCGTGTCTTACAGCTACTGCAATAAAACTGTCTGGTTTTTCATACCGCACTTTACAGAATCCAACCATCAGAGTTCCCTTTGCTGTGCAATTATTCTGGCCACATATGCATCTTTAATAACATACAATGAAAAGCAATCAAGCCGTGTGGTTTTCCTATAAAAAGCAAATATGACCAGATGAGAGAGGGCTTTTCATTGGTATTCTTTAAAACACATTTTAAAGAGTCTCTAGCATGTGTTGCCAAAATGTGCAATGCTTTAGATATTCTGCTTTCAACATTTTTCTCCAAGGTGTCAAAAAAGTGTCTTTCAACAGTGATACATATATAAATAACACTATACCATTGTACTCACGCACACACACACACACATTCAAGCATTCCAACAGACAAACATTACACATTCACATATGAGCTGAGAGAAATGACATCGACAGAAATTATGATGTCGGGGTGAGATTTGTGAGGGCACCAGGGGCTTTTTGAAGTGAGAACCACAGTGAAGGTTCCAGAGTCCATCTGGGCCCAATCAGGGTTTGCGGGTCCAGGCTGTCGCCAGGGAGATCAGAAGGACAATCCCACAAGACATCTCACGATCACCCAACTCAAGTTGCATTCTGAGAGAGAGACGGTGGGAGAGAGGAAGGAGGGGTGCAGAATGACAAGCAGCCTTGCTAGTCTCTCAGGTTTTACAGCAGCGTTTTTTCAGTACTCGTTATTCATGTTCTAAGGATCCAAGGCCAAAAATATCACAGGCAAAAGCGCTGAATGAACAGCTTGACCATTGTGCCCAGCAGAAAAGGTGGCAATTAATCAAAATCTGTAGTTTTTTCCCTTTATTCCCCTTCGTCTGCTTTTTCTTATTTTAACATGAAGTTGAGTGCCATGTAAAAGTGTATCGTTGTTAAATGACCAGCAACAGTAAAACTTTGCTCTGAATCTCTTTCTTCTCCCTGCAGCAAATAGCAAAAGATAAAGTGGTGGTCTTCTAGAGAAGCATATGGAAACTTGAATTGAAAAATGTCCCTCATTAAGCCTTAAGCCAACTGCTGTCAGAGTCAGACTGGCCCCGTGCTGGTGACCTAGGAGTTTGACAGCAGTCCGCTTTACTCAGACAATCTACTGTATATATCACTCACTTTGAGGCAATAGGCTGTGTGCTGGCAGGAATCGGCAGAGATTCAGCACTCGTGTGGATTAATTAATTACTCCAGAAATGTTAACAAGGTCAACCACGTCCTCTGCCGGGAACTGTTGAAGAGGTCAGAGCTTGTCATTAAAATACCTCGGTCGATGCTGTCTTTTAGATTCAAACATTGAGTAACATTTAGCAGTGCTGTATTATATCACCAACATACAAAACAATATGCAACAACAAACCAACATAAATGGCAAACAGGCATCAAGGGTGTTGTTGTCTGCTAGTTTAAATTCAAAAGTGACGAATCTCTGGAAATGACAAGGCTCTCAGRCTGGCCTCCAACCACTAAACCCACAACACATATACACAAATTCCTTCAATCATTGCATGTCGCCTCTCGGTTTCAGAAAAGTTATTCTGTTTACAAAAAGCAATTCATGTCATTACTTTGCCCCCAGTTTCATGTTGTACCAATACAAAGGATATCATGGAAAGTCACGGAAAGTGCAATGYGCAACGAAGCTACATATTCAAAATAACATAAATCAATTTCAAATCCAACAACCTAATTAAAGAACAATGTGTTCATTTAAACTGAAGTGAAAAGTAGATGTCTTTGTTCAATGTGTGCTGATGCTGGATGATAGTTTAAGCGTGATATAGGCAAACACCTTTAAAAATCACACACAAGAAAAGTGAAAGTTGGATGTGTTTGCACAAGGTCAACCATACAGTACGTAACTGTCGCTGGAGGGTGTGCATGCTRTCTTTTTTATGTTCTTATTATTGAGTATGTGTGGGACCTTCACACCCACTAAGCAAGCTACAGCGGAAACAGAGCTGCAAGCCCTGCAGAACCTTGGAGTGAAGCAGGCCAGGCTCATTGGCAGAAGGTGGCGAAACCGGCCAGACCTTTGAGGAAACATCTGTCCCGTGAGTGTCTCAGATCGAGCTGMAGACCCCCACAGCCCCATGGATCACTGTAAAAGCCAACAGGCCCAGAGACACTGTGTTAATTCTCCCCACACTGATGTGGTTAGAAGGAGGAGAAGGATGTCTTAGCAACGTGTGGGATAGTAGGGATTGGGGGAGGTAATTATGTAGGCAAGAGCAGCAGTGAATATGGAGATTTTCTCAAGGACAAAGACTTCTAGCTCTTCTATGCTGTACTGCTGAATACAGCGTGTTATATTCACATTGTTGTGGCCTTTTATTATGTTCATTTCACATTTCAAAACAGCAATTGTTTTTTCATCTCTGGCTTCTTGTTGGGCAGATGTACTTTATGCGTGCAGCATGTCTGATGTGGTGTGTGTTTGTGTATGTACGTGTATGTGTGTTTGCGTTTTGGCAGCGTTCTGGGAGTGTCCAGCTCAAAGACTAGCAACCACCAGTCTGTGTTGAGCGTAAACTTTTGAAACGGCACCTGCTGTCTGATTGGAACCCAGCAGAGCAAAAGACAAACAGTGATGGTCTCTGGGTTTTTATGTAGGCAGGGTGTAAGGTCAGCTGACAGGAGACTGGCCCTTTTGCCATGAAAAGGTCAAACATATGAATGCTGTCTGGGAATTGAAAGGGAATGACCTGGACTGAGAGTTTAAAAAAAGCTGGTCTAGAGGTGAGGTGGGAGAAAGATTGGCTAGGCTATAGGCAATGTTTTTCTCTAGGGTGAATACATCACCTGTACACAGAACAGCAACGTACACTGGGTTATTTTTATTTACGTCAATACAAGGTGAAAAAGTCCTGTGTGATATTTTTACAGTCAACTCTGCTGCTGTGTGTACACTTTCTAAAATGAAAGCAGACTTTAATTGTGATTGATCCTCAGTTGGTAGAGCATGACGCTTACAACGTCAGGATAGTCAGTTCGATTCCTGGGACCACCTGCATGTAGAATGCATGCACGCTTGACTGTAAGTAGCTTTGGATAAAAGTGTCTGCTAAAAATCATTACAATGAATATCACTCAATGAGAAATCCTTTACACAATATCTAACAATAACAATAAATAGCTATAAGCAGAAGCCTGAAAAAATACAATCATACTGGTTTCCAAACTGATTCTATATTGTTTTGACTTGGTCAACATCGGCTACTGGCAGGTGTAAACTTGGCCGACATTTACAGCACAGGAGTGACTTTGAAAAAGCCATTATTTCCGTTGCCGGTTCATGTTCCATGACACCCATGGCTGTTGAATCTTCCCCCCAGGAAGGAGTAGTTTGAGATTCCATAACAATGTGAAAAATTGTGATTTCCAAAGCCAGTCCAGTGGCCCTCTTAAAGGCACTAACGGGCCCATCGCTCTGATGTCCTTAGCCCGTCCTCCATCAACACAAGTTGACAGTGGAGCCTTGAATCTTGAAATATGCCCTTTCACACAGCTCCGGCTGGGGAGGGATCCAAGGATTCGCACATTTCCCAGGTTACATGGTCACAACAAGCCTTCCCGCTCTCTCTGGGGGAAAAGCAAAAACACGATTGAGCTGTTTGTCATTTCCATTCCCCACATCAATCCCAGCCGACGTGCCTTGAAAATGGGTGTGTGTGTTTGGGTGTTTTGTGCTTGAGAGAGAGAGAGAGAGGAGAGAGAGAAAGAGAGATAGAGAAAGAGAGCAAGCTGTTGGTGGTGTATGTGTGTGTAGGGGTCAGCCTGGAGCCTATTGTTTCTACTTGAATGCCATGGAGAAACTGGCTGATCTAGGCCTCAGTAAGGAGAGGGACAGGGGTCTGGGCTGCCAGATCGCTGCAGTGAAGGTGGCACAGCTCTCTGAGTCATTATAGAGAGGCATCCTGAGGGCTACAGCGAGGAGACAGATGGATGCTGAAGCCATGTCCAAGCCAGGATGAAATCTGCTTAAATGAGTTCTGGAAAAGAAATGTAATATGACCTAAAACCCCATGCACTGGAGGGCTTGTGCTCTGTTCAAGACTGGGCATCAACAGCAATGACTTCTGAATGACTTAGAAATACAACATATAAGAATACATTCCTTGAATCCAAAGTGAAGTCTTAGCAACACGGTGCTTGTAAAGAGTACATACAATTCAAGGCACAACTTAAATGATAATTTATTAAGTTATTATTGATGACTTATAATTCAATACTAACTCTCATTGATCAACTTCCAGTAAGCAAACTATAAACCCAGTGGTTTTCTGGCAATTGCCACAATGTTTTGACTTTTACAAAATGCAGACAACAATGGAGGTAGCAACCCAAAAGTTAACCGAGCAAAGTCATGAGACTCAGATAAGGAAATAAACGTATTTGGGGAAAAACTCCAAAATAATTCTAATGGATTGGGTTAAACAAGACAGGCAAGGCTGAATTCCATTCTCTGTCCCTTTTCCCTATCCAGTTGGAGAGACATTGGGATGTCTTGGAGCATGAAATTAAATATTAGAGACTGCCATCATTGAATTGTATCCCATTCTCTGGGAAAACCATGATGACTAAAACAGGAAAAGGGCAGGGAGGATTAACAGTTTAAGTCTTATTTACAGGAAGACAAAATGAGCCATAAAATGGCCTGTATCTCTGATGGGTTAATCAATGTAATGCATTTTAAATAGTGGCTTTCAGTTGATTCATCAATGCCGTGAAAGGCCATGCAGTGGAAGGCCATGAAGCTGAAACCACAGACAAAGAGAATTGGAACAAAACAATGGACCATGACAAAGTATACCTATTTTGGTATAGGGTTCCTATCCCAAAGAAYCAATAAAAATATGTAGACCAACCCCAAAAGACCACAATCTGCTGGGTTAAAATATGTCCGGATCCCTCTATAAATTGTGTGCAGTGCGGGATTAGGGAGGCAAGGTGCAGGCCCTTATTTTTGTTTAAATATAAACATGGACTTAAATATGCACAACATTGGGGTCTGAGAGCAAGGTGCAAGAGCAAGGTGTGAATAACGGGGGAGCCAGGGGGCGCCCAGCTCCCCTGAATGAGACGTTAGCTCGCCTAAATGAAACAAAAGTTACATTTTGGGTGGGTCTCTAAATAATGCTAATTTAACCATTCTCCTATTTGTTTAAAATGTAGTGGTAAATATTTTTTACAGTGGTAAATATGAAGAAAAAAAAGCTTCCAAATTAAACAAACACCCCCACCTCACTGTCATGGTTTAAACTATTTATTTCTATGTGGCAGCACTGTCCACATAGAATTTCGGCCTCAGTTTAGCTCCTTTACGCATAGATTTTATTTTGTACTTTCTAACTTTCGCCATTTGTTTGCCATGCGTCCTTGATAAAAATAGCCTGTGCCTTTATTCCAATGCATTTTCAGAGATCTCCAAGATCCAGGATTTGTACAGGGTTTAAGTTCAATGTTCTAATTCAACACTGTCATAAATGTCCTTAAATGTAAGGAAGGAAAGGCAGTGTTTTGTCACACGGTCTGTGAAGACTCCAAGCATTAACTCATGAATTATGGACAACTCCCGAATTAGGGTGTAAAACATGTTTTGATTCAACTCATGTATTATATTGAATGTAGGCTACCTGTTCTGCGTGTGTTCATGTATGCAAAATTGCCACAGCTTACAGGGTAGGCTACCAGCAGTGGTGTAGGCCTAGTGTAGGAGAAACCTTTACCCACTTTTTTCAGAAAAATGCACTGTTAGTAAAGGGAGCGTTAATTTTTTTTACCCACCAAGGTTTTTACCACTACATCACAGGATACCAGTAGGCCTATTAGAAGTTCATGGTAATACACATTGTGACCTAGTCTTTCCCGGGACAGTTTCAGACCCATTTCAGGTGTCCCGACTTTTTAGGCTACTAAAAATGTGAATATGTCAGCAAGACACATTAATTAATGTAGGCCTAATCAAAAGCAATCGCTGAATGTCATTAGGCACACTTCTTGGTGTTTTGTAACAGATGTCTATTTACATTCATCACTGGACTGTGTTTTTGTTTACAGTCAGTAGCAACAGCAAGACTTTAGATCATTAGAACACATTTGCCAAAGGCCACAAAATAGACCTGAATGGATTTCTGCAAATATGTAAATACCACGGGAGTCCTCTTACATTTGGGAACTTCGCAGTCTTATTGATCAAACAACTATGAAAAGGTAGGCTCACTCTCCCTCAGTTATGCACATCAACAAGATCAACAACTAATGCTAGCCGGAGCTAGATGAGCTAAAATCTAACGAGGGAACATTAGATTAACCCTCTCAAACTAATTCAGCTAGTTGGTAGTCAAAAATTGCACTTATAAATGATGGGGAATAGTAGCCTGCCAGTATCACCTGCAGCTTGCCTGGCAACGCATGCTTGTCCCAACCTATGTTTTGACAACTGAATGGGAACTTCCCTGCCTGCCCACCCATTTAATCGATACCAAATAAATTTGATTGACAACTAAGGGTGCATTTGTAAATTGCCTCCAGTGTGTTAGAGTGCATTCTGCGTTCAGATATACAAAGCATTGTCAGATTGTTAGAACGCACACTGCACTATTGACACTGGATGCTATGGCTGAAGAGTATAGCTGATCCGAGCGTTCCTCACAATGGCAGTCAAGCACCCAAGCTAATTGGCTAAAGTTGGATAACTTGCTAGCTACTTCCAGACACAAATGAGAGAACACCTCACTCTGACCATTTTACTCGCCCTAGCAGAGCTGGTTAGGCTGTTTACATGTTATCTAGAGCATTAGTGACTAACTGTGCTGCTGGCAACAATTTAATAACCTTTTTCCCTCTAAGTGGTTAGAGTGTTGGACTAGTAACCGAAAGGTTGCAAGATCTTATCCCCGAGCTGACAAGGTAAAAATATTTCGTTCTGCCCCTGAACAAGGCAGTTAACCCACTGTTCATAGGCCGTCAATGAAAATATGAATTTGTTCTTAACTGACTTGCCTAGTCAAATAAAGGTAAAATAAATCCGTTTTTGTCCAAAATATTCTGTTATTGAAAATGAACTCCATGGGTGGAGGCAGAAAACAATGTACCAGGCCAGCTGTGATTTACAACTTGATAGCAATTTTTTGGGACTAACTTACCAAGAAATGTGAATTGGTGAATTATATTAATGCATTGAACCGCATATATTTATTCTGCCAACAGTACCTTACTGTACGTCATGGAACATTGAGTCAAATAGAAGCCATTTTTTAAAAACCTCATAAAGTTGGTTTTGTAGCATGAACTGGGAAATTTATATTTTTTACTGATATTATGATTGTCTGTTTGTTTCATATCAGCAAAGTAATTACGTTCTCAGTTACACTTTTAATGAAGTCTTTATTATTAGGCCCATACATTTTTGGGGGGACTTTCTTCCCAATACATTTATTTCCTTATCTGAGTCTCATGACTTTGCTCAGTTAATGTTGGGTTACTACCTCCATTGTGGCAATTGCCAGAAAAACACTGGGTTTATAGTTTGCTTACTGGTAGTTGATCAATGAGAGTTGGTGTTTATTTCTGAGTCATCAGTGACAACTTCATAAGTTATCATTTAAGAGTTTAAGTAGTCAAAGTAGTGCTTTGAACTGTATGTACTTTTTACAAGCACAGTGTTGCTAAGACATTACACTGGATTCAAGGAATGTATTCTTCAATCAGGGAAAGTATGTTGTATTTCGAAGTCATTCTTAAGTCATTACTGTTGATTCCCAGTCTTGGACAGAGCACAAGCCCTCCAGTGCATGGGGTTTTAGGTCAGAATGTCATGATGTAATTTGCACTCTGCCTAAGAGGTATCATTTCAAAGGGAAAMAAACCATTTTGTATATGACTTTGGTTAGATTTTTGGACTGTTATTATTCATGGAACTTATACCACAGGAATTCCCAGTCATACATCATACACTTCCTGATTGGAGGGTGACCAGAGTAACCCCTCCTGTGTGGGAGGAGTGAGGGAGGTTTGGGTGAGGGAAGGCGCTCACGGAAAAGGCTAAAAGTGCACAGGCTAAACGATATAGCCCCTTGAGTGTGCCGTGGCCATCCCCATGTCAAATCGCATGCGCCGAATACAACAGTGAAATGCATACTTACGAGCCCCTAACCAACAATGCAGTTTCAAAAAATACAGATAAGAATATGAGATAAAAGTAACAAGCAGTGAAATAAAAAAAAGCGAGACTATATACAGGGATGTACCGATACAGAGTCAATGTGCAGGGGCACCGGTTATTTGAGGTAGTATGTACATGTAGGTGGAGTTATTAAAGTGACTATGCATAGATGACAACAGAGAGTAGCAGTGGTGTAAAGAGGGGGGGGGGGGGGGGCACCGCAAATAGTCTGGGTAGCCATTTGACTAGATGTTCAGGAGTCTTATGGCTTGGGGGTAGAACCTGTTTAGAAGCCTCTTGGACCTAGACTTGGCACTCCGGTACCGCTTGCCATGCGGTAGCAGAGAGAACTAGGGTGGCTGGAGTCTTTGACATTTTTTAGGGCCTTCCTCTGACACCGCCTGGTATAGAGGTCCTGGACGGCAGGAAGCTTGGCCCAAGTGATGTTCTGGTCCGTTCGCACTACCCTCTGTAGGGCCTTGCGGTCGGAGGCCGAGCAGTTGCCATACCAGGCAGTGATGAAACCAGTCAGGATGCTCTCGATGGTGCAGCTGTAGAACCTTTTGAGGATCTGAGGACCCATGCCAAATCTTTTCAGTCTCCTGAGGGGGAAAAGGGTTTTGTTGTGGCTCTGACTCAATGTGTTTACCTTCCACACCTTGGCCCATAGGCCTACTTTCCATCCCAACCCTTACAATGAGCTCAGACCAGACTGACTAGGAAGAAACCTCAATCAGAATGCATTTAAATATGAGCTACTGTATGTAGCTATAGTTACTCTCATTTGTCTATTCAGTTTAATCTCTCTCCAATCTCATGACTTTAGACAGTTCCCATTTTTTGTGTATATCTACTGTCTATTATTAGATTGACTAATTGTCACTTGTTACGGCACCACCCGTTCCATACTCATTTTTGCCCATCATTGATCACACAGCTTTCTGTCCAGTTAAGCATGATATATACTGTAGGTCATATCCACTTGATGAAAAACACCTGGATGTCATCCAGCACCCGATTAGAATGCTGGTGTGAAAACCTTTGAAAACTAAGGTCATGCCAGCGTGCACCATAGGAGCTCTCATCAGAATGCATATCGCTCCCATCATCTTATTTAACCTTAATTTTTAAATTCCAAAATGCCATCGTTTGTTTCCCAAGTGGAGGTGATGGTCTACCCACTGAGCAAAAACTGGTTGAATCAGCATTGTTTCCACATGACTTCAACCGAACAATTGAGATGACGTTGAATCAACGTGGAAAACTGATTGGATTTGCCAAAAGTCATCAACTTAAGGGAATTTCATATTTATTTCACCCAACTTTGAACCTAAATCCAATGACAGGGTGAATAATTATGTTGATTTCATGATGAATCCACGTTAGTTGGCAACTCAACCAAATGTAAATTAAAACTAGACGTTGAACTGACGTCTGTGCCCAGTGGGTGCTCTCCACAGACTCCAGCGGATGCAACAAAGCCCCTGCATCTACCCTTTAGGAACTTTGTATTTCTAGGGGTTGTGTTTCCTTCCTAACATGATTTGCAAAGTGACATTAGTGCAGTTTTTGTGTTGCTCCCTGCTCTGTCTGTCAGGATGAGTTAGTCGGGAAAATGTGAACGGAGAGCTCAAGCTCATCGAAAGTGAAAACGATGCTACTGAGCATTTTGTTGAACAAAATCACTTTGCCTTCATTTGCATAATAATCCAATTAATGTAATGGATTTCATGTAAATTACTGAAGACAAATATTAATCATTTGAATATATTCTGTACATGTATATCAGTGCAAAGTGTATATTTGCTAGACCCATGGAGTTCTCTGCAGATGATTGTTAATGACTAGACTGCCTCGCCGTGCTATTCTATCATAGAAAACTTTTTGACAAAGTAACCCATCCACATAATTTTAAAACACATTACTCATGATAAATGTACTTTTCCTTTTTGGAATCCATTTGCTATCCATGCCTTTTCAGAGAATAAACTTAAATATGTGGTTTAATCATCTTGAGTTTAAACAGGTTGGGAGTGTCAAACATGATTGTAGGCACTGGGTGTGCAGAGCTTGGAAGTGGTAAGGGAAAATCACCTTTGTTTGCCTGAGCTGGGCAGGCTGTGAGAGCATAGCTTGTTCTCCTATTAAACCCCTAGACTCCTGGGTCTGATCACTGGAGCTCACGAATACAGTTACTGAGAGGCCTACGATGACGGAATGCAGGAAAGACAGACAAGGCTTTCCCTAACCCTGGCCCCATTGCAGAATGTCTGGGAAAGCCATCAGTGTCTCAACGTGAGTTCCCTCCACTGGAGTCTGTTACGGGGTAACTAGAAAGGGCCATCGTTTTACCCCATTTCAAGATAACACAGATCACATTATCATACAGGGTGGAGACTAGAAACTGTTTAATCAACTAAGCAGATTATTGTTGTGCATCTAATTATAAACCGATGTTCATCTCGGATGCTTAGGGAATAAACCTGATTATGGATAGAGAGAAAATTACCCTTTAAGCTAAGCAGATGTGTTCTTTTAAAATGGCAGACAGGAGAAAAACATATGAACTTAAGTAGGCTCTCATCACAGAAACATTTTAAGAAGATGACATCCCATAATTGTCTTCTAACCTAAATTATGGTTGTTTGTTTTATATATCCCTCTAGTACAACTACATCAATATTTCAACAGTATGAGCAGTAGTCATTAATTGTAATGTTTTATTATGAAGATACTGCCCCGAGGCTTACAACAATGTGATTGTTAACATGCAGTATACTGTAGTACAATAGACTACTACAAAGGAATTCACATCTACAAGATATGAACCATTAAGAAAAGCAAGACAAATGGGAAAAAGGTTGAAAAGATAACGCTGTCAACCAAAGAGAGCACCGTGATGTGTAACGTGCACGCTAAGAATTGGGAAGCAAGTACAGGGAGTGAATTTAATAGATAACGGAACATGGAACAAAACAAGAAACACGAGTAGCGTACAGACATGAAACACAAGAACATAAACAATAACGCCTCGGGAAAGAACCAAAAGGAGTGACAGATATAGGGGAGGTAATCAGGAAGGTGATGGAGTCCAGGTGAGACTCATGAGGCGCAGGTGCGCGTAACGATGGTGGCAGGCGTGTGTAACAATGTGTAAACTGGCAACATCGAGCGTTGGCGAGGGGGAGCGGGGGTAGACGTGACATGATGGGTCATATAATATCCTTCCTTTTCGTTTGTTGATATGTTTACTGCCTATAATGACCTCAGAATCATGTTATAAACTGGGACACAATCGCTCCATGAATCTGTTACGGATATAAATAATCTCAGACAGACACACATCAAGACATTCTGTCTCAAATTACAATACACAGTACTTGCATTGAGTCACCTTCAGCAGTGAAACCCATCATGTTCTGCCTATTCAATCAGGATTAGATCAGGCGTATGTTTGACCTACATGGACCAGAGCAGACACAAGACATGATGGAGGACAGGAGAATTCAGAACCCCAAGGCAAGGGCCAGAGTCAGAGTGTGGACATCTCTACAGCTCTACAAGGCTCTAGGGGGCTAACATCCACAACAAACAACTATACTGCATCAGTTGACCTACAAGAAAACAATAAACATACATACATAAACCAACAGTGTATTCAGTTAGTCAGAGGAAGGCTCTTTACACTTCTTCAATGTGTCAAAATGTGGGAAAAGCCGCCAGGGATCGAATGCCTTGTAACTGGCGGTCATCAGAATGGTAAAAACAAGTAATTCACTAGGATGGAACCTAACCATTATTACCATACTATAAGAGTTGACCTATTGTGGGGCCTCCCGAGTGGCGCAGTGGTCTAAGGCACTGCATCGCAGTGTTAGCTGTGCCACTAGAGATTCTGGGTTCGAGTCCAGGCTCTGTCTAGCCGGCTGCGACCGGGAGACCCATGGGGCGGCGCACATTTGGCCCAGCGTTGTCCGGGTTAGGGGAGGGTTTGGCCGGCAGGGATATCTTTGTCCCATCGCACACTAGTGACTCCTGTGGTGGGCTGGGTGCAGTGCACACTGACAGGGTCGCCAGGTGTACGGTGTTTCCTCCAACACATTGGTGCGGCTGGCTTCTGGGTTAAGTGGGCATTGTGTCAAGAAGCAGTGCTGCTTGGTTGGGTTGTGCACAGCTCTCGACCTTCACCTCTCTCCAGTCCGTATTTGAGTTGCAGCGATGAGACAAGACTGTAACTACCAATTGAATACCATGAAATTGAGGAGAGAAAAAAAAAATATATATATATATAATAATTGACCTGAAGCTAAACAATATATGAACAATACCGATTCTTACTCGGTTTTGGAAAGACTCTGAAAAAAGTCAAGGTTACTGTTACCGTACAATATATACAGTGTACAGTGTACATGTTGGTCCCATGTTTCATGAGCTGAAATAAAAAATCTAAGAATTGTTCCATACGCACGAAAAGCTTATTTCTCTCAAAGTTTGTGCACAAATTAGTTTATATCCTTGTTAGTGAGCATGTCTCCTTTGCCAAGGAGAATTTGACAGTACTGGCCTCACAACCGCAGACCACGTCTAACCACGGCAGCTAAGGAGCTGCACATCCGGCTTCACCTGCTGAGGATTATTTCTGTCTGTAATAAAGCCCTTTTTTGGTGATAAACGAATTCTGATTGGCTGGGTCTGGCTCCCCAGTGGGTGGGCCTATGCCCTCCCAGCCTCACTCATGGCTACACACCTGCCCAGTCATCTGAAATCCATAGCTTAGGGCCTAATGAATTTATTTCAATTGACTGATTTCCTTATATGAGCTGTAACTCAGTAAAATCTTTGAAATTGTTACATGTTGCATTACAAGTTGCAGTATAATTTTAACTCAACTGTGTGGAGATGTGCTCCCGGTGCCATAATGGGTTTAAATTATGCATGTCTCCACTGGCATTTTACAATGGGATTTGTCTACCACTAAGTTCTCATCTTTATAATCTTTGTCTTCAGAATAAATGCATTATGGAAATGTAGTTGAGAACATCTTGGCGCGGGGGGGGGGGGGGGGGGGGGGGAGTATAGCATCAGCAAAGTGTCTCAATTCAATTCATCCTGTAGGTCCTAAACACAATAGAACAGATACTTTATACAGAACCTGTGGCTCCATTTCCATCATCATCTCACTAATCAAACGCTTTCTAGCATTTACTCCCATTTAATTCCCACTTCTTAAAATCTGAAATAAACAAATAAAACTACCTCTGTGGTGTGTGGGATTCTAGTAGCCCGTGGAGGCGTTTTTGATGAGTAGCAATCTCTAGTTCCAATGCTGTGCTATTTTGTTTACTGGTAGCCTACCACATCAAAAAACTTGGCACTGAATATAATTATTCGGTGTCCCAAAAAAATGCTATCAGGATTAGAATTTCACACAGAGGATTTGATTTTCAAACAGTTGTTTTTTTTCAAACAGAGAACAACTGTGAAAAAGGTTGAATAGGAGAGCAGAAAACCCCACGTAGGTTCCACGTATGTGTGCTAACACTGTACATCTGCAGCCAGGCTTTTTCTTCTTCTTTTTTTGGTGGTGGGTGGGGGGAGGGCTCCAGGGCCAAATTATGTCTCCCAAGCCTGCTTGAATTGCTCAGCTGCTACAACAAAAATAAAGAAACCACAATTTTCCACCCAGGGCTGTGTCCAAAAATAACAAATAAGCCAGGAGCCTTGCACTGGGCAGGCAGGGGCCTGCTCGGCTCTGAAGATTTGGGTTTCACAGAGTCTGGCAGGACGGGCCCCAATGCGTTCGGTTCATATTAGTCTGCATTGTGGCTTGCGGGCACTGTGCTCTTCCAGGAAAAATGCTGCTTTTTAATCTCGCTACTGACCACACCCTTTGTGCCTCGTCCAGCTTTTACATTTTGTGCCTGGTAGTTCGAATTTCAGAAAGCGGCATTGGGGGATTTGGTCTGTGTGGAACAGTTAACTCTTCATTGTCTCAATGTGAAGCAGCTTTATTTCTACTGAGGCAATCCTTATCAGAGAATACAAGATTGTCATCAATGTGTCTTGCCTCATTTACTGACAATACATGAGTGCCATGATATATATGATATATCGTAAAGCAACACAGTAACTTTGAATCATCTAATCCCCAGCTTTCACACTGTGCTGTTCCCAGTTCTCTGCCTTTAATGCTGCAGTTGGAAGCATGGAGTGATAGCCCAGCTGGCTTGTGGGTAATAGAGATGGTTGTTTTATAAATGTGTCAGGGGGAGCGAGCTAACATTTAGAGTCTTCATCTGAACACAAACTGACAGGCGTTGCTGCTCCATCTCCCCCACCTCCTCTCTGTAACATGCTCCCTAACAAAGCAGCAGGTTCTCTGTGCTTCCCTTCCAGACCACAATAAAATCTGTCGGATCTAATGCGATATGCCACATGGCTGCAATATAAAATCTGAGACGACTGGAATTTGTCACTGAACACCTACAGCAGATTGCCATGTTGTGCTATTGCTCCCAGTCGACTAAAATGAATACTATGATCCCTTCCATACGTAATTACCCACAATCCCCCATCGCCTTTAAAAAAAAAAATCCTGTGTCACGAAAGGGTCAGACACTCTTAAATGTTCAAGACCAGTACGCTATCAAGGGCCAACCATGAGAGATGTTTTGAAAGAGGTGGGTAGCTAAAAAATAGTGCTTTATTGCACTCACTCATGCAGAAATAGACAGATACACACACCTTCCCTCACACTCTCATTCGCAGCACCTAGCAAAGCAAAACATACTCAATACAAAATGTGAGTCACCGCTGCAGATACAGCTCACCTGATTCTCAGATAAACAGATAAGACCCTCTACAATGTAATCTAACAATTCAGTTCCTTTCTGCTTTGAGGTCGTAACATATTTCCCACCTTCCCCTTGAAGATAGAGACTGAGGGCCCCTCATTCAGTTAGTGTTTCTAAGATAGATTGGGTGCTGAACACAGGTGCTGCTCAATACTGCATTACCTGTTTGTTTTTTTCTCCCCTGCCTCCCTCTGCCAGACAGGTCTCATCGGATCAGTGACAAAGTGACTCCGGACATGATCTTTCTCTAAAGACTCTGTGGGTGAAAGATGAGCTCTAGGAGTCAAATGGACATGCCGCATGCAGACTGTGGTTGTCTCCCTCTCTCTCTCTCTCTCTCTCTCTCTCTCTCTCTCTCTCTCTCTGTGGGGTGCTGCAACTTCTAAAAAGGGAATCGATCACATTAATGTCTATTTGTCATTTTTCTTAGTCAGCTTGTATATGTTTTTGAGCAGGTCTACTTACGAAAGAGGTCCTTCTTGTCCATATGAACACAGCCAAAAAAAAACAAGGGAAAGTTCATTTGGATCTTAAAAAACACACACACATAAACTAATAGAGGGCGCACAGGAATTGAGTCCAGGCACGCACAGTCCTCTGCTGTGCAGGAACCAAAGACCACATCTCTGAATGTAAAAGAGCAGACAAGAGGCACAGTGTTTCTGAGCAGCCTACAGGGGCCTTATCAGTGCCTCTGAACTAAATAATCAGGGGATGTAATTGCACGCTCCAGCTGTAACCTGGTGACTCCTCCACTGTCTGATCAGCACTCTGGCCCCCACGGGAAGTGGGGCTTAGTCTAAGGAGAGGCCCCAGACTTACTGCCCAAGCAGTGGAAGCAGATGTGTCCCACCCCTCCTCCTCCCTTCTCCTCCTCCCATTCTCCCCCTTCTCCCCTTGCAGTAGAGCAGTCCTCCTCGTAACCTCTAAAGCTAGTAACCCTCACATTCCAAGATTCCTCCCTGCAATCACACACTGCTATATATGGACATGGATTAGACTGTCACTAGAAAAATCCCCTCACAACTAGGCAAGGGTTGTTTCTCATTAGGAATGTTCCTTGGAGCACATGTCGCCATGGACCACATTTCGCCAAGCATATCTGTAATGCTGAATATTTATAGACGATGAACTGAATGGAAAATCTGTTCAAAATAAGAGAGCATCATATTTCTCAGTATAGCAGGAGAAGCAATACTTCATTTTAAAGCAAGAAAGAAATGTCTCAGCATCTGCCACTTATTTTACATGAAAGCCACAGAGGACAAGGGCAGTTCCTTTTTATCAAAATGTGAGTTTCCAATCTATTGAGGGACCCAGCCAGAGGCATAGGGGGGAGGATACTGTGTGAGTATTTCAATGTGAAATTCCAGCCATCCCTGATCCTAATGGTAGCTCATCTATATCAATGAGTCTCCTATTCGCTCAGCCTGAGAGATTTCTCAATTTTCCAGCGAAGGGGATGCTGTGAGAATCTTGATTGGAGAGTGACCTTCCACTGATTCATTGTCCTGGGAAAAATATATTTGTAAGGCAAAGGACAACATTGTTTTTTCCCACCAAAACATTGAGGTAATGTTGAAATGAGGTTGTGGGTTATGTTGATCTTGGCTATACCATTCCCAGACATTTTTAGGGAGGGGAAGTCATTCCGTATTTCCCGTCAGCTAATAAATTCAATCTCTAGCAAAGCCAGTGCCAAATACCCCAAAAATAGTAACAACAATATTACAAGAAGCCTCACTAAGTGTGGAAGTTATTTTATTATTTTTTATTTTATGTTTTTTTGCCGGGTTTAACCCTGACCTCTCGGCATACCAACATCATTCCCACTGATCTCTTATGATGGTAAACTCCCATTGCATTACACAGTTATCTGTATCAGTCTCCAGCATAATTCCTCTTCCTCAGTCTACAGGGTGATTCATAAAGGGGGCTATACTCCCACATTAAGAACAAAGCATGTTGTATGGGGAGTAATGACTCCATAATTCAATCATCATCACTGTAACTTTTATTACACTGACAATGAACCCAGTGTCAATGATGTACTGTGGTGTGAGCTGATGAAATCTCTAAACCACATTGAAAAAGGCAGGAGTTTGTTCATAGAGGTAGCCTCCAGGTATAACTCCCCACACAGTGAAATACAGGACTATGCTAGCCAGTGTAGCTTAATGAACTCTCTGGGCCTGGGTCTGGATTGTGATGGTAATGTATGTCAGCGCTAGATGTGTGGGGTCATTTTAGCCACGATACTGCATTGTGTAGAATCTGTTACTTCCACAAAAATAAACAAGTGAAATATGGAAACATAATGGTAAGTGCAGTGGCACGACCTGAAATCTCCCTTCGACTGCATACCATCTGTGTCTGTCTCTCTCTCTCTCAAGCCCTATTCCCCCTTTCAAAGCTCAACCAACTGTTTTGTGTTTCTGTTTGTTTTTATATTTACCTATCCTCATTTGAATTTAGTGTCATATCAGATATTATGCTGTATAGTCATGGTAACCTTAAACATACTGATGTACAGGTAGGTCCTGTGTAATGTACATTGTGTGTGATGTTTGTGTCAAGGTTATTGTTTACAGTGGCCTCTGTTTAGAGGGGTGTGCGTGATGTCAGTGTGTATTATGGGATGTGTTAGAGGACACTGTGCTACTGCTGGTTACTGGTTAGTACTGATGAAAGGGGATGGCAGGGATCAGGCTGCAAGCAGACCTAGCATTAATGGGGCTGTGTGCTCCAGCCCCTCATTCCCCTCTCTCTCTCTCTCTCCCTCATTAGCCGCCAACACATGGGGACACACCTCAAATCAATACGCCTCCACTGGAGCCCCTGAGTATCTCTGCCCCCTCACAGACCCTCTCTGAACCCTCACAGACCCTCTCTGAACATTCACATCCCTGGCTATAAATATAGCAGCTGGGTGGAAGTCCTAGCTCAGTGTCACAGCGGGGGGGTCACCAGCACAGAGACAAAACAACAGCCCAAACAAAGCAGCCTCTCACACACTCAGAACACCAGGCCAGGTTGTTAATTGTTCATGGGGATGTTCAGGTAGCACTGGAGGGGAGAACAGAGCAGTGAGACAGCAGGAAACAAAGAAGGCCCACCGCCTGTCTGTGCAAACTCCAGACGCTGATGAGATCTTAGCATGGGTATTAAATTCCTGTAATTGCAGTTGACCCTTAATCATATTATGCCTGGACTGATCTCCCCCGATACGAGCGTTCAGGTGATAATGGTTTCCTACAGATCACTGGATGCCTCGGCACAGACACATTCTAGGGATCAGATTAGCAGAGCAGATGTTCGTCTTAGACAAAAGGTGAAGAAGAGAATTATTAAAAAGTCAACACATATCTTAATTGGTCTTCTGTGTGTATGGCAACATATACATTAGGCTACAAGATATTCTCTTCTAAATAAATATTGAATGAATATTCAATATCCAATTAAAATGTCCACAAGATATAATGTAACATTGAAAAAATTAGAGGTAGGTGATACTAAAGTACTTTGTTTACTGATTTTATCTCACTGAATTTGTATTTCCATCACCCTGAGCCCGCCACAGGTTGTATCAACTGTCTGTGCCGATGCAATTCCACAAATCAAGAAGACGTGATGGTTTTATAGTGTGTGTTCCTCTGTGCATCACGATGAGGGCTTAGTATTAACCAATGGCCTGCATGTCCTTTGTTGTGCAGGAATGGCAGAGGACTGCTTTCTCTGCTGGTAATAAAAAAGTTCCTACTGGATGACAGGGGGTACGTGGACGTCTACAGGAGGAAATGGCTTATGTTTACCACCAACAGCCTTCTAAGGCCGTGTGTAAACATCTGCATTAAAATTGCCTCATTGTACATGGATTAGTGTTGCCAGAATTGAATTCTGATTGAATTCTTTCACCTTCTGGGAATACCATGACAATCTCTAGATTTGGGGAGACGGTGTACTGTAACGACTACAAAGCTTAAACAAACATATTATGAACAATGCATAATATCAAATCAGAGAAGAAAAGAAACACCACGTGTACGTTTAACCATTTATTAGAAGAGATGAATGTGAAGTCTCTGCGTTAGGCTCTGCTCCTTCAGGGTAGCTCACCGCCAGAGCGAAGTGTCATATAAAGATGATAAAATAACTACAGGCAGTGAGCACGGTCTGCTCTAGCAATCACCTGCAGGAAGAAACACAGAACCCAGAAAACAGCAAGCATCCCGAGTAACCGCTAGTTACAGCAGCGGCAGGCCATGCCAGCAAGAGACAATAGCACATGCGCGCTTGTGACAACGAGGAGTGTTTACAGAACTGGTCAACTTAAATAGACCGCAATGTACAGTAAAGAGTGTGAATCCAATTGGTGCTCTAACAGCTGATGCCAACACTCAGGGTTCCCTCCTGAACTGGCTCCGCTTTATTTGTCAGCACATAGGGTACTTGTTAGTCCCATCCCAGCTCTACTGCTCACCTGCTTTACTATACACGACCTTGAGGATGTTTGTAGCACATGACGACATAACGTGAAACAAGCCCAAGTACCTCAGCTTTTGAAAGACTGGTCCTGTTGAGAAGACTGTAGCACTCGTTTTATGTCTTTACACTTTACAAAGGAGAAACTCCTTTGAGAGGTTTGTCAAAGTTCCTGCACAATATTTTTGTCATGTCAACCCTCCAGGAAGGCTATATGAAGAACAAAAAAAATGTGTCTGTGATTGCCATCCTGAAAAAACAATCTACTCTGAAGATTTAGGATACCGGTAGATATGCTCTGGTACAGTATGCTCACTAACACTGTCTTCCTCAGGAGTGAGACAGGATGCAATGTTGTTTCCATATCCAATGAAAGGGATGATACATTTAGATGAGCTTTGAGTTGCATATTGGGGATGAAGGCCCTGTGAAAATGATTCATAATCTGTCTCGAAACTTTCAGCCTCAACTATGGGTGCAAGGACGATATCTTTTGAGTTGCCACTAGAAATGGCAAAAGAAAACATAAAGGAACTGTAAAAGGCTTAATCTGTGTGGACTGCAGCCAAATACTGTGGGCAGGCTCTGCTGCAGTGGTGGAATCAGGAGAACACAGCTTTGACTCCCACAGACAGAATTGTCAGAATTACAAAATCTTCATTATGTTCATTCACAACAAAACAAATATTTTGCTCAATTATTTTCTGCTTAAACAGACTCTGGTTGGGGAATTGATTTATTTAGTAGCCATAGATCAAATATACATTTACATTTAAGTCATTTAGCAGACGCTCTTATCCAGAGCGACTTACAAATTGGTGCATTCACCTTATGATATCCAGTGGAACAACCACTTTACAATAGTGCATCTAACTCTTTTAAGGGGGGGGGGGGGGTTAGAAGGATTACTTTATCCTATCCTAGGTATTCCTTAAAGAGGTGGGGTTTCAGGTGTCTCCGGAAGGTGGTGATTGACTCCGCTGACCTGGCGTCAGCGGAGTCATATATAAAATATAAATATAAAATATTAAAAAAAWATATATATATATAAAAACGTGTATGCTCTGGGTATGATTTGTACTCCCATTTTGTGATAGTTGGTAGTTACAGTCTTGTCCCATCACTGCAACTCCCGTACGGACTCGGGAGAGGTGAAGGTTGAGAGCCATGCGTCCTCCGAAACAGGACCCTATCAACCCGCACTGCTTCTTGACACACTGCTCGCTTAACCCGGAAGCCAGCCGCACCAATGTGTCAGAGGAAACACCGTACAACTGGCAACCGAAGTCAGCCCGGACATCCCGGCTGGCCAAACCCTCCCCTAACCCGAACGACACTGGACCATTTGTGCGCCGCCTCATGGGTCTCCCAGTCACGGCCGGCTGTAACAAAGCCTGGGATCAAATCCGGGGCTGTAGTGACGCCTCAAGCACTGCGATGCAGTGCGTTAGACCGCTGCGCCACTCAGGAAGCCAAAGTATTTATTTTAACCATCAATAACATATGAAAGCAGCTTCCACTGTATTAAAGCCATTGGACGCAGTTTATCATAGCACACTACGTTTTATTACGGCCGATATGTTCAGTACACGTCACTGCATTCTGTATCAGAAAGTAGGCTGGCCCTCTATGAAGTCTTGTAGATCGATGCATTGCACTCTTCTTGTTTATAAAGCCCTCCTGCATAAACTTCCTCCGTATCTTAGCTCATTGTTATCTTATAGACGTACGAGATACCAGACCCGGTCTCAGGGATGGCTAACTCTGGAGATCTCTTCGATTTCCACTGAGTTGGGAAGATCTGCTTTTAGTTTTGTGTGGAGTGACCTCGAATGCACTTTAAAATTGGAGGAATCGGTGCCTCTATGGCATTTCCGATGGCTGTTAGGTGACCTTTTCACTGAAGAATGTGTCTGTTTTTTTATGAGTGTGTTTTGCTTTCATGTATTGTTGTGTATAATAACGTGTATTTTAATGTTTATATGGATGTGTAGTTTAATGTGTATATTGTATTTTGATGTGTATTGTTGTGCTTAACAGGGCTCATCTAGAACAGAGACCTTGGTCTCAGCATTGACTCACTGTCAAAATAATGGTTAAATAAAATAACAACTATTTTGAGGATGTGATACTGGCTTTGTTCCTATGCTGTCTCATGGGGGACAACCATCAATAACTCCCACATTGAACCACATCCCTAAGACTGAAATCTCGTTTTTCTTAATGAGCAACAGAGAAACATATGCGGAATCGGTGCGTTCAGTCGTTCTTTGAAATACATGTACACAAATACATATGTTTTGAAAGAATAGAGCCTTATCCATTGTGCCAGCATAAACAACAGTGTAACAGCTTTTTTATAACAAGAGGCTGCTGGTCTGCCTGGGTGTCAGGAGAGTAGTAGGGAGATGGTAGTAATGAGGGATTCACTCATTTAGCCCTCTTAACGAGGTTGATATTGACAACAACTTCTTACCCCAGAAGGAGTTTATTCCCAGCCTGTTATAGTAAGTGCTAGTCTTGCGTTGTTAATGTTGTGGCTAATATGCTAGCTCTGGTTTCAAATGAGATTAAGGCTGTTTTCTTTCCATTGCCCCACTCCTAGAGGAATAAGTATGAGCCGCCAGCCACAAGGATGACTAGATAAACAAAGATCGTAACCCCCTCAAGTTTTGGAATCAGATTCCAATTTGACCTTTGACCTGTTGAAATAGGCTTTGGGGTGTATTTGACCTCTTCTAACGCAGAGTGAAATACACACTGAGCTAACAAAGCACATGTTGTTCTAGTCTGTCTTCTGATTGCACCCTCATTATAGGAACGAGCAGAGAGAGGGAGAAGGGAGGAAGGAGAAGGGAGTTGGAGAGAAGGGAAGTGGGAAAAGGGGGGGGGGTGCCCTGGCATGAGAATTTAACAATTATGAACTGATCTATCAAGTTGAACTTAGAGAATTAAGAATTATTCAGTGATTTTGTGTCAGTGAAATGCAGTCCTGGTGTTTCCTTATGTGACATTTAAATGATGTTTGATACAGAACATGGCACCGGGAAAAGAAATCAGCTGCTGTTTTCAGGTGGATTGTTAATTGATTTGAAAGGAAAGTTTCCCTAGTTGTGCCAAATGTTTCTTCCCTCACATCCCATGTGACGCATCATCAGCAAGAGACTGTGCTTTCAAGCAGATGCCAGCAGACCAAGATGTATGTGTAGACGACGTCCCCTTCGAGGCGATGGCCTAGCATACAGTACGAGTGTGTTTCTTGCAATCACTGCTCACCACATTTCCTCCCCCTACCTTGAGAGCAGCATGACATCACTTGTTTATTACTGTAGGACACTATTCCCTACTTCCTTCCCTTTTTTCTTTTGTTACTATACACAGCAGACCCTGTTCATGAGTCTAAATATAGTCAAACACCTCCCAGGCCATATTTGATTTTTAATTGGGTCTTCTCTGCTCACTGTGGAGATGAAGGCACAAAGCAATTAAGGGCCTGTGCTGGAATGCAGGTAGTACAGCAAGCTACTCACACAGCTACTTGTCTGCTGCTCACTGCTGGCACTCTGACTGCTTCTCAGGCTCACACAAACATCTGCAGCACTTGCTACAGCTACACGGTCTCTCCCTCCTCCCCCCAAAAAAGTGAAGAAACGTTCTCAGATGTCTTTGGTCGCGCATCTATTTCCATCTATTTGATCTATTTCCTTTTTTTTCTTTCACATCCACGCTCGGTGTCTTGTGACATCACAGCCCGGGCTGTCATTGTCTGTACACAGCCCAGTTTTTATTTTGTGGTTATTTATCTTCTCGTTTATTGATCTGTCTTCTGATGCATCAAGAAAGGGTCCTTAGAGAGGAGAACTATAGATGAAGTCATACGTTTTTCCTATATCTGACTCCTTACGCTTCCCATCTTTCTCCTTCTTTCCTTCCTTACGTCATTCCCTGCAGTGAATTTCGGCGAGGGATGTTTTGTTCACAGGCAGAGCTGTGAGCTCTAGCCGTGACTCCATAAAGCAATCACGCCATGCAATCCCTTCCAAATGCAAAATTGCCTGGCGCTAACAAACACACTCAGGTAAAGAGTGGGTTCCTCAGCAGCCAACGAAATTATACAGGGCTCTTTGATTTGCAGAGATCAAAGACATCTCGTCTTTATTTGAGTTGAGATGAGAGAGAGGATTTCAGGAAATGGTTCTTACCAAACTGCACATTCCATGGCTTGACATTTAGTAGGTATATTTACCACTAAAACTCCAATCAATGGATGCCAGTGGAACTTACATTCAGTCATTCGGAAAGAAAATACTTGGAAAAGTTGTGTTTATCCTTTCTCATGTAAAAAATATAGAACTTAATTCCTTGGTGGGTTATGAGAACAAATGTGAATAAAAAACCTTTAGAACACGATTTACACTACACCCATCTGTTCTGTAGGCTACAGGTATTTTCTCTAACCTTTTTTCTCCTCACGTTACTAGACTGCAGCAGTCGGCTGCTCAGTGCTCCCACTTCCTGTATTCTGA
>NC_036855.1:55780460-55814366 GCF_002910315.2 Salvelinus sp. IW2-2015
CCTTATGTGACATTTAAATGATGTTTGATACAGAACATGGCACGGGACAAAGAAATCAGCTGCTGTTTTCAGGTGAATTGTTAATTGATTTGAAAGGAAAGTTTCCCTAGTTGTGCAAATGTTTCTTCCTCACATCCCATGTGACGCATCATCAGCAAGAGACTGTTGCTGGCTTTCAAGCAGATGCCAGCAGACCAAGATGTATGTGTAGACGACGTCCCCTTCGAGGCGATGGCCTAGCATACAGTACGAGTGTGTTTCTTGCAATCACTGCTCACCACATTTCCTCCCCCTACCTTGAGAGCAGCATGACATCACTTGTTTATTACTGTAGGACATTATTCCCTACTTCCTTCCGTTTATTCTTTTGTTACTATACACAACAGACCCTGTTCATGAATCTAAATATAGTCAGACACCTCCCAGGCCATATTTGATTTTTAATTGGGTCTTCTCTACTCACTGCGGAGATGAAGGCACAAAGCAATTAACGGCCTGTGCTGGAATGCAGGTAGTACAGCAAGCTGCTCATGCAGCTACTTGTCTGCTGCTCACTGCTGGCACTCTGACTGCTTCTAAGGCTCACACAAACATCTGCAGCACTTGCTACAGATACGTGAAGAAAAGTTGTCAGATGTCTTTCGCACGTCCATTTCCATATATTCTATCGTTTCATTTTACATCCACGCTCTGTGTCTTGTGACATCACAGCCCCGGCTGTCATTGTCTGTACACAGCCCAGTTTTTATTTTGTCGTTATTTATCTCCTCGTTTGTTGATCTGTCTTCCGATGCATCAAGAAAGGGTCCTTAGAGAGGGGAACTATAAGTGAAGTTATGCATTTTTCCTGTCTCTGACTGACTCCTCACGCTTTCCATCTTTCTCCTTCTTTCCGTCCTTCCGTCCTTCCCCGCTGAGAGATGTTTTGTTCACAGGCAGAGCTGGGAGCTCTAGCCGTGACTCCATAAAACAATCACGCAGCGCATTCCCTTCCAAATGCAAATTGCCTGGCGCTGACAAACACACTCAGGTAAAGAGTGGGTTCCTCAGCAGCCAATGGAATTATACAGGGCTCTTTGATTTGCAGAGATCAAAGACATCTCGTCTTTATTTGAGTTGAGATGAGAGAGGATTCCAGGAAATGATTTTTACCAAACTGCACATTCCATAGCTTGACATTTCGTAGGGATATTTACCATTAAAACTCCAATCAATGGATGCCGGTGGAATTTACATTGTCATTCGTAAAAAAAAAACTTTGAAAAGTTTGTGTTTATCGTTTCTCATGTAGAAAATATACAACTTAATTCCCTGGTGGGTTATGATAAAAAAGTGAATAAAAAACCTTGAGAACACAATTTACACTACATCCATCTGTTCTGTAGGCTACAGGTATCTTCTCTAACCTTTATTCTCCTCACATTACTAGACTGCAGCAGTCGGCTGCTCAGTGCTCAGTGCTCCCACTTCCTTTATTCTGACCTTTCTTCAAGTTAATCTTAGGTCATTACTCAGCCATTTGTCATGATGGTCATGTAAGGGACTTCAATTCATCTGCTCCCCCCCCCTGTTTTGTGTCTGTGTCTCTCCTCAGTCTGTGGGCCACAAGGCCCCAAAACATGTTTCATCTTCTGCACTTTCTCTCAGAAGTGCTGATGGGCAGCAAATCTACAGGGCTGCTGAGAACAGAGAAAGAGAAGAAGAACGCCGCCAGAGAATGTTGCCAGAGGCAGGCAGGTGAATGTGGAATGTCACCTTGCCCTCAGGGGTGCCCGGCTCTCCCTCCTCTCCTGTCCCTCATCTCCCTCCCTCCTCACCTCCTGTCCCTCTTTCTCCCACTAGAGGATGGATGGGCTAAACAATAGAGTCAGCCGGAAATTCAAATTTGACGACTGTTTGGCTGCAGAGACAGAATGCTCGGATGTCCAGCATACGCTCAGAGATTTGGTTAATAAATTATTCAATTAAATTAGTCCCATCTGCTCTTGATGCTGCAGCAGACAGAGAGAGGAGGGGAAGGAACCAGTATACCCGTACAGCTGTGTCTCCTAAACCCCAAATAAACCCACTACTCACCCCGCTATCTCATTATGACCATGTGACCCGCGCCATACAGGGGAAGGATGACTGACAACCGGAAATAAAGTCCTGCTTGAATTATTCATCCATAACCTTTGGCTGACAAAATTAGATCGCATACTTAACAACCCTGTCCACCGCTCCGCTCCATTTTGAGCTTYGCCAGGGTTAATTTGCACGCTAATGAATTCGATATAATGAACTTGGCTCAACAGAGGTTCATTCAAATTGTCCTTAAATGTTAACTTTTTCCTCACTCTTACTGTTCTGCCTCTCAAGGCCCCACAGTAATTCAGCTTCCACAATGTGTTTWATGCTCTCATTGCTTTATAAGAGACCCACAAAAGATTACCAAGCTGTAACAGGTAATTGTGAAGCCCCAGAGAGAGAAGCAATTGAAATTCAGCTACAAAATGTCCTTCCCTCACTCATTATTTACCAGAATTGTTCATGTCTACGAGAAATATTTTGCAGTCCTTTGAAGATAAAACTACGTTAGTACATCAAACATAGTGATGATACATGTTGACACTGTATATGACATGGGTTTTATGATATGGAAATGTGAAGTGCACATTTGGACTCACGGGTGTTTGGCTTGCTTGTATGTCATCAATGCAGTATTTAATATAATCCCCAACGTCTCATAATTGAAAACACATTCAGTCCTCTTCATTTACAGCATTTCCCTCACTCACATAACAAAACACTTAAAAAATTATAATAATTACAAAGAACTTGCTAAAATTTCCCAATTAGTGGATGGATAGGGGCAACTTCTTGACCCATGCAGTACTCAAGTTCAGAACGTCTGTCAGTCAAAACCKATTCAGCTCTATGAAGCGCAGATCCGGAGCTCTGATGTAATTTATAGCATGTTACTGTACAGCCACTGCATTCCAATTTAGATTCTTATCAGTGCCAAAATCTGCCATTTTCAAACCGTATACAGGTACGAGGGTAAAGGATTAATACAAAAAGCATCTCACAAGACTCACAAAATTCTATGTTTAATCATTGTTGAGTGACTCATCCATTGAAACAGTGTTATTTTATTTAACCATGCAAGTCAGAACAAATTCTTATTTACAATGATGGCCTACCCCGGCCAAACCCGGACGATGCTGGGCCAATTGTGCATCGCCCAATCACGGCCGGTTGTGATTCAGCCTGGAATCAAACCAGGGTCTGTAATGACGCCTCTAGCACTGAGATGCAGTGCCTTAGACCACTGTGCCATTTGGGAGCKCCATGCCTGCAGAGCCAGTTCAAACTGGTGCTCTGAGATTGAATATGTTACTCTTATCGCCGTGTCAGTTACAGGAGAGGCTGGGTTTTGACAGGCTCCATCTGAAATATTGTTTGATGTATTGGGTTGGTTATTGAAGACTGGGTTGACTTGACGCTTGGGCTCAATTTTCACCCTCTCGCTCCATTGTCAGCCACTGGCACCCAATTCAGCTCTGTGCCAACGACAATGCTCAGAGATATCATCACGCTAACAGATTAGGCTTTTCTGGAGGTGAAGGCTATATATTAGAGACCATCGAAGCAGACGCAGGATGCCCATGACCACTTGAGCATGATGCTTCTGGAGTCCTGTCTGACAGTTCTCCTAGAGAAAATATATCTGTTTGATAGTGTGAAATAAGTAAAGCCCACAGATCCCTGGTACGTGCCTTGTGTTTTGGGTATTACATTTCAACCCACACCAGATCACTACTCTTCACTATGATCCAGACATTTGGTCTAAAGGATATTACACAGCACATAAAAGTCAACTGACAAAAAGTTGTACATCTATGAAGATAAAATGCACATGTGTTGTAATGTACTGTAACTACCTGGGTAACAAATGGGAATCAAATTCAGAAATAATGTATTGCTTTCATTGCAAGATGTTGCCATGTGTCATCCTGTTTGTTAATGGTGCTACAGTGCGGTAGACCAGTGACAATAGGTCAATATGGCAAGGCAAAATGCTACCGGATCTTCATTTAACGTTAAGCAGTGTTAACATTTTCTTCATATATGATTTCACGGTTGGCTGCATATTAGCATGGAGGCCTTYGTTAGTCGGTGAAATAACCAGGTTTATAAATATGAGGTTTCCAGAGGAATGAGCCGACCATGTAGAGAACAGTGCCTCAGCCCTGATCACCACTGGCTTTACTCAGTCTGACAACACAAACTGGTCAGAACACTGATTGGCTACTCTTTACCCCCCAATGCCCTCTATGAGTCATGGTGTGGAGAGAGTAAGCATTTCCAATTTCCTTGATGGTACAGTAAGATGTATGGATGAAAACCTATAGTTACCCCTCCCAGAGCTAACAGACGGAAGACAGACACTGCTTATTGTAGCAAAGAGTAATCATACACAACTGGATACCACATATCTAGTTACTGTATCTTACCTTGGAAACCTGTGGGATTCGGTATGATTTACTTTATATCGAGGCTTGAGAATTGTCCTGGAAAATTTGAGTTGGCTAAGTTGTCTGACCTAAGGATGTATAGGTGTACCTACATGTATTAAAGCTGAAATGAAAAATCTGACATAACTGATGGGTGCATTGAGCACAGGGACAACACTCTGCCTCTCTCACCCAATATTGATTCAATGATATAAATATCCTATATGGTTTCAAAATGTTCTCAGTATATGCCATCCACCAACCCCCTTTCCCGGGCTCTGTCCTCTGACTGTGCTGTCTATGCTGTCTGTCCCTATTGAACACTTACTGCACGGAAACACCCCCCCTACCCCCCCCCCCCCCCCCACACACACACACACATATTGATTTAAACAAAGGTGACTCGTCATCACTGCTGCAATGGCACCTGAGCTAATGAGAAAAAAGCTGTTTCTATTTCCAACAGGAATCTGTGGTAAGATGAGGACCACCAACCCATTTTCCTCTGGTTTCACAGAGAAATTGCCTGCCCCCCCCCACCCCCCCCACTCCGTTTCTTCTCTCTCCTTTCATTTCGGATGTTGGCTTTTCCAGACGTTTTACTGCCCCCTTCCTCTCTCCTCTGAAAGACCTGCAGTGTCTTTGTCGGCAGGTCATTTCTCTCATGATATAATATCAATATTGTTCTGTAGTGAGCAGCATGCTTTGGTCAAAATAATGGGCTTAACTATAACTTCCATGGAAACGACACTCTGGAGGTCGGTAAATAAACATTTAGTATGAATAACAGGGCTGGGGTCAATTCGAATTGAAAGTAGTCAATTCAAGAAGTGATTTGAATTCAAAATAAAGAAAATTAAATAACTTTTGATATAAATAGCTTTTATTGAGTAGTAATTGAAAATGTATGCAATTATTGAATTGTAATTTCAGTTTACTTCCTGAACTGACCACCTTCAATTCGAATTTACCCCAGCTCTGATGTATAAATACATTTGGAAAGGGATACAGTAGAGAAAATAGGGTATGACAACATACCATCTTTTTTTGGTATGCAAATCTTTCATATCACATTGAGATACAATTAGGATTAAAAGTGTGCTATCAATTAATTAAAGGGTACCAAACACATTCTTCACAATGTCTCATTTGCACCCTAGTAACCCTACTAATTCAAATGCATAATGTATGCAGTAATATCAAAATAAGTCAGTCAGACTTCTTTTAAATCAAACTGCTTCATTATTCCGGATCCATAACCCCTCACTTCCGTCCAGGGGGAGCTAACAGTTACCATTCTCAAGGTGGCTGTCAGGTGCTGGGGGTGAAAAGTTAAAGACGTCACGCCTGTTGACATCAATATAAACTGTGTCCTCTGATTCCTCTCATCATTAGAGGCATCCTGGCAGATCTTATGCATAGCAATCAAGATGGTGACGACGCCTCGAATTTTAAACACTAAGCTCTGTGATTCTTCTCTGGTCACCGCTCAGTCCCCGCGTGACATCTGCTCTCACAAACAATAGAAAGGTGAACGGAAAATCACAGAGTTGTCATCACTTTGAAATCTAAATTCTGATTTCGGTAAAAATGGAGGAAGTGCAAGCTACACTCCTACTGCAAAGGAGAGTAGTGAAGTGAGTATTTCGGCTTATACTGACTCAGTGGTGCAAAGCACAGGAAATTGTCGCGTTGGTTGGCTCAAACCCTCTCTGTCTTTTACCTGGTTATCAGAAAACAGCAACATTTGTGAAATGAGGCACCGAGCATGAAGCGCCGTAACCAAAAGTGGCATCAGAAGTCACCTTGGTAACCGTGTCTGCCTGGCAAATGAATTCATCTGAAATGCAATRCCAGTCTATAACTGCTCTGCCAGAGTGGTCTTTCCCATCCATTTCCACTCACAGCGGACAGATATAAAAAAGGGTGAAGGGATGATAAGGTGAGATTGTGTGTGACCACTGCATTTACAGAACATGGTGGTGGAATTTGGTGTTGGCGCCAACATAAATGGCTGTTTTCCCACCTGACAGAAGAAGAAAAATAGAGTGACGTGCGAAGGAGAGACGTGCTGTTGGAACACTCAGTACGCATCTAATGACATCCCACACAGCAGGAGGAATAAGGGGGGATCATTTACCAAGAAGAACAAATGACAGGTAGAATAGAAACACACCTGGTAGTGAAGGTTGACAAATATTTGAATTGAAGCCACAAGAAAAGCCACATCAAAAACAAAGAAGACGATCTCATCTTTGGCTGTACACCCGTATGGAGAGTTGGTCCACACAGAACAGAAATAAAGAACCTCACATACAGTATATAGTACAAAGGCGTAACTACTCTCTCACACACACAGATACATTTATACCGTCCACACACTGATCCAGGGGGACTCTTCTCTACCTCAGGTTGTTTCCACACGTTTACCATGGGCCATCTCTCAGGGGCAGTGTGGGAGGGAATCGACCACCGCCTGCCTCTTCCCTCTCACTGTGAGATGAGAGGAGCTCAGCTCTCCACCTCCGTAAAGAGCATTCACTCAGCCTCCCTGACCCTTTCTGTCTGAGCAATACCNCAGCCTCCCTGACCCTTTCTGTCTGAGCAATACCTGCTTTAGCCTTCCTGTKCTCCTCTTGAGCCCTCCTTCCCTGCCGCCCCTCATCATTCCTCTGRTTTTGTTTCCACTCAGCACAATGTTTGTGCACWGTCCGGMTCTGTCTCATCRGCTCTGCCTCAAACTCAAGATCWGGGARTGTGAGCAAGGTGAGCAGGAAGGCCATTGACGTCTGTCTCCCCCACGGGCCTGCATTCCGACTGTGTCACAAAGGATTACCCAGCAGCCCTGGAAGCCCAGGTGGCAGTGGAGCCGACGGCAGGGCGGGGACTGTGTGATCTTTCCCCTCTGACTCCCACTGTCAGAGCAGATGTCTCTGCCCACTGCTTACAGCAGGGTGATGGGCCAAACCACTGAAGCGCCATGTCGCTAAAGGCTGGCCCTGCTCAGCCGCAAAGCTGAGTGTAAGATCATCTGTACATGTAGGCTATCGCGGCTGCAGCTCCACCAGCCACCAGTCAGCAATTAGCTCTTCTTGAACTCAAAGAGAGGCTGTGACGTTTCCACTCTGACTCAAGTTTCAAGTTTTAATGTCACATGCAGAAGTACAGTGAAATGCCTTTCTTGCAAACTCAACCAACCACTGTGTGGCTAGTGAGCAATTCTACTGTTGTTCTGAGGAAGCATATCCCAGATCGATGGAACATCTGTGAAGTCTCATAATGCTGCCGGAACAATTATTTTTTGTCCGGCTCTCTTCTGGTGTGCCTTGACGTCTGCTGCCACTAGTTATTGGGGTTGTGGAGGTTGAGCATGGATTTTTATCCATCCATTAAGCTGAATATGTTGGAGCTATTGTCAAGCTGCTCAAGTGTACTGTACTGTGTGGTCTGAATTGTGCAGCATTCAATTGCTATACTTTCTGATTAGTGGAACACAGAGAACACAGCTGCCTTGACTCTGTTTCCCTCTCTCTCTCTCTCTCGGACGTGGCTAAAAGTCACTCAGGGGAAGCAGTGGCTCTGTGGGAGGGGAAAGGAGAGGAAGGAGAGGGAGGAGGGTGGGTGACTGCTGCCATGCATGCTCCAGAGCAACGTGACCTTCCGGGTGGCAGTCAGACAGATGTGTCGCAACTGACAACGAGGACAATCCAAAGACAGAGACAGGAAACCGGATCCCAGGTTCACCTGAGTTACAATCTGACTTTCACATCCTGTCTCTGTGTGGATGACCTCAGGAAGCATTATGTCTAACCTTGAGCTCCACACAGCTGTGGGTGCAGGTGCACAGAAACTCTGCCCATACACATTCAGGAGGGAGGGAGGGCACTATCAAATGACTGACCTCAGTCATTGGCACACACCTGAGCATCATAATTCCTTCAGCTATAAATATGACTTTGAAATACTTGTTTGCTATAAAGTATATGTACACTTGACATTTAACTATGCAGTATACAGTACATGAAATTACATAAAACCTGTCAATGATGCTGTCCATGGCATGCTTCATTCACTTCCTACAGTATATGTAAATGACGTTTTTATGTTAGCTCAAGTGTATTTGTACACTTGAAATGTAACTACGCAGTGTATATGAAATGACATGCAATCTGTCAATGATGTTGTCTATGAAATGCATCATTCACTTCGTACAGTATATGTAAATACAGTTTTTATGTTAGCTCAACTGTAACCGAGTGTGAGTGATAAATGTGAGCCTCTGCATCATCTGAAACGTGGTCAAAGGAGCACCTATCATGCGATGAACAGAATAGGAGAAAAGCAGCGGGGAAACGCGAGGGAAAAAATGGCTGTATTTGCTCTCTTTCAGCGGGTAGATTGTCCTTCACAGTTTGATGAGTTATGAAAGAACTTGTTATAAATTGGAGAGAACCAGGAGGAGGGAGATTCACAGCAGAGCGGGCCTCATAAATAACACACACCTGAGACAGAGGAGGGAGGGAGGGGGAACCAGGACACCCGACTGCTGCATATACATGGACTTTACAGGCTGTGCATGACTTCCAATAAACAGAGCTCAGGTTGGGGAGCAATCGATAAAGCACCACACCAGAACCGACTCTTGTCACATTGTCTCAGCCCATCTCCAGGGTATGACAGGCATTATCATAAACTCTGTTTCCGCGACAGCAGAACTGTGGACCCCCTGCTTCCCTAGCCACAGACATTAGGCTGACTGGCAGTTCACACCATATACTATATGTTGAACCAATAGAGACATGGGTCTAGTGGACAGCATTGTGTTAGGTTGTTGCCAAAACAGGCCTATCACAGTTGTGTTTCTAACTCTGCACAGGGAAAGGCGGCTGGATGGGGGGGGGGGGCAATTCTCATGTCTGGGTAGTATATTTAGCTGACAGCCATATTGTCCCCACTCCACTTCTTCATTTCCACCCCATCAAAATATTTAGACTTGCAGCCAAATAAGGAGAATGGAATAGTTGAAATATGGGCCACCGGATCGTCCCCTGCCTCCATTCCAGAGGTGGGAGGTCCATCTAGCACAGATGGGACACACATTCGTCTGTGTGGGAGACACTGCCTTGCTCTGGGGCTCAGTACATGTTTCACTCGTCGGTCTGACTGTCTGACCTGTGCCATCAACCTCGTACCAACACAGCATGTGAACCACCAAGGGGCAATGAGTCATACTGGGTGATTATGAGTCTCCATTTTCTTTTCTTTTCCTTGTTCATCTGTATAAAGACAGATCAAAATGAAAACTTCACACTCTCTCACAGTATGAAAGGGAGCAATTAAAGCCCTCTCTAGTGCTATTCACCTGCCTGAACTCTGTCATTCTAGCTCTCTCTCTCTCTCTCTCTCTCTCTCTCAAAGGCTACGGAGGAAGCATACAAAGAAATAATCAGGAAGACTCTTCAAACCAGCACACATCATCACAATGAGTTCCACCAGACAGATAGGAGCATTCCTTATTATTTTGGATCACGTATTGTAAAACACCTAACGTTAGGTGGCTCTATTCAGTTTACCTCTTATCCAACAGGGACTCAGATGGAGCTGGAATGATGGAGGCAGGCAGTTTCCATAGCCAGCCAGGGTGGCGGTGACTCCGAGAGATCCACTGCTCATTTTGTCCTTGGGCTAGATGACATCTGCCTGCTGGCTGCCACTGGCTGTCACTACTGACAGAGTGCTGATGGGGAAGGGGTTGAGTGGAGGGGGTCTAGGGGGTGAGGAGGGGAGAGGAGAGAGGCTGTTCCCCAGTGATCTCTCAACCCCCACCAGTCTACCCCACAGGCTTGTGTGTGTTTTTAATAAGCGGGCCAACGCTTTCACAGCCCTCAGATAAACAACTAATGAAATCCCTCTTTGCCTCTTAATCTAAATACCAGCGTGCACCTTGGGCTCTGGAGCAGACTCCTGGCAGGAGCCTAACCTGCTGCTAGGAGCCCTGCTATTACCTCTCTCAGCACGGCTCTGCTCAGCACAGCCCAGCACTTCACACAGAGGATAGACATGTGAAAGAGCTAACACAACAACACAGTCATCTCAGCCTCTACCCCGAGCCACCATAACAAGGCTGACCAAGTACCATCAATAGACTAAGGAAGTCTCCCATAAACCTATAGGGAACACTGTGGCGATAAAACCATTTTATGGCTAGCTGCGAGAGTTTGCTTTGTTACTAATGGAGAAAGAGATGAAATAAGTATGTCAAGTCTAACAGCCTGGTCTTGTACCAAAGGCATAAAGGGGCTGTATATTTTTGCATGAATGACAGGTAGCGTGGCCTTAAATAATTCAGATGCACCCTCTCTCTAACATACTGAAATACACCCTCCTAAAGTCCCTGCTCACTTCTCCAGCTCACTCTCAGTTCCCTACTCTGTGCTGGAATCACTATTGGCAAATCGATCGAGGCAGGATTAATTGTAATTCAAGGTCTATTACCATCGGCACTGCCTGGTTTGGGTGCTGCCCACTGTAGGTGGGTGTGGGGAGAGGGAGAACGGCTGCACTGCAGGTGGCTCTGGCCCTCTGATTGTTAAATAGCTTTTAGATCGAATTGATAAATCACTGGAACCTGTCTCACTGTATCTCACCAAAGATCTAAAAAAAAACTGATAGAAATTAGTGAAAGGAAAGAAAAAGGGGTGGGAAAAACAAAAGGATTTAGAAAGGGTTTAGGTGACAGTAAACTATGGAGATATGCTGCCCCCATGAGGCGTGATGAGGAACAGAGCATTTAACAAAGGCAACGTTATTAAATTGTGCATGTTGATTCCAGCTGTCTCCCAGCCAGAATTTCTGGAATGGCTCTGACAACTCTCCGCTCTCTTAAATGTCACACTTCACACAGGCTATGTGATCAACTATGATTTCTATTTACCACAAAAAAAGTCCTAGGATTAGGATTAGGTCTAGGATTAGCATAGCAAAGGCGGCCGGCTATTTGACCTCTGTTAGAGGGAAAGGGCATGGATGGCTAGTGTGTGACAGTATGTCTGGCCACTAAGAGAGAAACTGTGTGAGTAGATTGGGTTCATTCAGCTCTTGGGAGTCCCACAGCCCACAGAGACAGTGTTGGAGATGTGCCATGGCTATACAATGGCATCATACTGTATCTCTGCCTCATCTGGGCCCCTTAGTTCACTCTGATTGAGTCAAGGGGTTTCACATGAGAGTTACAGACAGTCGGACTATGTATTGTAGTCAGATCGGCATGGTGATAGACCTGTGGATCTGAGCTTGCTAATAGGAAAGGTTTTACAGACAATGACAGCTTTGAGGGCACAATGACATTATCTTTCTCAGCCACGTTTCATATTGTTGAAACAGGTTCAAGGTTTGACATGGTGTTTCAAAAGGTGAAGCAAAATACACTGTGGTTTCACTTGGAGCTGTAAAATACCTCTTATATTTCAGCTGCTCTATTTGCTTTGAAGTACTAGGGAAAAGCTTAAATATTTGTTGTGTCTGAAGGATTGCACTGTTGGGTTCTCTGAACTATTTCAAAGAGAAACATTGATTTTGAAATGCATCGCCAATATGTGAGTCTGTTTTTGGATCTCAAACAGTCTCGAATCAAACGCTTGCCTCGTGGTAAAAAAACAAAGCTTGCGGTGTGTGCTGTACCATTGCAATTTGTAAGATTTCGCTGCCWTTTGGGGCTCCATATTCTGTCCACAAAACAGCCTAAGCAATGCCCTATCCCGTGAGCAGAAACTATTTTGGTATTGCTGGGCTGATTACCTGCACTGCACAGATAAGACCAAAGAGTATTGTGGTGTATAGGGAATATACCTGGTAGAGTTGTTGTCTTTGGGGAGTGATGAACACTGCGATGAACACTCCATAACTCATTTTCATTAATATATTGGCACAATAAAGACGGCAGAGACGACCAGATCTAAAATAAGAACAATAAGCAACAGAGACGATGACTAAAAGCCACACAATCCCAATCTCAAAACTAGGCTACATCCAATATAAAATGGCTGGCTGTTGCTATATTCATTCAGTTTCTCTCAAGCATTTGCAAAGGCATTATTATTATGGCCATTTCAGAATGGTTGGGTCATAATAGAGTTCCCTCCACTGTTTTATTGCGGAAGGCAATCCGTTTGTTATTGGTTGTCTATACGCCTTTTTCCTGACTCGATTCATACATTAAACCAATGAAACCTTGGAGCCAAATTTCAGTTTACACAAAAGCGTATGAGAGTAAGTAGGGAAAGTAGTTCCATAGCCTTGCCAGCAGATAACACATCTGTAAGAGCTGCTGTATGTGTTGGTTTTAATGCATGTTGTACATGGAATGATTCATTCATGGATGAATAAATGAGACGCCATCTCCTTCTAACTCAGTTTAACAGTGTTCGTCCCTTAGGGGATTGGTGTCTTCGCTGTAGATTTACAAATAACACGTTTAGAATTCACTTACGAGGATATCTACTTCCTCCTGTGTGAGGAGTTGAGTTTATTACTGCTCCTCTGTGCAACACGTTTGTTGTCACATGCAACACTAAAGGCACACCTTCTGGGGTTATATTGAAATCCTGATTGGCTAGGAGAAAGAAACACTTTCACCATTTACATTTACTGCCACAGTCAGGCCCTCTCTGTTATACCTCTGTTATATTACATTGACATGATGCCCTTAAACTACGGAAATTAGATTTTCTTTGGGGGGGGGCTGATTTACGCCCCGCAGATTAGTTCGTTTTTACATTTCCATTAGTCCCTGGTAAAGGTCACAGGAAATGTTGAATCACTGTGCCCCATTAGCTGGCTGTACATTATTTAAGCACTGCTGAGCCTCTAAGCATTGTGTTTTCTATTATACTTCTCATGAAGAATGAATTGAGGCACATCAATATTGTGAACTATGACTCTCTCTTAAGCTACCGTCATTTACAGAATTTCTGAAAGGAGCACATCAGGATATCACCATTTGGCTTTTGACAGAGTTTTCTGAATCTTGTCTCTGTTTCTGGACTTCAGTCTGTCTCCGTCAGAGCAGAGTTTTCTGAATCTTGTCTCTGTTTCTGGACTTCAGTCTGTCTCCATCAGAGCAGAGTTTTCCTTTCTATCTCTTTCTGAAGCAGCATCAGGGGGCCATCCATCCACAGTGATCCCGAATAGATATTCAAATAAATAAAGAAGTAAAAGTGTTGCTTGGCAATGGCTCTATAAATTAGTCATTGTGTGTCTGCCGAGGCTGGTTGTTAGTCAGGGCGTTGTGAAAAGGAGTATCTGCTGGCTGTCTGGATGTTTGATGAATGGAGAGGAGGCCCCCAAGGGAGGAGGCGCTTAATCACAGAGTCAGTATAATTTGTGTCTGAGCAAGCCAATGACAGGCCTCATTTTTCCAATTTGTGTCTGAGCAACCAATGACAGGCTTCATCTTCGCAATTTGTGTCTGGGCAGCCAATGACAGCCCTCGTCTGCCTCTCTCTACACCTGAGGAGCTGGTGAGGCGTTGGCAGATACGAGAATTCCGAGCAGGAAGCCGCAGTGGTCGTGTTCGAATCGTCTGTCTTTATTATTTATCTGGCTGTTCATTTATTCACTGTCCAGCATCACCTATACCTGTATCTCGTTCTTGATGCTTGTTCCATTTATGCCTTTGATTTTGTAGAGGGGTAGGGATGAAACAAGAGAAGTTGTTGTTTGTTTTCCCTCTGTGCCACTGACAGGAGATGCTGTGGATCAGAGTATGCATCACAGTGAGCGGCCACTTCAGTCAACATCATGGTAAACAAGTCGAGCCATCATGTGGATGAGGGGCTGTGAAGAGGGGCCTGCTGGGTAGGCCTGCCGGGCACGGTTTGGACACTCCCCTGTGGTGGCTACCACTGAGGCCCAGCAGGGGGCGCTCTCTAAACAGGCCCCACTGGATGACAGTTGATTAGGTGTTCCCCGAGCGAGGAGCAGCACCACTGAGAAACTCCCTGGATCCCCTTCCTCTGTTCCATCCAACCCCCTCGAGAGGAGAGCTGCTGCCTCTCATTTACGGTCCGGTGTCAACACGCCCACCCTTTTCTGTACTGAGAGGGCCGGTGGGGATACTTCTTAGTTCCTCTGCTCTGCTGTCTGTATGAACAGCCCTGTCTTCAGTGGACATGCTAGTCCAGTGTAATACTGCAAGGTCTACTTGCATCATAGAGACTACATGTCAGATTATAGAACTCACAACAATAAATAGCAACATGGTGTACAACATCACACCTCAGAGTGCTAATGACGGCGCGGTAGTTGCCTACTTTTGGGGTGAGTGCTCAACTTGATCTCAGCCAAGCAACTCAAGTGTTTGCGCTTAAGACTGACCTTCTCTTTGAAGGAAGATCACAAGCAATATTTGCGAAGGAAACAAAAATCACTCAAGTGCTTAAAAAGACATGACACATTTACTGACATAGAAGAGGCTCTCTTAGCACAGGAGTCAGGTGTTCACATCCACTTAGGAAAAAGAACACGTCTGATTATCACCAAGATCAAAATGGCTTTATGATCCCAAAGTATGCTTGTAGTTGATGAGAGAGTTGAAAGCAAAGCCATGGCAGATTTCAAAAAATATATTCTCATTGATCTCTCGCACACAGACAAGATAATGCATTTCAGCACTTCAGCGTCATCTAATAGTAGCTTACATTTGTTCCTGTTTGGTAGGTCATTTAAACTATTCCCACTTTGAATTGAAATTAATCCGAGAGCAAGCAGCAATTAAAAACCACATAGGCCTTTTTGAGCATTGTACATAATGTATTATTGATGATTGGGCATTTTAAAACAAATTACCTCCATGACTCAAAAACGCCTTGGACGGAAAGRAGAAATGAAGAGTTTGTTGCTCTTCGTATTGTGTTAGAGTAGTAGACGTCATCTCTCTGTCACTGTCACCAAGGTACTGGTGACCATCTTTGGAATGTAATCTAAAAATAACCAGATGTTGTTCCTATAAAGACGAGAACAAGGCTAATTGTTTTTGTATGTCTTCTTAATTTGGTGACTGAAACATTCTTTATGATAGATTAGAATAAAAGAACAGCACCACTTGAACAAACGCAGGGGTGTCCAAGAACAAAGTGTGCCTGTTGTTTTCCAAGGCTTGTTCCTCGTCTCTAAATGCATCATGCCACAGCAAGTTGAGGGCCCATTTGCAGGAACACTGGGCTTAATTGTATTTTAATGTGGGTTCCCTATAACAGGTCAACGTCTCCCTCATTTCATCTCATCCAGCATAGTTAAACCATTAACCCTCATTAAGATCAATGGATACTGCTCAGGCAGGAAGGCAGCTAAGTGCTCTGCTTCAGCTTCTTCAAAAACTGCCTTGGGATCTTTCTGAGACACACGGTGGGAAGAATCACTCCTGCAATCACGTTGAACTAGTCAATCAGAGCAACATGCTCGGCACACAGTCCGTAATGAACGAAAGCCGCCCCCCGCCCTTAAAGCCCTCCCTCCTTCCCACAAACCACCATCACAGCGCAATCTAGCTAGGCCAATCAATCTGGCCCAATTGAAATGGCTGCTGTCTCAGTGACTGTCAGTCTGGTGAACCTGCCTGGCACCAGAACACTCACACTCAGGCAGAGAAGGGATCTACTCTACTACAGGTGAGTGAATCTAAAGGGAAGGATGTGACACCAGGCCATATAATACCACTTAACTGACTCAGGCGTTGACTTCTAAATACAAGGTTGAGTTGAATTTCATCTCCTCCCCCGGCCTCCCTTCTCTCTAAAGAGTTGCTGAGTTATCAAGGACGCCAGCGTGTGCATGAAAGGGTCGCTAAAGATTTTGTCTTGTGGCATAGTGTCTGCCTGGACTTGGTGTTAGAGGAAGGCCAGCTCCATTAAGAAGCCATTGTCCAAAGCCCAATGCCATTTCATTTGTCAGATACACCGGGTAAGTGCCTGTGATATATCATCTCCCATTGCCTCCCTGATAACAGGAATGACAACGAAGCACTTTAAATGCCCCTTTCCCAGAAGCCTCAGCTAAGGCCAATAACAAGCAGAGAATATTGAACATACACAAACACATAAGTGCTCACAGCAGGGTTAGAAAACAAGTTAAACCTTTCACCGAATTGATAGCTTTCAAGTGAGAGAGCATTTTACATGTAGAGGATAACTTCCATTTACCTGTATTTAAACGCTAGTTTATGGCATTTTGTCTGTTTAGAAAGATTCAAAGCCTTGGGAAGTAGGGGTGCTGAGGGTGATAGAGCAATCTCTGATAAATCACCAAAAAAAAAATAATATATATATACAGTTGAAGTTGGAAGTTTACATACACTTAAGTTGGAGTCATTAAAACTCGTTTTTAAACCACCCCACACATTTCTTGTTATTAACAAACTATAGTTTTGGCAAGACGGTTAGGACATGATTTTGTGCATGACACAAGTAATTTTTCCAACAATGTTTACAGACAGATTATTTCACTTAAAATTCACTGTATCACAATTCCAGTGGGTCAGAAGTTTACATATACTAAGTTGACTGTGCCTTTAAACAGCTTGGAAAATTCCAGAAAATTATGTCATGGCTCTAGAAGCTTCTGATATGCTAATTGACATCATTTGAGTCAATTGGAGGTGTACCCTTGGATGTATTTCAAGGCCTACCTTCAAACTCAGTGCCTCTTTGATTGACATCATGGGACAATCAAAAGAAATCAGCCAAGACTCCTTGGGAGCAATTTCCAAACGGCTGAAGGTACCACGTTACTCTGTACAAACAATAGTATGCAAGTATAAACACCATGGGACCACGCAGCCGTCATACCGCTCAGGAAGGAGACGTGTTCTGTCACCTAGAGATGAACGTACTTTGGTGAGAAAAGTGCAAATCAATCCCAAAACAACAGCAATGGACCTTGTGAAGATGCTGGAGAAAACAGGTACAAAAGTATCTATATCCACAGTAAAACGAGTCCTATATTGATGTAACCTGAAAGGCCGCTCAGCAAGGAAGAAGCCACTGCTCCAAAACCGCCATAAAAAAAAGCCAGACTACGGTTTGCAACTGCACATGGGGACAAAYATTGTACTTTTTTGAGAAATGTCCTCTGGTCTGATGAAACAAAAATTGAACTGTTTGGCCATAATGCCCATCGTTGTGTTTGGAGGGAAAGGGGGAGGCTTACAAGCCGAAGAAAACCATCTCAACCGTGAAGCACGGGTGTGGCAGCATCATGTTGTGGGGGTGCTTTGCTGCAGGAGGGACTGGTGCACTTCACAAAATAGATGACATCAGGAGGAGGGAAAATTTGGTGGATATATTGAAGCTACATCTCAAAACATCAGTCAGGAAGTTAAAGCTTGGTCACAAATGGGTCTTCCAAATGGACATTGACCCCAAGCATACTTCCAAAGTTGTGGCAAAATGGCTTAAGGACAACAACGTCAAGGTATTGGAGTGGCCATCACAAAGCCCTGACCTCAATCCCATTGAAAATGTGTGGGCAGAACTGAAAAAGTGTGTGCGAGCAAGGAGGCCTACAAACCTGACTCAGTTACACCAGCTCTGTCAGGAGGAATGGGCCAAAATTCACCCAATTTATTGTAGGAAGCTTGTGGAAGGCTACCCGCTACTTTGACCCAAGTTAAACAATTTAAAGGCAACGCTACCAAATACTAATTGAGTGTATGTAAACTTCTGACCCACTGGGAATGTGATGAAATAAATAAAAGTTGAAATAAATAATTCTCTCTACTATTATTCTGACATTTCACATTCTTAAAATAAAGTGGTAATCCTAACTGACCTAAGACAGGGAATTTTTACTAGGATTAAATGTCAGGAATTGTGAAAAACTGAGTTTAAATGTATTTGGCTAAGGTGTATGTAAACTTACGACTTCAACTGTATATATATATATATACTGTATATATATATATAAAGAAAAATGTACTATTTCACCAAATTAGTGACAAAAACATTCACCACCCCCACATCCCAAAAAAAGTCCCGCAGCCATGCAAAGAGTGTCGCAAATAAATAATATATATTTTTAAGAATAATAAATAATTTCACCTAATTAGTGACAAAAACATTTAGCAACCCTACCCCAAAACATCTTCCCGCGGCCATGGAAAGAGTGCAACAAATTATGTTTGAGAGCCCACTTAGTTTCTGCAACATTGTGCAAATGTTGTATTTCAGTCATGCACAGATGACAGGCTACATTAATAAACCTGTCGAGACAGCCTCCTTTCTGATGGCCTGCTGAGCACAAAAAGGAACAGAATGGACAGATTGTGGCCAACCACTTTCTGTTTGTAGTGATGGAGGACAGTTTGTTTGGGACCACTTATGGCGTCTAAACCACAGAGCTTCGGGTTTGTTTTGATCTTTTTGTTTCTCCCGTCTGGCCTTTCCTGCTGTGCTTCACAAATTCCAATTATTATTAAAGGATCAAATCAATGGCCCAAGCGTCTAAATCGCTGGTGGACTGGACAGCCTCTGGATTTCATTTTTCTCTATGATGGTGGGAGGCAGCTCCAGGGACAATTAGTTTACCCTGCTTTGCCCTCCAATGAGACGAGCGCTAGGAGCAAGTCTCCACAGTTTTTTGTGGAAATGACAACTCAGGACTGGAGCTAATGATTTTTTCATATTTTTTCTTTAACCTGAGGACTGTCTTGAGGTGCCCGAGTGCCACTCGATCCAAAATGACTCTCTGGGCTCTGCAGTGGACTTGTCACCTCTTGCCTTCTGCCTCCCTCTTATTGCCTTGTACTTTTGAGTGGAATGAAAGGCTGGTGGCAAAGACCAGCCATGCAAGCAAAGCACAATTCAGCTTTCAGAGACGGAAGAGCAGAAAACCACACAGTTCTTGCATAGAGAATGGAGAAGGCGGGCAGTGCTCCTTAACTGCACCAATGCCACTCTAAACACCTCGCTGCACGGATGAAATAGTTGTACAAGAGGACTGTATGACAGGAGCCTGTCTTATAACAAGTTCAATCTACTGATGTATCTGTTAACAAAACAGATCCTCTTACGCAGCTTTATCACTAAATGTATTTACAGAACTTAAACATGGACAAGTCAAAGTGAGCTTCCTGTCTTCTGAATAGTTTTGCAGGGAATCAGTGACAGTAGGTGAAGAGTTAAACCCAGTACACCAGCTCCCACTGAGAACACTGCATCGTCTKGTTCCCCAGATTAAAGAGCCATCAGCACATCATTTGCACATCTAATAAGCCAGCAGTAAAATCACACACACAATGGCTGCTTCATTAATAGTCTCTTCAAGTGCTTTGAAACACAAGATTTTTTCATTCTGCTTATTATTCGCTTGAAATGTATCCCACTGAGAAACATTGCTGTTCTCTAAACTCAGACAGTTGTGTTTTTCTCCGCTGAAAATACAAAACTCTCACTAATTAGGACCTTGGTGACATATGGCAAACACTGTCGGGAGATTTGCTCCTGTTTTTCTGTGCATTTCTTGTGTGTTTAATGCACCTTGAGCCCTTACCAAAGGCACTGGGGGCGTTCCTGTTGCTGAGGAAAGTTCTTTCATTAGTGTTATTAGAAAGTGGCAGAAATGTAAATTGGTAGCGATGAATTAACAACCCCTCTGGGAGGTGGAAGCCTAAGCTTGCTAATATGCAATTATGATAGCCAGCTTTGCATCTCCATCACACCTTATCTGAAGGTGTGAAACCAAGGAATGGGGGGGGCCGGAGCCGGGGCCCTCCCAGCATCGCTGCGCCACGCAGCCAGGGTGTGCAGTGTGTGTGAAGGGAGTCTCACTGTTAAGGCCGACTGGATTAAATGTTCCGCCTGTTTATTGAGAACAGTTTGCTTCCATGCCAAACAACAGCTACACTACAGAGCAGTGAGAGCTCTCTCCCTCCTGCAATGGAACTGAGTTCTCACTCAAAGTACCCAGCAGCTTACATCCCATAGCTCTCATACCCATACGCAAATGATATATTGTACCTCATTCTCTCTAGACACTGTTAATGCAATATACAGTATACAAAAAAAGTGGGTGTTAATAAGCTAGCAGTTGTAATATATGTTGATTTGCCATCATCTGTAGCCAAACCCTATGCATACTGTGGCTAGTCATAATAATCTACGCTTCGCTACAGAAGAAGATATCTGAAAGTGACAAGGTGTCTTTCTAATCATCTTCAACATTTCAATGGCATCATTTAGTAAACCTTGAATCCACTTTGACGTGGATGTTTTATTCTACTTCTGCTTTGATTAAAACACAATTAAACTACGTTGGTTGTGTTTTGTTCTGCCAATTGCAATTGTTTGCCATTGTGTTCTCCAGACTGCAGAACAGACTGCTGTTAGATGCTTTTGTATGAATATGACTTACTACACATACAATTGAACTGAAATTGATGTATCATGTTCTGTTGTCTCCAACAAAAGAGTTCATTTGTTTTACAGTTGCCAAAACAGACCTGACAAATTCTGGGCATTGCTTGACAGAAACTCGGCTGACGTTTCGAAGCCTGAAGTCTGTACTATAACTACATGTCTCCGGTTGTTGTTTATCTATTTTTCTCTGTCCAAATGACAAGCTTTTCAGGCAGGACTCCAACTGTTCTGAGCAATAGGCTAGTCCAATATCCGTGTGGTTGTTGATGGACAGATAGAACAGCATTCCTTATGAGAGCCCAGAAAAACAAAAAGGATAAATGATGGTAAATTGCTGCCACTTTGCCTAGGAGTTATTTTTAGTGCTCAATTAAATATGCTATCACTTTTAAATAGGCCGCATGATAGGCTTTGTATTACCATCATTGTAGTAACATAGCTACTGTCAGTGTTTGTCAACTTTATTCTAGGCCTGTGTGCAGATTTATATCCCTGAAGTTTGAAAGATGAGCAGAAACCCTGCTGCAAGATACTTCTTATGTCAGTAAATCCTGTAGTTATGACTGACATGTCAGCAAATCCAATGATCTGGATTTATAGGGATTAAAATATACATTTTATTGCATTAGAATGGTGGGATCAGCTGCCTCCATAAAATGCAGTTAGCCTGAATTGTATCTGGGTAAATATTTTTCTCTTGACCAACAATAAAAAATGTGATATATTGCTAAATGCCAGGATTTAGCATCTGAGGGAACATCTTTTATCCTGCCTATTATGTCCTGGAGAATTAATATGGTGCATGTTCACAACAAATGATTCACAAGCTGTGCATTAAGCCACAAATGGGCCTTCTGTTTTGATATGATGTCATCGAACGCTGCCTTCGTTTCATTGCAATCATTTGGCAGCACGTATCTTTTCATCTCAAGCAAATGCTGACCCATATCTCTTCTGAACGAGCCGGACTTGGCCCTCTCTTTAACTCTGCCATGTTCAAACAGGTTGTATTCTTTGACTTGGAAGAGTAGATCCTGCTTGAAGACCGTCCACTTTATCTCCCCTCTTCCCTGCTGCCGTCTGTAGTGGTAAGCCCACCTCATGTTGGTAAGTGAGTGTGTGTTTGTGTTTTAGTCGGCCTTCTCCCTCCTGACTGGATCAGAAGTCCTCCTCTCTCTCTCTCTGGAAGTTGTGTGAAGTTTAAAAGGATTATGGCAGCACAACAATGATGCCCCCAGCTGTAGGGGCCAACTATAGCCCACTACACCAGCAAACCACGGAGTGATGCCTTTGCCGGTAGCTTTCAGGAGAGGGAGCATGAGCTGCCAGACGGGGCCAACCTTTTGGAGCTCAGGAGAGTTAAGTCCTTTATACTGGAGGTGCAAATAATAATAGTATGTCTGCAACACTTTTCACAAGCCAAGGAAATATAAATGCATGATTTGTGACAATTAAAACATTATTTGTGAATAACCCTCACATAGAGTTGAGTTCTATCGTGTTTTATAAAACAGGTTGTTTAGATCCTGGATGCTGATTAGTTGATAAGCAAAATACCATGATGTTGGCCTCCCGAGTGGCGCAGCGGTCTAAGGCACTGCATTGCAGCGTTTGAGGTGTCACTACAGACCTGGGTTCGATCCCAGGTTTGATCCCAGGCTGCGTTGTGACCGGGAGTCCCGTAAGGCGGTGCACAATTGGCCCAGCGTCATCCGGGATAAGGGAGGGTTTGGCCGGGGGAGCTTTACTTGGTGCTCTAATGGCTCCTTGTGGTGGGTCAGGTGCCTGCAGGTTGACTTCGGTTGTCAGTTGAATGGTGTTTCCTCTGACACATTGGTGCAGCTGGCTTCCGGGTTACGGGGGCCGGCGTTAATAAGCATGGTTTGGTGGGTCATGTTTCAGAGGACACAAGACTCGACCTTCTCTTCCGACCCTATTGGGGAGTTGCAATGATGAAACAAGATTGTAATTGGGGAGAAAAATGGGGTAAAAATTTAAAAAAATACATCATATAAAAAAATTCCATGATGTTATAATCTCATAATTCAACTGTCCTGCAGCACAGGTAGGAAATTCATAAACTCCATCTCCATTGGGAAAAAGTGTCTACACATAATTTTTTCCATGCTACTATCTGGTTTGCAACAGTTGAGGTTTGTATAAACCTATGAGTCTGCCTCTACAACCTGTGCAACCATGTATAATTTTACAATGCGATCTCCCGTGCCAGTAGCCTAGCTAGCCTAAGAATAATCATTCATTTTATATAACGGGTGGGTCTAATCCTGCATGGTGAATGGTTAAAACCGCATTCCAGCCGGTGTCTATTCCACAAGTTACCACCGCCTAAAGTTTAATATGTTGAAATGCCTATTTACTCTGTTCCATCTCACTGTGCAATCCACTGTCTCATCAGCCCAGCCAGGCAATGTATAAACTTGATCTCCACTATAAAAAGCATCTAGACACTATCTCCCATTTCTTTTAGACTAGGATTTGATTTTCAACAGCGGAGATTTGTAGAAACCTTGCTGTCTGTCTCTCCGACATTTGCAACATTGTTTCAAAAGTGAAATTCGATCTCAAGCTGTCCCATAGTCGGGATGAGACAGACAGGCAGGCAGCTTTTCTCAGCCAGTCGAAATCATGAATTAGCTGGCATCATTTTTATGGATATATATACAAAGTAATGTCAATAGAAAACAGGTCAAATGAAAAAAAGTGTAGCTAGTTTGCAGTTTTTCCAGCTTCAGTTTGAAGTGATTGTGTTAGCTTTGTTGTTGGTAAACTCTACTGAACAACAGTGTCCTGACAAAAGAGCACATCTTCTATGCCAGGAGAAATCGCACATCATTAGCTCATTGTTATGGATGTATCCAAATAAATATCACTACAAAACAGCTTAAACAAACACAAATGCAGCTACTTTGCTGTTATTCTMTCTGCACTGTTTGGCTGACTGTAAATTAGCCATAGTTGGTTAGCTAGCAAGCAAGGGATAAGAACATCGTCAGCCAGTATGACAATGGAACATTTAGAACGAACAACTGGGTCACGTGTCTGGCAACCAAACCGATAGAACGAACGACCAGACAGCTTGGATAGCAACTATATCTTGTGTTTAGCAACTATATCTTATATCTTAATAAAATAAAATAAAAATATGAACATTTATCAATCATTATTTTAATATGTTGGTAACCCGTTGTATAAAAGAGATAATGCCCTCGAAGCATTATTACTTAAATGGAAACCATAAGCACTCAAAATTCCATTAATTCATCAGAAAGAGCAAGATGGAATGTTCTGTTCCTGAATCATTTTTGAAACTAGGCACATCAGTTAAAAGAACAAAGTCTTATTTTCAATGGCGGCCTAGGAACAGTGGGTTAACTGCCTTGTTCAGGGGCAGAACGACAGATTTTTACCTTGTCAGCTCGGGGATTCGATCTATGCAACCTTTCGGTTACTAGTCCAACGCTCTAACCACTAGGCTACCTGCCGCCACAATTACACTGTATCTTTTAGCACAATGAGAGCAGTACAGTGAGAGCATTTCATGCAGACCATTCATAACCATTAATTTCTAATTTATATGTTGTGCAGTCAGAACTCCTAACCATTGCAGATCACACATTCATTTGTGGTGCAACAACCGGCTAAACCCGTCCTGGACTCTCTCAGGAACAATCTGGCTAACTGTCCCTGAATTCCTTCCAATTTCCCAGCGTGCCACTCCATGACAAGCAAACACATCAGTGATAATTATACAGCCCGGCACTCAGCCTCTTCAAATAAAACAGCCAGGGCCATTTTGGAGACGCTCCAACAGGGGCTGGGAATGTGCAGACAGGGACCCAGAGTCAGAAGAAAGCCGCTGATGAAGGCGTATCAGACACTTAAATGGTAATCAATGTCTTCATCCAAGGATCCTCTGATTATTTACAGTGAAAATCAAATGGTTAAATGTCTCAACACTATCCCTGCTGTAAGCAGGACTGCCATAGATAAAATAACTGCAACACATTAAAGATGCTGTAATTGGAAAATAAATCCACAAGATGGCGACTGCGGGCTTTGTAGAATTCCAGTGCATAATCTCATAATAACACATATGTCTGAAGTATTCATTTGTTTATCACCCTCTCTACAGTACAATAAACTGAGTCTTAGACTCTGGTATTTCTGCATCTTGTTAAAAAGAACACAGCTAATGGTGTGGGATTGTAAACTGAATTGATTCATCTTGAGAATCATGCCAAGCAGAGATTAGTAACAACCATAGGGGTCCAACGATTATAGTCCTTTAAATATGGGCACACACTTAAAAGAGGCCTACTGTATTTCACAAAGACATGATGGACAGCTCGCAAAGTAACCTTGGTTATTTTAAAAGGAAGTAACTAACTTCCCCACTCCCTCCCATGTCTTTTTTCATTCTTCCTTTTTCAGTGTGCTATTGAATCTATTTTCATGTGTGCAAGAACAAGGGGTATTGTTTCCTTCTTGTAATGTTAGAAGGGTGGGATGATGGAACAAAGAGAATCACCTAGACTAGACAGACACTCTGTGCAGCGGTTTAATCAGATCCCCTCAATGGGATTGAGGCCCAATTTAATCTGGAATAAAAGCGATAAACAGGTCGGAAGGTGTGGAGACTGGAAATTGTGGGGAGAAGTGGCTTTAGCCAAGCAATCAAGAGATGAGAAAAGATAAAGGGATTAAATATCTCATGATAATCTTCCACTTTGCATGGCCTGCATGGGTTTGTAGTCGTTTGGATTTTTCATTTCTATTGTCGATACTGTTGTTGATATGAGGGAAGGAATGYAAAAGAGGTAGTGCTAATGAAAGACGTATTCCGATTAGAGGAAAACATCACGTCATAACATCATAATACCTACAGTGCCTTCAGAAAGTATTCACACCCCTTGACTTTTTCCACATTTGGTTGTGTTACAGCCTGAATTTAAAATTGATTAAATTGAGATGTGTTMGTCACTGGCCTACACACAATACTAAATAATGTCAAAGTGGAATTTTGTTTTTCTTAATTTTTACTAATTAATGAAAAATCTTGAGTCAATAAGTATTCAACCTCTTTGTTATGGAAAGCCTAAATARGTTCAGGACTAAAAATGTGCTTAACAAGTCACATAATAAGTTGCATGGACTCACTCTATGTGCAGTAGTCATMTTTAATGACTACCTCATCTCTGTACCCTACAAATATAATTATCTGTAAGGTCCCTCAGTCGAGCAGTACATTTCAAACACAGATTCAACCACAAAGACCAGGGCGGTTTCATTGGTAAATGGGGTAAAGAAAAAATAAGCACACACTGAATATCCCTTTGAGCATGGGGAAGTTATTAATTACACTTTGGATGGTGTTTCAATACACCCAGTCACTACAAATATGCAGTTGTCCTTCCTAACTCAGTTGTCAGAGAGGAACGAAACCGCTCAGAGATTTCACCATGAGGCCAATGTTGACTTTAAAAACAGTTACAGTTTTTTAAGGACTGGGGAGTATTTCAGGATTTAAAAAAAATGGAATGGAGGTAAGCACAGGCAAAATCCTAGAGGAAAACCTGGTTCAGTCTGCTTTCCACCAGACACTGGAAGATGAAMTCACCTTTCAGCAGGACAATAACCTAAAACACAAAGCTATAATATACACTGGAGTTGCTTACCAAGAAGAAAGTAAATGAGTGGCCGAGTTACAGTTTTGACTTAAATCTACTTGAAAATCTATGGCAAGACCTGAAAATGGTTGTCTAGCAATGATCAACAACCAATTTGACAGAGCTTGAAGATTATTTTTAAAGAATAATGGGCAAATGTTGGAAAGTTCTTAAAGACTTACCCAGAAAGACTCCCAGCTGTAATCACTGCCAAATGTGCTTCTATGAAGTATTGACTCAGGGGTGTGAATACTTATGTAAATTAGCGATTTCTGTATTTAATTTTAAATACATTTACAAAAATGTCTAAAAACATGTTTTCACTTTGTCATTATGGGGTATTGTGTGTATATGAGTGAGATTTTTTTTTTATTGTATCCATTTTGAATTCAGGCTGTTCAACAGCAAAATGTGGAATAAGTAAATGGTTATGAATACTTTCTGAAGGCACTGTATATCACGCTATTCCTCTAAGCCTCTACTGACTCCCATTTAGTCTTGGGATACTGTACTGAACACCTATTCACTCAACAAAGGTTCCCTTTCATAAACGAGCAACGGGTCAATGAACCAGCATCATATTCCGAGGTGTGCAACAAGGCATCTTTAATTTCCTGTTTCTGTTTCACTCCTAATGACCTCAAAGCATTGAGAAGGCTAGAAGATGTAACCTCAGGTCTACTGTGGCCTCCGAAATCCAACCACGTATTCACCAGGGAGCCAGGGGCCCTTCACGCTTGATGAATATGTGGAGCATATATACATGTACTATGTATGGTAGACTAAACAGTACCCAATTGCTATTTTTACTGATTAGCACCCATTAATAAGACTATTAATTCCAGCCCCTAAAAAGAAAAGCCCTTTCTTTGAGCAAGCCACACAACTCCAGTCCACAGGAGGAGAAGGAGGTAATTTCTACCACAGTCAGACTGATATATACCAGGTAATTCGTAATAATCGTTTACTGTTTTTGTTCCATARTTTAATTGATAAGTGTGTTAAGTTAATGATGTGCTTCCGACACTCTTCCTCGAGCTCAGTTTCTCAGACCCAATTTTATGCCTGAAATTGGGGACACAATGAGGCAGAGCGAGCGGGTTTAATTTTATTCTTATGTTTGGCATTCATTATGCATGAGTTTGTGTTTTGCATGGCTGTAACTTCATGGTGAGTGGGTAAATTGGAATGGAGTGCCATTCGCTCTTTCTTTRTTTCTCTCGCTCTGTATTTATCTCCCTCCCCTCCCCCTATGTCTCTCTCTCTGAGGGTAATCTGCTACCAACCCTGAGAGGGACAAACAAAAATGATTCATTATCCTCTCAAATAGCTTTTATCTCCTAGGCAGAACCATTTGATTATTTTCTATCAATGAGCTTTGCTATCAGCACGGCATCTTTGTGGATGCAAAAGAAGTCTTATTGTGCCATTAAAAATCCACTGTGTTCGAAAGCAATTACTCAAGTTAAAACAACTCCCTCTCTCAGGCAGAAACCAATGGGAGGCAAGAGCTTTCAATGTCTAGAATTAGGAAAATAATGACATTCATATGCAGGATTAATTAGGTATATTTATAGAGATAATCCACAATCAGTAGGAGTTTGGTTTATTTATGAATCATGCTTCAATTAAGACTGTGGCCTGCGGCTACTGACAAAGGGCTTGGGTATCCTGCCTCTGTCCATGACTGTGTCTGATAAGTCATTAACAGCCAGCTCAACCTTTAATTCCCCAAGCTTTCGGGGACATTCACAGAAATATCAGCTCTCGTGATGTTTCTGTTTGTGTTTTCTKTCTATTGTGGTGTCTCGTGTGGCATATAATAAACAAAAACACTAGCCCTTTGCCTTGAGTCAAATGTAGAAAGGGTTAAAGTGTGGCTTTGGTTTAGGGCTGGGCAAAGCACTACAGCTTCTAAATCCATACATCTAAAAATCCACTTAAGAGGCACACATTTCCTCTTCAATTACCTGGGTCCAAAACGTTTTATTTTTCCTGGCAATATTGGTAAGAAAATGTAGGCTACAATGCTAAAGTGGATCAAAATCTGACACAAATCATTTTCCCGTTATCAGTCTTTGGATGTCCACTCTAATAACAGGCTTAAAAGTATTTTCTACGGATACCGTGGATGATCCCAACCTTCTATCAACAACAAGGGAATCCATCCTGGTCAAATTACTCCCCTGAACACGCCAGATATGCCAGCTGCTGTTGTGTAGCTATAGGATCAAAGAGCTCTCCAAACCTAACGTTTCCATTTCATTTATAAAAAGCTTATAGCAAAGTGAATCGGACTTGACTGAAGTGTTTCATTTGAAATCAAAGAAAATACTTTGTACTATCAAATACTGCCATTTTCAGCCTCAGTTTAGCCTTTATATTGTTGAGGTTCAGAGGCTACCCTGTGTTGGCTACAGTAAGCTACAGGATAATAATATGTAGAGGTAGACGAGCAGTGCAATGAAGCTTGTAGATATTGAGATGAGCTGACTTAAAATAATGTGTATCACTGCTGTGAGCGGGGGCCAGGGATTTGTGTGTCAGTATGTGTGAGGAAGATTGAGGGTAACCCCCCTCTCACTCTTCCCTTCCAGATGGAGTCCTCTTTACTCTGTGTTTTGGATGACTAGGCCACTAAATTGGGTTTTAAAGCTGAAGAAAACAAACGGTAGCGACCCTTTCGATATTGATTCAATCTTCTTTAATAGTCTGATAATCCCATTGCTTGTCATATCATCCTTGCATGAGTGACCATCATTTCAATTTTACAAGCCATTTCAGAGCAGATGGAATCAAACAAAATAACATTGTCAACAACCTGTTAAGGAACTCTATGGAAATAACTTGTACTATTGAATATTTTTATTGGATATGAACAAGATTGGAGAGGTGATAATCTGATTTTGAAATGTCTGATTAATTAACTGCCAAGCCACTTCATTTTGCCAGGTTGTCACGCCCTGGCCTTAGCATTCTTTGTTTTATTTATTATTTTAGTTAGGTCAGGGTGTGACATGGGGAGTGTATGTGTTTTTGTAGTGTCTAGGGTGGTTGTAAGGTTTAGGGGGTTTATTAGAGTAGTTGGGTTTATGTTTAGTATAGGTATCTAGCTGTGTCTATGGTTGTGTGTAGTTGTCTAGGGAAGTCTATGGTTGCCTGAATGGGTTCTCAATTAGAGACAGCTGGTTATTGTTGTCTCTGATTGGGAGCCATATTTAAGGTAACCATAGGCTTTAGCTGTTTGTGGGGTATTGTCTATGTTGAACGTTTGTAGCCTGTGTGTGTGTGCACTACGTTATTTAGCTTCACGATCGTTTGTTGTTTTGTATAGTTTGTGTAAGTGTTTCGTGTTCATCTTCGTCATCAAAATAAAAAMAAGATGTATTCATATCCCGCTGCGCCTTGGTCCGTCTCTCCACACGATCGTGACACAGGTAATAATAAAAATAGGTACATGTGGGAGACTTTGGTATCGGACAAGAGGATTCAAACAGATTGTAATGTAGAGGTAACTTTTGACCAGCAGTGGAGGAATGTTGTTGTTGTGCTAGGTCAATCCCACTTCCTCCTATTGAAACAGTAGCTACATCCCCCCTTAGAACCTTTAACCTTGATCTTCCTTGTTGAGAAAATGGAAATCCCTTGGATGGCACACAGCTGGCCAGCTGAGAACTTTTGTTCCCGCAGATACAGAGGCAATTATGCCAGTGACAGAGAGYTTGTGACACAGTATGTGTCAGTCTGTGTTTGTCTATGATGGATACATTTTAGCTTACGTGTTTTTGTCTGCATTTGTCTGTGACTGAGTCTGTGTGAGGGTGCATGTGTGTGCGTGCCTGAGTGTACGCATCAGTGTGCAATTAGACAGCAAACGAGCAAAATGCATATACTTTAAAGCAAACCACTTCCCACAACAGACGAACATAGCCTACGCTGAAAAGCTAAGAATTATGTTGCATCTTTGTTCTTTTTCCCAATCAGAAATTAAAAGGCCGGCTTTGTGGGCTGCCCAGCGCATTGGCCAGAGAGGTTATGTTGTAGAAATCAACTGCAAGAGTGCAAATCTGCTCCCTGATTAAACGTAGAGAGCAGATAAACCGCTCCCCGTTGCGGCCGTTTTGAGAAGGTTTAAACACAGAACATGAGCTCCCGATTAGTTTGGGAGGAAGCCGAGGCTTGACACTACGGAAAGGACTGTGAGGGCTGGAACTCCTTGATTAGGACTGAGCAGACGAGATTACCAGAACTACTGATTTTCAAAATGTGTAATAAGACAACAAAAAGTATTTGTAGTGTAGCTGATGTGAGGACAGGGAAGTGAGTCAGGGCATACATTATACAGTACGGACCTACAGTATGCATCATGGGAGTTTGGACGTCATGAGTTAAAGGCAGATGTGTGACTAACTACCCCAAATATTCTATACTGACTATTCAAATCAAATCTAACTTTATTTGCCACATGCGCCGCATACAACAAGTATAGACTTTACCGTGAAATGCTTAGTTACAAGCCCTTAACAAACAGCGCAGTTCAAGAAGAAGAAAATATTTACCAAGTAGGCTAAAATAAAAAGTTATAATAAAAAGTAACACAATAAAAATAACGAGGCTATATACAGGTGTCACCGGTAACGAGTCAGTGTGCAGGGCTACAGGCTAGTTGAGGTKATCTGTACATGTAGGTGGGGGCGAAGTGACTACGCATAGGGGGGGTCAATGTAAATTGTCCGGTGGCAATTTTATGAATTGTTCAGCAGTCTAATGGCTTGGGGGTAGAAGCTGTTGAGGAGCCTTTTGGTCCTAGACTCGCTCCGGTACCGCTTGCCATTCGGTAGCAGAGAAAACAGTCTATAACTTGGGTGACTGGAGTCTCTGACAATTTTATGGGCTTTCTTCTAACACCACCGATTATATATCCTGGATGGCAGGAAGCTTGGCCCCAGTGATGTACTGGGCCATTTGCACTACCCTCTGTAGCGCCTTACGGTCAGATGCCGAGCAGTTGCCATACCAGGCGGTGATGCAACCGGTCAGGATGCTCTCGATGGTGCAGCTGTAGAACCTTTTGAGGATCTGGGGGCCCATGCCAAATCTTTTCAGTCTCCTGAGGGGAAAAAAGGTTTTGTCGTGCCCTCTTCACGACTGTCTTGGTATGTTTGGACCATGATAGTTCGTTGGTGATGTGGACACCAAGGAGCGGTTGATCTCAAAACTTTTTGGCTCTGATAAAAGTTAACTGTGCGCGTGATGATGCTCATTACATGCTCCATTTTCAAGGCTTTACCGCACAACGCTTCTGGTGTATGATACAATGATAAGCTGTCAGCTCACCTGTCGCGTTTTCCTCTTGCATCTTTTCCCGTATCTTCGCCACCAGTCCGCTCCTGTGTCCACACATCGCAGGTGCTCCGTCGGTTGTCAAACCCACGAGTTTTTCCCAAGGCAGCTCCATCTCATTTACACATCTTGACACCTCTTCATACAAATCTGCCCCGTAGTTGTGCATGCATAGGACGTAAAGCCAAAAACTCCTCGTCACGCTTAGGCTGGAGTCCACTCCGCGGATGAAAATTGACAACTGGGCAATGTCAGAAATGTCGGTGCTCTCATCCACAGCCAAGGAATATGCAATGAAATCTTTTCCCTTTTTCACAAGCTGCTCTTTTAGATTGATGGACAACTGGTCTACTCTCTCGGCAATGGTGTTCTGCTCAGACTCACATTTAAAAAGAGTTGCCTTTTTTTCTGGGCAAACTTCGTCACAAACTTTAATCATGCAGTTTTTGATGAAATCCCCTCCGTAAATGGCCGGGCTGATTTAGCGATCTCTTCTGCCAAAATAAACTGGCCTTGACAGCAGCCTGGCCTTGTGATTGGCTTTTTTGAACAGAGCCTGTCGAGATTTGGGCCTCGTTTTAATTCCTCTGCCTTTTGTAGCCTTTGTTCCATGTCCATATTCTTGTTTTTGTCCGCGTGTTTCGTTTCATAATGTCGTCTCAGATTATACTCTTCAGTACCGCCACACTTTCTCCACACAGAAGACACACAGGTTTTCCAGCTACCTCCGTGAACATATACTCCGACTCCACCTTGTTTGAAACCCCGGTTCTCAGTGTCCACCTTCCGTTTTGCCATTTTTGATGGGTATCTGAAAGTTAATTTTACTGTGATGCTGACGACTGCTGTGCCAATAAATATTGAAATGAAGCAGCCTACTGCTCGGTGCGTCACCGTTGCATTGTGGGAAATGTAGTATTGGTGCGTGTAAAAGTCTGCGGGCTGCCGGCTTGCTGCGGTCTGCGGCCGGTTAATAATAAATCAAGATCATCCCAGGGGCCGTAAAAAACCTTCTGCGGGCCGGATGTGGCCCGCGCGGCCTTGACTCTGACATATGTGGTCTAGGGTCCGTGAGGATGCTGTTGATGTGAGCCATGACCAGCCTTTCAAAGCACTTCATGGCTACATGGGTGTGTGAGCCACGAGGCGGTAATCATTTAGGCAGGTTACCTTTGCTTCCTTGGGCACAGGGACTATGGTGGTCTGCTTGAAACATGTAGGTATTACAGACTCGGTCAGGGAGAGGTTGAAAATGTCAGTGAAAACCTGACAGTTGGTCCGCGCATGCTTTGAGTACACATTCTGGTAATCCATCTGGCCCAGCAGCTTTGTGAATGTTGACCTGTTTAAAGGTGTTGTTCACATCGGCTACCGAGAGCGTTATCACACGTCATCCAGAACAGCTGGTGCTCTTGTGCATGCTTCAGTGTTGCTCTGCTCGAAGCGAGCATAAAAGGCATTTCGCTCGTCTGGTAGGCTCGTGTCACTGGGCAGCTCGCGTCTGGGTTCCCCCTTTGTAGCCTGTAATAGTTTTCAAGCCCTGCCACATCCGATGAGCGTCAGAGCCGTTGTAGTAGGATTCATCTTAGTCCTGTATTGACGCTTTGCTTGTTTGATGGTTCGTCTGAGGCATAGCGGGATTTCTTATAAGCGTCTGGATTAGTCTCCGCTCCTTGAAAGCGGCAGCTCTAGCCTTTAGCTCGATGCGGATTTTGCCTGTAATCCATGGCTTCTGGTTGGGATATGTACGTACAGTCACTGTGGAACATCTCGATGCACTTTTTGATGAAGCCGATGATGAAGTGGTGTATTCCTCAATGACATTAGATGAATTCGGAACATATTCCAGTCTGTGCTAGCAAAACAGTCCTGTAGTGTAGCATCCGCGTCATTCTGACCACTTCCGTATTGAGCGAGTCACTGGTACTTCCCGCTTTAGTTTTTGCTTGTCAGCAGGAATCAGGGGATAAG
>NC_036855.1:55814391-55850888 GCF_002910315.2 Salvelinus sp. IW2-2015
CAGGAATTGAAACTCTCGACCCGTTCCACTACAGCCCCGTCGATTCTTCATGGGGGCTGGTCGGCCCGCCTTTTCCTGTAGTCCCTGATCAGCTCCTTTGTCTTGCCTCACATTGAGGGAGAGGTTTGTTGTCCTGCACCACACTGCCAGTTCTCTGACCTCTCCCTATAGGCCGTCTCATCGTCGGTGATCAGCCAACCACTGTTGTGTCGTCAGCAACTTAATGATGCTGTTGAGTCGTGTTCGGCACGCAGTCGTGGTGAACAGGGAATACAGAAGGGGACTAAGTACACCCCTGAGGGCACAGTTGTTAAGGATCAGCATGGCAGACGTGTTGTTGCCTACTCTTACACCTTGGGGCCATCAGGAAGTCCAGGATCAGTTGCAGAGGAGATGTTTAGTCCAGAGTCCTTAGCTTAGTGTGAGCTTCGTGGGCACTATGGGTTTAACGTTGAGCTGTAGTCGATGAACAGCATTCTCGCATAGTGTTCTTTTGTCCAGGTGAGAAAATGCAGTGTGGAGTGCAATTTAGATTGCGTCATCTGTGGATCTGTTGGGGCGTATGCAAATTGGAGTGGTCTAGGGCAGGGGTGTCAAAGTCAAATGGACGAGGCCAAATAAAAATTTAGCTACAAGCCGAGGCTGGACTGTTCGAATGTTCATTGAAAAATGTTAATGACGCATATAGTCTAGTGAACCTAATTGAACTACTGAAAACCTAACAAATATATTCCAATATGATCAGATAAATAAAGCAATATTTTCTTATGGCTCTGTCAGTAATCTTTAATTTTCAACACACAAAAGACCAAATTTCCTTTATATAAAAAATCCCATAACATGAAATAAATGAAAGAAACGTATCAAGGCACCATCAGTAGCTATATTTTCTATTTTAGCAAAAGTGGGCTAAATTTACTTCAAAGAAAAAACAATAATAGCAATGTCTATCATCCATCAACTGAAATATTTTTAAAATATAATTGGATTGAAATACAATAAAATAAAGTGCAAAAATCTATTAATCAAAAACAACACTTTGTTTAAGGAGAAGTAACATGCAGTGAAAACAATATTAAACTTAACTTTTAACTTGAACTGAGTAAAAAATCTAAATATGTGATTGCACAGTAATGTTCACTTGTTTGAGGTTGAGGGTGATACTTGGTGGTGTCCATCTTTTCACAGTTCATCAATGTTCGGGGTAAGGCTCTGAGCTGAGGAAATCCTCAGAATTGAGTGGAGGTGTTCAGCAGTAAGTCGACTCTTGTGTATGTTTTGTTCAGTTCATCAAAGAAAACAGTTGTTCACACAGGTATGTGCTGCCAAACTAGACAACGTTTGAGCAGCTGGATGCGCAGCTGGGCATTGTGTCGGGAGGAAACGGGCGAAACTCGCAGCACCACTGCCGATATTTTGCCCTCAGTGCATCATTGCATTGGAGTCAATCAACTCCATTTGGAGGTTTGTGGTGAGCTTTCCACGTCAACAGCAATGGGTTACCGAGCAGTTCAACCTGCTTTTTTGTGCTTCAAAGTCAGCAAATCGGCGTCGAAAGTCAGCGGAAGCATACCTATTTTATCAGCCAACTGTGCGCTCGGGAACGCATGGTAGAGAGCTTCTTCTTCATGGTCTGGCAGCTGGGAAAGTGGCTCAAATTTTCTTTCCGCATCTGCGTCTGCACAGAGTCAGTTTGGTTTTAATGCCTTCACTTGTAGTAACATTAGAGATGACATGATCCGACCCTGCAGCTGCAAGTTCCTTGCATTCAGATGACTCGTAATGTCACACAGAAAAGCCATTCTACACAGACATTTCGTCTCGGGTTGTGTTGTGTCTTCTCCTTTGCTGTCCCAAGAACAGACAAATCTCCTCACGAAGCTCAAACATCTTTGAAGCACCTTTCCCTGGCTTAAGCCATCGCACCTCTGTGTGATAGGCAAATCACCATGCTCCGTTTCTAACTCCGTAGAAATGCCTTGAACTGGCGGTGATTCAAACCTTTGGCTCTGATAAAGTTAACTGTGCGCGTGATGATGCTCATTACATGCTCCATTTTCAGGAATTACCGCACAACGCTTCTGGTGTATGATACAATGATAAGCTGTCAGCTCACCTGTCGCGTTTTCCTCTTGCATCTTTTCCCGTATCTTCGCCACCAGTCCGCTCCTGTGTCCACACATCGCAGGTGCTCCGTCGGTTGTCAAACCCACGAGTTTTTCCAAGGCAGCTCCATCTCATTTACACATCTTGACACCTCTTCATACAAATCATGCCCCGTAGTTGTGCATGCATAGGACGTAAAGCCAAAAATCCTCTGTCACGCTTAGGCTGGAGTCCACTCCGCGGATGAAAATTGACAACTGGGCAATGTCAGAAATGTCGGTGCTCTCATCCACAGCCAAGGAATATGCAATGAAATCTTTTCCCCTTTTCACAAGCTGCTCTTTTAGATTGATGGACAACTGGTCTATCTCTCGGCAATGGTGTTTTGCTCAGACTCACATTTAAAAAGAGTTGCCTTTTTTTCTGGGAAACTTCGTCACAAATTTAATCATGCAGTTTTTGATGAAATCCCCCTCCGTAAATGGCCGGGCTGATTTAGCGATCTCTTCTGCCAAATAAAAACTGGCCTTGACAGCAGCCTGGCCTTGTGATTGGCTTTTTTGAACAGAGCCTGTCGAGATTTGAGGCCTCGTTTTAATTCTCTGCCTTTTGTAGCCTTTGTTCCATGTCCATATTCTTGTTTTTGTCCGCGTGTTTGTTCATAATGTGTCTCAGATTATACTCTTTCAGTACCGCACACTTTCTCCACACAGAAGACACACAGGTTTTCCAGCTACCTCCGTGAACATATACTCCGACTCCACCTTGTTTGAAACCCGGTTCTCAGTGTCCACCTTCCGTTTTGCCATTTTTGATGGGTATCTGAAAGTTAATTTTACTGTGATGCTGACGACTGCTGTGCCAATAAATATTGAAATGAAGCAGCCTACTGCTCGGTGCGTCACCGTTGCATTGTGGGAAATGTAGTATTGGTGCGTGTAAAAGATCTGCGGGCTGCGGCTTGCTGCGGTCTGCGGCGGTTCTAATAATAAATCAAGATACTCCAGGGGCCGTAAAAAACCTTCTCGCGGGCCGGATGTGGCGCGGGCCTTGACTCTGACATATGTGGTCTAGGGTGTCCGTGAGGATGCTGTTGATGTGAGCCATGACCAGCCTTTCAAAGCACTTCATGGCTACATGGGTGTGTGAGCCACGAGGCGGTAATCATTTAGGCAGGTTACCTTTGCTTCCTTGGGCACAGGGACTATGGTGGCTGCTTGAAACATGTAGGTATTACAGACTCGGTCAGGGAGAGGTTGAAAATGTCAGTGAAACACTTGACAGTTGGTCCGCGCATGCTTTGAGTACACATTCTGGTAATCCATCTGGCCAGCAGCTTTGTGAATGTTGACCTGTTTAAGGTGTTGTTCACATCGGCTACCGAGAGCGTTATCACACAGTCATCCAGAAACAGCTGGTGCTCTTGTGCATGCTTCAGTGTTGCTCTGCCTCGAAGCGAGCATAAAAGGCATTTCGCTCGTCTGGTAGGCTCGTGTCACTGGGCAGCTCGCGTCTGGGTTCCCCCTTTGTAGCCTGTAATAGTTTCAAGCCCTGCCACATCCGATGAGCGTCAGAGCCGTTGTAGTAGATTCAATCTTAGTCCTGTATTGACGCTTTGCTTGTTTGATGGTTCGTCTGAGGCATGCGGGATTTCTTATAAGCGTCTGGATTAGTCTCCGCTCCTTGAAAGCGGCAGCTCTAGCCTTTAGCTCGATGCGGATTTTGCCTGTAATCCATGGCTTCTGGTTGGGATATGTACGTACAGTCCATGTGGGAACATCATCGATGCACTTTTTGATGAAGCCGATGACTGAAGTGGTGTATTCCTCAATGACTTAGATGAATTCGGAACATATTCCAGTCTGTGCTAGCAAAACAGTCCTGTAGTGTAGCATCGCGTCATCTGACCACTTCCGTATTGAGCGAGTCACTGGTACTTCCCGCTTTAGTTTTTGCTTGTCAGCAGGAATCAGGAGGATAGAATTGTGGTCAGATTTGCCAAATGGAGGGCGGGGGAGAGCTTTGTGCATCTCTGTGTGTGGAGTAAAGGTGGTCTAGGATTTTTTCCCCTGGTTGCACATGTGACATGCTGGTAAAAATGTGGTAAAACTGATTTAAGTTTGCCTGCATTAAAGTCCCCGGCCACTAGGAGCGCCACTTGGGTGGGCGTTTTCTTCTTTGCTTATGGCTTTTAGAGTTGGTTGAGAGCGGTCTTAGTGCAGCTTCGCTTTGTGGTGGTAAATAGACGGATATGAATAATACAGATGAGAACTCTCTTGGTAGATAGTGTGTCGGCAACTTATCATAAGGTACTCTACCTAGGCGAGCAATACCTCGAGACTTCTTTAATATTAGACATCGCGCACCAGCTGTTATTGACAAAATCACACACCCACCCTCGTCTTACCAGAGGTAGCGTCTCTGTTCTGCCGGTGCATGGAAATCACGCCAGCTCTATATTGTCGTTTCTTTGTTCAGCCACGTCTCGGTGAAACATAAAATGTTTTTTAAAATTATGTCCCGTTGGTAGGATAATCTTAATAGTAGGTCATCAATTTTATTTTCAACGATTACACGTTAGCAAGGAGAATGGAAGGCATTGGGAGTTTACTCGCTCGCCTCCGGCTTCTCAGAAGGATCCCGTCTGCGTCCTTTTCCGGCGTCTTTTCTTCACGCAAAAGGCGTGGATCGGGCCTGTTCCAGTGAAAGAAGGATATCCTTCTCGTCGGACTCGTTAAGGAAAAAGTTTCTTCCAGTCCGTGGTGAGTAATCACTTTTCTGATGTCCAGAAGTTATTTTCGGTCATAAGAGACGGTAGCAGCAACATTATGTACACAATAAGTTAAAAAAATAAGTTAAACAAACGCAAAAAAAATACAAAATTGCACAATTGGTTGGGAGAATGTAAAACGTCAGCCATGTTCTTCAGCGCCATCTTAAAAAAATATATATATATTTTTAAATGACCTTCTTTAACAAGTCTTCATCAAGGGTAGATACAAAGTCCTAAAGGACATTCCGTATAATGTATGAAGAGGATAGAATTGTGGTCAGATTTGCCAAATGGAGGGCGGGGGAGAGCTTTGTATGCATCTCTGTGTGTGGAGTAAAGGTGGTCTAGGATTTTTTCCCCCCTGGTTGCACATGTGACATGCTGGTAAAAATGTGGTAAAACTGATTTAAGTTTGCCTGCATTAAAGTCCCCGGCCACTAGGAGCGCCACTTCTGGGTGGGCGTTTTCTTCTTTGCTTATGGCCTTTTAGAGTTGGTTGAGAGCGGTCTTAGTGCCAGCTTCGCTTTGTGGTGGTAAATAGACGGATATGAATAATACAGATGAGAACTCTCTTGGTAGATAGTGTGGTCGACAACTTATCATAAGGTACTCTACCTCAGGCGAGCAATACCTCGAGACTTCTTTAATATTAGACATCGCGCACCAGCTGTTATTGACAAAATCACACACCCACCCCTCGTCTTACCAGAGGTAGCGTCTCTGTTCTGCCGGTGCATGGAAAATCKCGCCAGCTCTATATTGTCCGTTTCTTTGTTCAGCCACGTCTCGGTGAAACATAAAATGTTTTTTAAAATTATGTCCCGTTGGTAGGATAATCTTAATAGTAGGTCATCAATTTTATTTTCAACGATTACACGTTAGCAAGGAGAATGGAAGGCATTGGGAGTTTACTCGCTCGCCTCCGGCTTCTCAGAAGGATCCCCGATCTGCGTCCCCTTTTCCGGCGTCTTTTCTTCACGCAAAAGGCGTGGATCTGGGCCTGTTCCAGTGAAAGAAGGATATCCTTCTCGTCGGACTCGTTAAAGGAAAAAGTTTCTTCCAGTCCGTGGTGAGTAATCACTTTTCTGATGTCCAGAAGTTATTTTCGGTCATAAGAGACGGTAGCAGCAACATTATGTACACAATAAGTTAAAAAAATAAGTTAAACAAAACGCAAAAAAATACAAAATTGCACAATTGGTTGGGAGAATGTAAAACGTCAGCCATGTTCTTCAGCGCCATCTTAAAAAAATATATATATATTTTTAAATGACCTTCTTTACAAAGTCTTCATCAAGGGTAGATACAAAGTCCTAAAGGCACATTCCGTATAATGTATGATTTCTGCATCTGATTTCTGATTTAAATTAGCTATGTTGGGAATAAAATATCAATTGAAATATGACAATTATAATATCTGTTGGTTTTATTGGTCCTGTAAATGAAAAATTACAGCATTTTTGGCAAATGAAGAGCTTTCTTTTGTAGTTACCCATAATGCATTGCCTGTGCAGTTTGTTTTTGAGAGAAGGTATGAAGGGCAAAGTGCAACACCATGATGAAACGCTATGGCAATTTTAACTCTCTCAAGTCTAAAAACCTGAAGGGAATATATTCTGGGAATTAATGGTTTCAATATGTGAGTCTAAGGAAAGCAACATGAAAGCGTTGCCTAAGTCTATTTTCTCAAACAACTAAGCGGCTTTCTCTTTCATTTTTTCAGAGCATCGCTTCAGGTTTCTTCAACTCCACACATCTCACTATCATAAAAAAACAAGCCAGTGTCATATGCATTTGGATTGTTGTTGGTGTTAACAGTGGAGTGCAAGCTTGTTTTTCGTTTTAGAGAAACTGTACCAAAATATTGTGAATTTGTGAATTATATCTTGGTCAAAGCAGTCAAATAAAATGTTTTATTACAGCACTACATCGTTAAAGTGGTTACCCGTTGAACTGTCAAGGTAACATGACCTAGATGTCATTTTTATTTTACACATTTGATGTCATTACTTTCAGTGTTTAAAAACATGGCACTGTACATTGTATTCCTTACTGAATGTATCCAATTCCCTATTTCCACTCGATTGTATCTTTTACTTCACTTTATTTAGAGTGAGCATTCAGCCACCACAGTCTAGCTGAGCTGAATTAACACTGACTGTATTGGAAGCATAACATTTTGAAGTGTTCGGCTGTATGTGTTCGGCTGTATCCAACTTGAATACTTAACCAGTGAAGAGGAACGCTTCCAACATGTTGCATAATTTACCATGAATCCCCCCCCCCCCCCCCCCCCCCACACCAGATCTAGAGTGCATTGTAGGCACCATCCAGTATGCCCTGGAAGGTGAGGGGCACAACCCTCTCGATCAGGTTGGTGTCATTGAAATAACCTCTCGCTGGCTGGATTGACCGAGCCGAGGAGCTTGAAAAGTGACGAAAGTGGGGGCAATCACAGAGTCAGGTAAAACCACGGGAGAGAAAAGAAAAGAACCCTCTACAAAAGCAGCACAAAATAATTCAGTGGGGTGTCAGTTCACTGCTTAAAATGTTGAAGAATGCATAGTGTTAGAGATGGGAGGGGGATATGTTTTGATTTGGATGGGGGGGGGGGGGGTTATAAAGTTGGTTCTCCATATCTCAGTCACACAGCACACCTCAGGCACATTCGCATTGAGATCAGTCAGATAAGTTCTTGTAAACTGTACGTCACCCCCATTCTCTAAGGGGCTATACAGCGTACTGCTTGCCCAAAGCAAATGAACTATGACAAGAACCCTGCTATTTTTAAAGAGCACACTTCACAAGGCATTGACTCCCCTTCGCTGGCTGTGATGAACATCAAGGATCACACACCAAGGACTGGACAGGGTTAAACACTGTCTCAATGGTCAAGACATCAGTGTGACACAACCACTAGCTGACCACTTGAAACAGAAATTACTGCCAAAATGGAAAATGAGAAGAGCTTCCAGTAATATCATTAGGTCAAAGCACTGCTGCATTCCACGGAGCGTCCTCTGAGTCCTACAGAGAGACTTTCATTACATTTCCCAGACACATGAAGAGTATCTGAGTCTCTGCATAGGCTACATGGAAAATCAAGCTCCCTTTCCAAGAATCATCCCCTGGTCTGCATATCTCAGTCACACCTCTCACACTGTCACATGCAAGAGGCCAGTTCAGATCAATGTAAAGTAACACATAACATAGTTATAATATGTATGATTAAATATCTACTGCTCTGAGAAGTATGTATATATATAATTATGTCTATGGTCTGCATGGCATTTAGGGGGATTTAATTTATTCATTTTGAACTTTTTATTCTAGAGGCTGTGCCTTAAGCACGGTCCCCCCCTGGAACCCTGTAGATTCCCATGACTATATCTAATATCTAAACAGCTAAATAGCTATGTGCATAAAATCATATCTCTCTCTTTAAGTGCACAGCTATATACAGAATATATCTACAGAAGAAGCAGATCCCCTCCTTCCTACCAATTACAGCTAGAACCATGACCCCTGCTGTGACAAAGGATGGTGTAATTTTCTTGTAATACAGACCCCTATAATTATAATAATGGCTGCTTTCTTTTGAGAGTCCATTACCAGAAGGAAAAACCTACAAGTAGCCATCAAATAATGATTTCAAATGTAAAGTGAGGTCAAAGCAGGTGAATAACGACAGAAGAATAGAACAGTAAGAGACARGGAGAGAGACAGGAGGGTGATTTGCTGCTCGAACTGCAGGGACGGCTACTTCATTCTAGAGCTACTTGTCTGTCTGCTGTCTGATCCACGAAAACGTTGAGAAGAGTTACGGTTGCCAAGCAGGAAAACAAACAAACAAAAGTCAAATAGCCTCTCTCTCTCTCTCTCCCCTAAGGTATCATCCTAGGTCTTCTGTCAAATAGGCTTTCTGTCTCTTTAAGACTAATCTCACTAAACTGACTGCCTCCCTTCAGCTCTACAGGGTACAGCTCCAGTCCAATTCCCCAAATTACAGATGATGCTCAAGGGACAAGCGAGAGAGTACTGGAGAAAGCCCACTCATCTCACTTACCGACTTAGACAAGATCTCAGAGGCAGATACGCCGCCGTAGCCCTGAAAAATGCAATACCACTATGTGGGAAATCTCATGGGATTAACGTCTATAACCTGTTTATCATAAACTTTGTCCCATAGGTATGAATAATGAATCTCTTTGCTTTCTCTCCTTCTTTTTGTGTTTTCATCAAGAAGGCGAGAGCAGAAATGTAATGTTTCTCACACCGCTCTGCCCCTCCACGCGCCACAGTCTGCCTGCCTCTTAACATGTGGCTGGTGCTCTCACCGCCTCCTCCAGTCACTTCAGCAGCGACGTGCGGCGCTGTGATACACGCATCGCATGACTCCCTCTCCCCCCTCAGCCCAGGCTCTGCTCTTCAGGCTGCAATTAGGAGAGGAGAGGGACTATAACAGGAAACGTGACCAGGGGAACTGGGCTGATCTCTGTGGCCACTGTGCTGGCCTGGAAGTTCTTAGTCCTCTGAGAAGAGAATCTGACAGGTCCACAGCCAACAGCTAACATTACTAATGCTCTTTCACCCAGGATCTACCTGTGACTTATACCTGCCTTATACGCATTGGACGAGCTAAAAAGCAGGAGTTCAGAAAATAATTCATCTCTGGTAAGTCATTCCAGTCATTTATACTGTATGAATTGGTTTGTTTCTATTGTAATTTTTGTTACACATAACATTTTCAAATTTGTGTGGATACGTATAAAATGTATGATTTAAATACCACATCGATACAGTATGTTGTATCTTGTTGCGTCTCAAACTGATATAATCTATTACCACAATGGACAACAGCGACTGATTTGATAACATTAACCCCGAGTGTAAGGCTGAACCCTCGAGACAATTTGATACCAGATTGACTATGTTGATGTGTGCTACACTAATACTCTGTAGCCATGAGGGAGAAATAAATCAAAAGAAATCCTGAAACCATCTGTGCATCTTGAGTTACACAGTAGTGTACAACGTATTGAGTCTTGTATTCTATGACGTAAGTGTAAGGTAACTCAACCTCAGATATCGTTTTCCTTTCAAAAGTAGGCAAACATAGCATTGTATTAATTTACCTATACCAGATTTATGACAGTGTTAATAACATTGGATTGTTCGATACTGTACATAGATCGAGATGCAGGTGCTCCAGGACTAATTGTTGAGACTTGAAATGATGACAATGAAGCCGAACATACAGCCGAACACTAGGATAGCAGTTCAACTCGTCAAATAACATCTATCGACGCTGAACTAATCCTTATAGCAAATATAATGTCAAATAACTGTGGTGAAAGAGCTCAGAGAAGAGGTGTGATAGATAGACACTTTCTGTCAGACTCAGAGAACAAGTGCTGCCAGAGAGAGCCAGTGAGTCCAGTGTGATATTGGGTGGGTGAAGCAGGGCTGAGGAGACGGCTCATCAGTGACAGACGGAGTTTCCTCGAGGAGTGAGTAGGCAGACAGATTATTGGAAGCTGCTCTGTGATTAAAGCTGTTTTAATCTACAGTGGGCAAACACACACACCCACACACACATATTGTACGTCACTTAATTCTACAGTATCATCACAGTATTGAGGCTTGCTTGATAGTTGATCTTGGATAGACAGAACTCAACATAATGTGTATGCTGAGTGCTTGCCTTGATAGTACCAAATATTGCTTATTTTTCGACTAATGTTACAGTACAGTATATGATTAGAGATTTCAGGTGCATCAAGTCAGGTTGTATGAATATATCCATAAACTGATGAATTGATATGGATACTCCATATAGCTTTGTGTGCTACTTGGGGTTGGAACACCAATTGTCTCAGGCATACCAGCCTGTGAACTGTGTGAGTCATAGCCTACTAAGATGAATTCAAGCTGAATAATGTACAGCGTATTTCAAAATACAGTACCGTATTCCTGTTTTTTTCTACAAGATTAGCTGCATTATTGAAAACTTCTGAAAAATGTCTACATGGTCATCAAATCTGACATTTGCATAGACAGCATTTAAAATGGCACAGACAGAGAAATTGACTTACAGTTATCATTGAATGGCATTCAAATGAAAGGTCAATGGACTCGCTTTGAGGAGAACAAGAAACTGATATTCTGGATATAAGTTTGCCCATCATTTAAGAGTTAAAATGGGATTGATCCATTTGACCTAGGTATAGCTGAGGCCCTGAATGAAATACTTTACCATTGTCCGATAGCATCCTACCTAAACCAACTCATTTAACACATAAAAATCCCATTGTTGTCTCCTTAACTCTCGCTACTGCTCAAGAAATTGTCAAAGAAAGAGAGAGCCAGAGAGACTGAGAGAGAGGGGGAGAAAGAGAGAGGGAGAAGAAGAAGACGGGGGCAGAAATTGAATTGCAGGAAGGGTGTGAGGCCACAGTAGCATTAGCTTAATGATGACCCTTCATTAGAAATGGGAATGTTATTTCCCAAAGGCATTGTGTTTACACTTCCGCTCCTTGATAACAGGCCAGACATCATGACCTCACTGGGAGGACTCACTGTAAGTACCCAGTAACAGAACAAGGAGATATTTAAAAAATGCAATTTTGGACATAATGGGCCATCCATGACTACTAAGACAGCTGCAAACAGTGACGATTGAGGATGTCTATCTCTAAAGTGCCTGGAGTTTTAAAAAGTTCTCTCCTTTAGGGGATAAACTTCAGGGCGTGGCAGGAAGGACATCGAATGACGCACAGTTAACACATACGATTAGGAGTAACAAGACAACCATATATAGTAAAGTTTGGTTGACTCTTTACGTTACAGCACAGAATCAATGTTTTCCAACACTTTTTTGATTTATTTATATATACACTGCTCAAAAAAATAAAGGGAACACTAAAATAACACATCCTAGATCTGAATGAATGAAAACAAACAACAAAATCACACAAAAATTATCAATGGAAATCAAATTTATCAACCCATGGAGGTCTGGATTTGGAGTCACACTCAAAATTAAAGTGGAAAACCACACTACAGGCTGATCCAACGTTGATGTAATGTCCTTAAAACAAGTCAAAATGAGGCTCAGTAGTGTGTGTGGCCTCCACGTGCCTGTATGACCTCCCTACAACGCCTGGGCATGCTCCTGATGAGGTGGCGGATGGTCTCCTGAGGGATCTCCTCCCAGATCTGGACTAAAGCATCCGCCAACTCCTGGACTGTGGTGCACCAGTCTGTGGTGCAACGTGGCTTTGGTGGATGGAGCGAGACATGATGTCGCAGATGTGCTCAATTGGATTCAGGTCTGGGGAACGGGCGGGCCAGTCCATAGCATCAATGCCTTCCTCTTGCAGGAACTGCTGACACACTCCAGCCACATGAGGTCTAGCATTGTCTTGCATTAGGAGGAACCCAGGGCCAACCGCACCAGCATATGGTCTCACAAGGGGTCTGAGGATCTCATCTCGGTACCTAATGGCAGTCAGGCTACCTCTGGCGAGCACATGGAGGGCTGTGCAGCCCCCCAAAGAAATGCCACCCCACACCATGACTGACCCACCGCCAAACCGGTCATGCTGGAGGATGTTGCAGGCAGCAGAACGTTCTCTACGGCGTCTCCAGACTCTGTCACGTCTGTCACCGGTCCTGCTGCTGGGTTGTTGCCCTCCCACGGCCTCCTCCACGTCTCCTGATGTACTGACCTGTCTCCTGGTAGCGCCTCCATGCTCTGGACACTACGCTGACAGACACAGCAAACCTTCTTGCCACAGCTCGCATTGATGTGCCATCCTGGATGAGCTGCACTACCTGAGCCACTTGTGTGGGTTGTAGACTCCGTCTCATGCTACCACTAGAGTGAAAGCACCGCCAGCATTCAAAAGTGACCAAAACATCAGCCAGAAAGCATAGGAACTGAGAAGTGGTCTGTGGTCCCCACCTGCAGAACCACTCCTTTATTGGGGTTGTCTTGCTAATTGCCTATAATTTCCACCTGTTGTCTATTCCATTTGCACAACAGCATGTGACATTTATTGTCAATCAGTGTTGCTTCCTAAGTGGACAGTTTGATTTCACAGAAGTGTGATTGACTTGGAGTTACATTGTGTTGTTTAAGTGTTCCCTTTATTTTTTTGAGCAGTGTATATATATATWTTRTTTTTTACCCCTTTTTCTCCCCAATTTCATGGTATCCAATTGGTAGATACAGTCTTGTCTCATTGCTGCACCTCCCGTACGGACTTGGGACAGGTGAAGGTCAAGAGCCGTGCGTCCTCCGAAACACAACCCAACCAAGCCGCACTGCTTCTTGACACAATGCCCGCTTAACTCGGAAGCCAGCTGCACCAATGTGTCGGAGGAAACACCGTACACCTGGCAACCTTGTCAGCGTGCACTGCGCTCGGCCAGCCACAGGAGTCGCTAGTGCGAGATGGGACAAGGGCATCCCTGCCAGCCAAACTGTTTGGCTAACAGACGACGCTAGGCCAATTTCTCACCGCCCCATGGGTCTCCCGGTCACGGCCGGCTGCGACAGAGCCTGGACTCAAATCCAGAATCTCTAGTGGCACAGCTACACTGCGGTGGCCCAACAATCTCTAGTGGCACAGAATCTCTAGTGGCACAGCTACACTTGGGTGGCCCAACAAAAAAATGTACCTGTTCTGATATATAGCTGAACACAAGATTCAATAAGATATGGAACAACAAAACGTGATGAGATATTTACCTGCCAAGTTCATTACCTCAAAGGACAAGATAAGCCTATTGTCAGTGTGGAGAATACAAGATACTTTCTTATCTGTGCTGTATGGGGTTGTAATGAAAGTAATTTGATTGTAGTAGTTTTTGGACTTTAGAATATGATATTAAGCTATTTGGGAACATTTATGAACCATAATCCCCCTCATCTTAATATCCACTGCTAAAGGCTGGCAACAATAAGAGTGGAATAATCCAGATAAAGGATATTATCTGGGATGGACTGCTTTAATGCTTAGCTATCCTCTTGGCCACAAAGAAAGTGTCCATTAAAGAAAGTGTCCATTCAACTTTTCTAGTGGAAAACTCCCAAAAGTGCCAACCCTGCCCATTGGGCATGCCAGTCAAGCTTAATTAAACGCACCTGAAGTAATAGCTAAGCAATTGAAAGAAGACAAATACTTTTTGAGCCAGTAGTGTTGCCTGAGGCGTGAGTGGTCTCAATGGCCCGAATTTTATTCTCTGCTTCCCCCTTCCTTCAGATGATGAGACAGTCTGCATGGAGGCAGATGACGGCACCAGAGCTGTGGATGGGTCTCTTTGCCTTGGCTCTGACCCTCAGTCTAACCATGGCTGAACATATGGACCAGAGGCCAGCACTCCAAACCAGCCCAGTTCTCCACAGGCACAAGAGAGAGTGGTTGTGGAACAACCTTTACGTGGAGGAGGAAAGGCCAATCGACAAACAATACTATATTGGAAAGGTATGTCGTTGTTTTACCATGTAGGTGTACTCTTGGAGGCTCAGGTGGAAAGCCAGAGAGTTGAATGAGGATATACAGTAATGATATTTCTGATAGATCAGAATGTCTTATCTTAACATTGTCATCTGTTTTTCTATTTGTAGTTAAAGTCAACTAAGTCTGGTGACAGGACACACTATGTCATTGAAGGAGAAGGTGCCAACACAATCTTCAAAGTGGATGAAAAAGGAGACATCTTTGTCACTGAACGATTGGATCGAGAGGTGAAAAGCAAATACAATCTAACGGCAAAGCTGCTTGATACCAGCAACAAGTTGGTGGAGAAAGAGGAAAAGTTTGTGATCCTGGTTACTGACATCAATGACAACGATCCAGTGTTTACTAAATCGTTCAATGCTTCTATCAAAGAGAGATCCAGAAGAGGTACAGGAGGTCAAATCCTAAACACAAAGATGATTATGCTGGATATTAAAGAATGCTTTTGCTAAATCACTTCTCTTTATTTCTTCCCTATGTAGGAACTAAAGTGATAGAAGTCACTGCCACTGATGCAGATGATCCAACGACTGCAAATGGAGAACTTGTTTACAAATTATTAGAGGGGGGAGATTTCTTCAATATAGAAAGCACAACAGGTAGGAGATGTTCATTCATTTGAACTCATACGTCATGAAGTCCATTGTATCTTCATCTCTTTTCAATATTCTTTCCTAATAACCCCATATTCATTTACTGTTGTGTTCGTGTCTCTGAAGATGCACGAGTCATGAATCAAAGACTAAATGAATTTTCTTCATTTCAGGGATTATCACTACCAAGTATGAGAACCTGGACCGTGAGACCCAGAGTAGCTATGTGGTTGTGGTTCAAGCCCAGGATCTGAGAGGAATTAAACAAGGGGGCACCGCCACCACCTCTGTCAGCATCGCAGTCAGCGACATCAATGATAACATAGCCACATTTACCAAAAGTAAGGGCAAAAAAGAACATCCCTGACAGCTATACAGTTATAGCACATTGACAATTATTGGTCTTATAGGAGATAAACCTAAATATGAATGATTGTTACGGAATTCCTAGCAGCAAATTAGGGATTATTCCATAATCTCGTCCCTCAGAAGCTTCTCTTACTAACACGTAGAGTGTCTTTTTCCCTAGGTTCCTATGTATTTAGTGTGAAAGAGGACATGAAGCGGGGACAGAGAATAGACACCATGGTCCTGGAGGACAGAGATGAGATCCAGAATAAAGACCCCATCTTCACCATAGCACCTTCATCTGACATTTTTGAAATGGAGCGCAGTCAGATCAAAGACGGCAACCTCATGCTGAAACAGGTATTTCACTCATCCTAAACTGTTACTTTTTTTTTTTAATCACAAAAAAYCGATCCACATTTTTGTCTCTATAGTGCAACCAGGTTTAATGCTTTCCTAATCTGTCCTAAACTCTACTGTAGATATGAGCATTACCGAGTGATGCATAACACTAAACTATACAGTAGCAGAGACTAAAGAAATAAGACCATGCACTCTTTGAAGCACATATGAAAATGAATGTCCTTGAAAGACTCCTTGAAGACCATTATTAAGTAATGAAAATGAAACTACTTAAAGTATTCTGTGAAAAAAAGTATTAGTACAGCCTGTACATTATAGATAACGATGTAGGGAATATGTATGAGAGTGACACATTTGCTGAAGATTATACGTATAGTACATGTACTGAGTCTTTTCCTTAAAGTTCCTTAACTACTTTTCAGGGACTGGATTATGAAACCAAGAGCAGCTACACGTTCTTTGTGCATGTGAGGGAGAACCACTTGCAGTCCCCTGCGGATAATAAGGACAATCCATTGATCAAGGCCCAGGTGACCATCCAGGTGCTAGATGTTGATGAGCAGCCAGAATTCAGCAAGAGCATCTACAACTTTAATGTCATAGAGGAAATGATGGTCAATAATATTGGAGTCGTTTCAGCCAGAGATCCTGATCAAGCCAACAAGGCCATACGGTACTCCAACACATTCACATGCTACTGATGCTAGAATTAACAGCACTTCTTTTCTGAGAGGTGATTTCCACAATGTTTCAATGCGCCCTCTACAGGTATTCCATTGAGGACAAGGACAGTCCCATTGGTATCAACCCCATAACTGGACAACTTTTCACAGTGAGGAAGCTGGATCGGGAGCTTGTAGCCAATCACATGTTCCAGGTTAAAGCTAAGGAGGAACCAAATGGTATGACATTAGCCATAATCATTAATCTCATTAACAGCAAATACACATTTATTGCGTAAAATGTAATTCATGTCCAATTTTTTTTTWAATCTTAATAACTAGTATGGTTTAGGTATTTCCCAATAATAAAATAATGTTTCCCATCTCCTCTTCAGGACTGGAATCTTTTGTGAACGTCAACATACTGGTCATTGATATCAATGACAACAAACCAGAGCTGTCCATTGAAGAGATATTCGTTTGTGAAAATGATATGGCTGGCACGGTAGGATTTTTTCCAGAGTTAGATGTCATCTAAGCCATCAATCATTAAACTTTTCTGAAAATTGCATTAAGTCTTTATTAAAATGTATTCCCCTCACACAGGTGATTGGGACCCTAAGTGCCACAGACAAAGATGATAATTTGCCCGCATTCAGCTTCACGTTGGGGAAGCCGAACGCCAACTTTTCAGTCATCGATAACAACGGTGAGAGAACTGATCATTTCTATGCATGAACATGTGACAAGTGGCACCTTTATTATGGCACCTTAAGCTGTGCAGGCAGAAACATTGTAGTAATGTTAAGCTGTTGGTTGGTGTGAGGGGCAGTGAGGTGGGTATAACAGGGACAATGTGGAGGTGAATGGCTGGTTCAGATATGTGCTCAGGATAGCACTGTGCTCCCCAGTGGCAGAGGAATCAGCCTGGGCAGCGCTCCGTTCTAAAGCTATCTGACGTCTGAACGTTCTCCATCTAGTCGGGTGGAAACGAGAACAGCAACAAACCGCTGAGAGCCCCTGAAATATTCATGATGTACAAGCTCTTTAAAACCAGCAGCCCTTCATTACATATTTGGAGAGCAACAGTGACGACCTCAGAGGCACTCTGGCTGGGGAACATTTTCAGTGCAGCGCTGGGGTGGCCTGGTCCAGTCTGTGCTGCCTCGTTGGCTGCACTGCATAATGAACTGATGTGACATTTCACCATGTAATGATCAGCCAGGAACACAGAACACTGGGAGTAGGCTGCACATTAGCCCAGTGCAACTAGAGAGAAGGTCATAGCAGCGGAAGACCAGAAGAACAGTGAGAAGTTGTTCTTACATTAGTGATGACGTGCATGTCAAGGCCATATCTCTAGCTTTGATGTACTGTATGCACTACAGTACATCCTTCATAGCTTCTATTTCTGAATGGTTATATACTGTAACTCTATTGAAATGAGGCCAACCAAATTGAACATAGAAACTGAGCATGCTCATTTTATATCAACATATACTGGCACCTAAAGCTCATGGAGATAATCATGTCTAATCCACATGGGACTAACCATGTGGAAAAGCCTAATTCCTATATCGAGGTTCGGAGCACATTCAATTATCCTGCTTTGAGGATTCTTACCTACTGCGATTTTAGGGATTTTGTTAGTGCGGAAAAGTTTCACTGACACATAAACCCTCAGATTCAACAGTCTGCTTATTAGACCTATATCTATCCTGCCCTGCCTTTCTAAAGTCCCTCGCTACATATTCATCGCCAGACCCACTGGCTCCAGGTCATCTATAAGTCTTTGCTAGGTAAAGCTCCACCTTATCTCAGCTCACTGGTCACGATAACAACACCCACCCGTAGCACGCGCTCCAGCAGGTATATCTCACTGGTCATCCCCAAAGCCAACACCTCCTTTGGCCGCCTTTCCTTCCAGTTCTCTGCTGCCAATGACTGTAACGAATTGCAAAAATCACTAACTTTAAACATCAGCTATCTGAGCAGCTAACCGATCTGTAAATAGCRCATCCAATCTACCTACCTCATKCCCATATTGTTTTTATTTACTTTTTTGCTCTTTTGCACACCAGTATTTCTAATTGCACATCATCATCTGCACATCTATCACTCCAGTGTTCATTTGCTAAATTGTAATTACTTCGCTACAATGGCCTATTTATTGCCTTACCTCCTCACGCCATTTGCACACACTGTATATAGACTTTTTTTTCTATTGTGTTATTGACTGTACGTTTGTTTATTCCATGTGTAACTGTGTTGTTGTTTGTGTCGCACTGCTTTGCTTTATCTTGGCCAGGTCGCAGTTGTAAATGAGAACTTGTTTTCAACTGGCCTACCTGGTTAAATAAAGGTGAAATAAAAATACAACATTTAGGTAGATGCAAAAGTCTGCACCTAAGTAAATTGTAGCTAAGAGCATTCCACCATTGGAACCAATGCTATGAAGATCCATGTAATGTATAAAAATGTCCTCCAAATTTAACCATGGCAAACCTCTAATAACTAACATTGTTTTATGTCCSCCTCTCCTAGACAACACGTCTAACATAGTGCTGAAACATGGAGGCTTCAGCCTGGAGGACTCCAGGGATTATGTAATAGAAATTGGGATCAGCGATGGAGGCAGGCCTCCCATGAGCAGCATCACCTCTCTGCCTATCAAAGTGTGCAGGTGTGACAACAAGAGGATCCACACCCAGTGCAAAGCAGCCCAACTCAAAATGGGTGTCAGTGTCCACGCCCTTATTGTTATACTGGTGTGCATCCTGACTATTCTGGGTGAGTCAATCMCTCCTCTACCGTATACAGCCCTCTCCATTTTAACTGGCATTCTACTACACCACTGTCCCTGATTAAGACATGTTGTAAAATAGAGCAATCGTCTAAGACATAAAAAACAGGGATCATTAAACAAGGTACTTCAGCTCAAGGTGTTCTTGGGTCAAATCAAGATGTGTTTACGACACAAGGACAAGGATAGGATTTATTAACGATAAATGTGAAAAATTCACATGATGGGGGATGTGCAACTAATTTCAATCTATTGTTTGTTTATTTTTTGGGACAAAGTTGAAGAGTTTTACCTCAGTATCTGACTGGATAAATAACATTCAAGAATGCAGGACAAGAGAAGTAAATAGTGGAAGGAACGGGAAGCATTGAGCTGAATATTCTCTTTGATACTTTCTCTGCTGTCTTGGGAGAAAGCCATTTGTCATATTAGATGAGCCATGTGCCAGAGATGTTTTATCAAAAGCTCATATCTGAAGCAGAGAGCAATCGCACTGCTGCAGTAGGCTTCTACAAAAGCAGATAATGTGGGAAAAACATGAGAAGAATGGGAAGGCTAATGAGAAGATGATCAGTTATTCGGCTGTCTTGTTTCCAAAGACACAGAATGAAGTGATGATTAACTATTAAACATTGAAGTCATTATCATACGAATCCCAAAGAAATATACTGGAGACCCATTCGACAAAATATTTTCTCACACCCGATTTAATTTACCTCATGAAATATATATATATATATATATATATTTTCCACTTCTTTCTTTTTCAGTACTTATTAAAACCCCAAACTGTGTGACATGGATATTAAACATGTTTTCTTCCTCGTTCCAGTCATAGTGATCCTGATCGCTATGAGAAAACGTCACCAGAAGGATGCCCTGGTCACTCTGGGTAAGAGTGAGATCCACGAGCAGCTAGTGACGTACGACGAGGAAGGCGGTGGGGAGATGGACACCAACGGCTACGACGTGTCCATCCTGATCTCAGCTCAGAATGACGGCAGCATGAGCATGAGGCAGGGCCCCAGCCTTTACGCCATGGTGAAGAAACCACCAACCGCGTGCAAGGGAGACATGGCCGTGATGATCGAGGTGAAGAAAGACGAGGCTGACCATGACAGGGATGAGATCCCCTACGATACCCTGCACATCTATGGCTACGAGGGGCCAGAGTCCCTGGCTGGTAGCCTCAGTTCCCTGGATAGTTCCTCCACGGGCTCTAACCTTGACTATGACTTCTTAAACGACTGGGGCCCTCGCTTCAGAACCCTGGCTGAGCTCTACGGGGTGGATGGGTCTGAGGGAAGTGACTCCCCGTATTGAGCACACTGAGCCTAAAGACCAGCAGGCAGGACGTCTCTCAGCTCTCTCAGCTCTTCCTTTGACTAAAAGCACATCGGGATTAACTTCTTCCACTAATCCGTCCAATCATAGCACACTATGATAGGGTTCACTCAAGCGTGTGCCAATTTTAAGTAATTCTCTCTTCTTCTCGTTCTTTTTCCTCTTCTTCTACCTCCTGTTCCTCCTACTCTTACTTCTCCTTTCCCACTCTTTTCCCTTGTTATTATTATTATTCTATTATTATTTTAACGAAATAGTGCTTTTATTTCCTTTTCTTTCATTTATTCGTTTCTGTCACGTGAATATGACGACAAAGGGAAATAGATTTGGTGTAAAGAAAACTGTTAACATTCCACAACTGTGCTTCATTTATTTGTTTTACATTTATTTGAGGTTTCAGAGGAGATTAAGAAATGTGTTCGATTTTTTGTTAGATTTTTTGTCCGATTACTCACACAGAAATCTGTATACCTTAATTTTGATTGATTGTGTTTTTTTATGGTTGACTAAACCAACTGTAGCTATGTAGAGAGGGTGGGTCATTCAGTGAGTCACAGTGGCAGTTGTCTTTCAGACAGAATTACACTTCTCACCAAGAGCTACTATTGTRCAGGGAGCCCGGCAGGAAACAATGATAACAGAAGCTCTGAAATAATTKAAGTCTATTCCCAGTTTATTTGACAGGACTCATCAACACATCAATTGTTGTGGATAAAGCCCAAGTCTCTGAGGTCCACTGTAACAAAAGTATTACAACCAACTCAGGAAATGTGAAGTAGCTCAATAGTCCTTTGGATGACCACAAAGTTATCTGAATAACTTTAACCTTTCATCCTAGAGCTACTGCTTCAACATCCCGCTTCAATATTCTTCTTCAACATACTGCTTCAACATACTGCTTCAACATATTGCTTCAACATACTGATTCAATATTCTTCTTCAACATACTGCTTTCAAACAATATGCTTTAACATACTGCTTCAATATTCTTCTTCAACAGAATGCTTCAACATATTGCTTCAACATACTGCTTCAACATACTGCTTCAACATATTGCTTCAACATACTGCTTCAACATACTGCTTCAATATTCTTCTTCAACATACTGCTTCAACATACTGCTTCAATATGCTTCAATATTTCTACTTCATCATACAGCATGTGCTTCTGCTCCATTTGCTGAAACAGCTTAAAATAATGAGGGCAATCTACACAAGATCAAGTTTATCATTATCGCTATTGTCCTTCTTGACTGAAGACATAGCAAAAAGAGAGCAAAGGTTTACCCCTGTTTTCATTATATTCCATTTGCTTTCGAATGTGGACTGTTTGTTGTATACTGAAGCTTTGCCTGCATGGGACCACTTCTCATAAACCATGGATACAATATGTGGAAGCCATCTTACCACTTCCCTGTCTGGATCATATACACGGAGAGCTGGACCCCCATCCTTTTTCAAACACCAGAGTCCGCCCCTACACATTACCCAAACAAAACACTGGAATCAGCTTCCTGCACATATGTGTGTGAGGAAGCCCTCTTCCTGTCCTGTTATCTTTTAAAGTAAACCAACACATTGCAGCCCGTTTTCCTGTTTTCCTGCCTGGGAAAAACCTTTGGAGAGGGCAAAATAGATAGAGAACAATGTAAGAGCCATGATGGCTTTAACAACAATCAACATTTCATTTCTGTGTTGACCATCTACCAAAGATCAGTATGGTGAAACCTCGGCATACAATAGATGCCACTGGTAAACTGTGCTGTAATGTTATGTCTCTAGTACTCCATTTCTATATAACATACCTGATCTACTTCGTTCCATGCTATTAATGATCATTGTCTGCGCACAACTCTATTCTATTTCACAAGCWCTTACTGTTAGTGGTGCTTTTCTGTAAACCTTACGGCAATAAGTAACTTGGCAATACGGGATCCATGTTATCGAGATTGTGAGTACTGGAAATATAGTTGTCTACACTGTATATAGAAATGTGCCTGAATATTGATATTGGCCTCACTTCCTTTTGCGTTTAAAAAAAATTATTTTACTTGACACTGGTCTTTGTCTGCTGAGTGTAAGRGTAAAATATGTTGTTGTTTTTTACACTTGTAGTGTAATTTATATGTAATTGTGCATTGATTGATGCTATATGTATGTGTGAGTCTACCTGTGTAAATACACTTCAGTGGGTGTCATTCAAATGCATTCCTTTTGTATGCAGCTAGGTCATTCTGTAGGAGAGCAATATGTGCCTTGGTTTATGATCATTCTCTCGATGGTGAACACAATCTTTTCTATGGTTTGTATCGTGTAAAACAACAACTTTTTATTTAGTACCAATTTTGTATGTGTAAAATAAACGTAGCACTCAAAAGTCCAAAAAGTGATCTTTATTGTTTCAAAAAAATGCAAGAAGGAATAGAATAATATTATACTAAATGGAATTGAACTGACTCGTTTAGCATAGCATAGCTTTGATACTTGGTACAATACATTGTCCGTTCTAAGTTTTGGTTTCTGTGTTTTTCTGGAAGATAAAGAACAGTATCATACTGCCATTATAGCCATCTATGTTGGCCTCTTGTAATTGTAAAGTCATTATTGTATGAGAGGGTTATCTTCAGGTGAGGCTCAGTCTTCAGATCCAACAGCAGCTGCAGTCCCTGAGGTCTAGAACTGGGTGGACTGGGTGTGTGTGGGAGGACTGGGTGTGTGTGTGAGATTGCAAAGATAACAGAGAGACTAGGGAAAATAACTCAGTGATGTCATGCCTCAAACTCCCAGGATTAAAAGAAAACAGCCAGCAGGGAACTTCCTGAAGCTTCACATGTCCTCACATTTTTTAAAAGGCCCAGGAAAGTGTTGGGCCTCTCAGGACCTCTGATATATGGTGAGTGCCACTGTGCATTATGGGCCTTATGAGTCATTGTTACAAGACTGAGAAAGCTATGTGCTTAAAATACTTTGATTCGTTACAGTTGGGATCGGTATCATGGAACGGAAGACGATAACGAAGGTCTTCCTTGGAGTCTTCAAGAAATATTGCATCACATTTTCCAACGTTCAGCAGCCAAGTGTCCCTTCACTATCCTCATTTGCACTGTGAACTGAGGCCGGAGGATTGTGGACCTTGAGCAAAAATCTCTTCATTACAGCACAGGAAGTCCAAAGGGGCAAATTAGAGGGAAAATGTGTCATTTTGAATGTTTGAATAGGCCACAATTTGGCAAAAAAACTATTACAATTCAGTTATAACTTACCTATGGGTCAGTTACACTCAGCTATGGGCCAGTTTGGGCTCCCGAGTGGCGCAGCAGTCCAAGGCACTGCATCTCAGTGCAAAAGGAGTCACTACAGTTCCTGGTTCAAATCCAGGCTGTATCACATCTGGCTGTGATTGGGAGTGCCATAGGGCGGCTCACTATTGGCCCAGTGTCATCTGGGTTTGGCTGGGATAGGCCATCATTGAAAATAAGAATTTGTTCTTAACTGACTCGCTTAGTTAAATAAAGGTAAAATAAAAAATAAATATGTTTCAACAGAGTGCTGAACTGAATAACTGGCAGACAGGTGTAGTTTGCCCAAGTGAACACTAGAGGACAGTAAAATGTTGCAGTGCAGGAGGTAACATTTTWGATCAACGGCAATGCTTTCACAGAGAATAGATTTACTCTCTCTATTGTCAGTGGAGGAACAATGTTGCTTTTTAGCCTGACCACTTGTTGATTTGCCATCATTTCAGTGTTTGCCGTCCAACATAAAAACATACACAACTCAAATTTTAAACAAACTAATTCCAAGACATGCTGGAACTATGTCATGCCTAAATCAGAGAACAATGATGAGCCACTGCCTCCAAACAGTCAATAATAACAAAAGCCAGGAGAATGTGATAAAATCTCTCAGGGGATATACCTTTTCCTGTCCAGTCCATACTGCTACGGAATGCAATTATACAGAGTTAGTTAGGGTACGTCTCCTATTCCTGACCACCCTGCCCATTCATACCCACAGACTATCTAACCGCTCCACCTGTTTCCTATGTCTCAGACAACCTTTCTGTGTTTGCTGCCTAGCAGACACAAAGATAAATACAACACAACAGCTGGGAATGAGGGGCACCAATACACACACACGCAAGCTAGCGTGCGCACACACGCACACACACACACACACACACACACACACACACACACACACACACACACACACACACACACACACACACACTGACACTGAGATAAAAACACAATTCAATGCTAAATGTAATTGTCTATCCCTATATTCATGGTTTAATAGTTATGTGTTTTTGGGGGTTATTTTAGTGACGGAGGAATGGGGATAAAAGAACCCAGGTCCTCTTCTCGTTGTCACTACAACTACATAGATAAACATGGTTGAGGAAATATCCAATATGGCAGTCCCATTTGTACATGTCTGCATTGTTTTAAATAGGCAGCTGGATGGCTTAAATTATCCCTCTTCTAATTACCCCTGCAAGACAAATTCCTCACTTAGGAGCGTGTGCAACATAAACACACTGACACTGCTGTGGTTCCTGTCGGATTAATGAGACAGGGGTATCAATTATTAACTATCAGGCCGCGACAACATCAGCGCCTCTAAATTTGTTGTCACGTCAGCAACACCCCGGGGGCAACGCCCATCCGCCCGACCCGCACCCCAGCCCTTTGGATTGACAGATCAAACAGACACCGTGTGAACTGAGATGACACCAGCATCTGATCTGGAGATGTGGAGACAATCACCTGAGGGAAGAAGCCCTAGTACTGCCATACATGGTTGTTTCAGCCTCAGTGGACTAAAGGAGTTCTAATGGCTGAGATGAGGAACTAGGGGGAGTAATGGAGAAGTCCCATTACCCAATAAACACCACCAGGGGGCAATGGACTAGCTAGACCCCGAGACCATAGCCCATTCATACATACTGTAATCTTGTCCTTTATTTATCCAGCTAGTTGCAACTAGTTCCACAATACTCATGTGCTCCAGTGGTGCCCCAATTTAATAATATCAATAATAATACATTTGTAGAGCGCATTGACCCACGGTCAATTTTCAAATTTCATTACCTACTGGGATTGAGGTTGGTAGAGATACTCTGACAAAGATACAATGGTTCTCCCTCTGTTTTTAGGCAACTCGAATTTGTGGGTTCATTCAAATGTGAGCATAAATGCATGGTAAACATATACATGACATGAGATCAAATATTAATACCATGCACCATGCTTGCTGAACAAATTAGCTCAATAAGATAGATAATCAATGCAGATCTTCAGTCCATGTGCAGCATGTTACATTTCCTGCTGGGTGTAACATAATGAAGCTGGATTGGATGGGATCTGAAATGACTGCGCATACATACAGTGCATTCGGAAAGTATTCAGACCCCTTGACATTTTCCACATTTTGTTACATTACAGCCTTTTTCTAAAATTGATTAAATTGTTTGTTTCTGTCATCACACAAAATACCCCTTAATGATGAAGCAAAACCATTATTTTTTTTACAATTTAGCAAATGTATAAAATAAACTGAAATATAACATTTACATAAGTATTCAGACCCTTTACTCAACACTTTGTTGAAGCACCTTTGACATCAATTAGAGCCTCAAGTCTTCTTGGGTATGACGCTACAAGCTTGGCACAGCTGTATTTGGGGAGTTCTTCCCATTGTTCTCTGCAGATCCTCTCAAGCTCTGTCAGGTTGGATGGGGAGCGTCACTGCACAGCTATTTTCAGGTCTCTCCAGAGATGTTTGATCGGGTTCAAGTCCGGACTCTGGCTGGGCCACTCAAGGACATTCAAAGACTTGTCCCGAAGCCACTATTCATTGTTTTGGCTGTGTTTTTAGGGTTTGGAAAGGTTTGGAAAGGTTCACCTTCCTATTGGAAGGTGAACCTTCACCCCAGTCTGAGGTCCTGAGTGCTCTGGAGAAGGTTTTCATCAAGGATCTCTCTGTACTTTACTCAGTTCATCTTTCCCTCAATCCTGACTAGTCGCTGAATAACATCCCCACAGCATGTTGCTGCCACCACCATACATTACCGTAGGGATGGTGCCAGGTTTCCTCCAGATGTGACACTTTGCATTCAGGCCAAAGAGTTCAATCTTGGTTTCATCAGACCAGAGAATCTTGTTTCTCATGGTCTGAGATTCCTTTAGGTGCCTTTTGGCAAACTTCAAGCGGGCTGTCATGTGCTTTTTACTGAGGAGTGGCTTCCGTCTGGCCACTCTACCATAAAGGCCTGATTGGTGGAATGCTGTAGAGATGGTTGTCCTTCTGGAAGTTTCTCCCATCTCCCTTGAGGAACTCTGGAGCTCTGTCTGAGTAACCATCAGGCCCTTCTCCCCCAATTGCTCAGTTTGGCCGCGCGGCCAGCTCTAGGAAGAGTCTTGGTGGTTCCAAACTTCTTTCATTTAAGAATGATGGAGGCCACTGTGTTCTTGGGGACCTTCAATGCTGCAGAATTTTTGGAGTATCCTTCCCCAGATCTGTGCTTCAACACAATTCTGTCTTAGAGCTCTACGGACAATTCCTTCGACCTCATGGCTTGGTTTTTGCTCTGACATGCACTGTCAACTGTGGGACTTCATATAGACAGGTGTGTGCCTTTCCAAATAATGTCCAACCAATTGAATTTACCACAGGTGGACTCCAATCAAGTTGTAGAAACATCTCAAGGATGATCAATGGAAAAAGGATGCACCTGAGCTCAATTTCAAGTCTCATAACAAAGGGTCCGAATACTTATGTAAATACATTTGTAAAAACCTGTTTTCACTTTGTCATTATGGGGTATTGTATTATTTTAGAATAAGGCTGTAGCGTAACAAAATGTGCAAAAAATCAAGGGGTCTGAATACTTTCCGAATGCACTGTACATGCTGAAGCCATCCCATGTGCATGCATATGTCATCTGTCTCGATTTATTTAAGGGCTAGCCCTTCCTTACATAACGTTACATGCTTGCAAATGGCTCCTGATTAGAATTGATTTGATTTCATCTCTCCAAGGAGGAGGAGGTGGACTGAAGCAAAATGACAAGTGAAGGTCATGCAAGTGAAGGAATTTTGTTCCCTTGTTACATCCTCTCTTTGTTTCAGATTTGAACTCCCTCCTTATCCAACATCCTCTCACCCGAAACATGTCATGCTCATCTTTCATCCACAACACAACAATGTTACTTAGACAATGCTATTCATTTTTTTWTTTATTATTACCTTTATTTAACTAGGCAAGTCAGTTAAGAACAAATTCTTATTTCAATGACGGCCTAGGAACAGTGGGTTAACTGCCTTGTTCAGGAGCAGAACGACAGATTTTTACCTTGTCAGCTCTGGGATTCAATCTTGCAACCTTCCGGTTACTAGTCCAACGCTTTAATCACTAGGCTACCTGCCGTCTTCCAAATGACAATAGAGCTTTTCCATATTGGTGGCAGTCCTACATGGGAAGGAGTGTAACATAAACTTTCCCCCCTCTCGCCAACCGGAATGTATCTTCCACCTCAATGCCTTCCCAGAGTGCAATCAGATGGCCTCCTGTTTTCTAGTCTTTCACCTTCTCCTTACTCACACAGACTCTCAAATAGTGTACACATACAGTGCTAAGACACACACACTTTGTCATCCAAATGTACCAAATCTCCCATATTACTAGTAAGAAATAAATCCTCTGCCTCAAAAATCTTATTTATTCTCTCTCTCACACACAGTAAAATCCCTCCTGTACTTCGTATAATTTTCACATACTTAATCCATACAAAGTTAACTATGTGATGTGGTGACTGAACAGAGATTACAGATCAGATGGCCTGTGTGTGCCCTGAGCGGTCTGTGTCCTACCTGTCTCTCTCACGTGTCACTCCATATGGCGTCTGTCCACAGCAGCAGCAGTCCAGCTCCAGGGAGGGCAGGGCATGTCATCGCTAGCCATACTCCTCTGACCATATGGCCCCAGCTCTGAGTCTCTGGGGAGGAAAGAGAGAGTGTGTCTGAGTCCAAAAGCTAAATCCAAATCTTTCTGTATTATGTAAACTGCAGTTGTGGAAAGGTCCCATGGTACGGACCCTTGTAGAACATAGCCTTCATAGTGGGATTAATAAATATGAAGACTGTATGCTTATAAATTATTCCGCTGTTCTGGCTAAGGGAATAACAATGTCCTGATATGACTCTGTCAGAGCACAGGCATCTGAGTTTATGGCGCTGAAATCTGACTAATCCTTCACTTTGTCTGATTTAAAGGGACCTGGTGAATTGATGTTAAAGCAATAGCTTTTGTTTACGTATATATCCCTGCCTGACACCTCAGTAAATAAAGTCGGCCTGCTCACATCTACAGTGTACAGCAACACACCATATGGGTATCTGTTTTGTTCTATATCCCCATCGGTGTGAACGTTCATTGTTGARGTGAAGCAAAGAGTCATACACTCATCTTTTTCTGCCGACTAGGAATAAAGGACAGAAAATACACTTTAAAATCACAGACGGGCCAGTTGACATCAACAGCTAACTACACAATTATCACATTTCTATGTCACCATAGAGAGATAGGCCTATGGGATGCATCTGAAAATACAGTAGGCCTATTCCTTTCTTAAAAATACCCTCACTCCTTCTTCCACTTACAGTATACCTCTGTTCTCCTTACTTTTCAACTCTACAACGACATTGCATAATCCATGATGACATTTTTAAATGCCAAGTAAACATAGTGCACCTTTTTTGCCTTTACAATAGCATGCTTTGGTGAAGGTATCCTTTCAGTGTTAAGTAGAGAGACTTTGCCGGGCGCCAGCAGTAGTTTTACAGGCTGAAATATTTATAGCTGTGTGTGCTGCTGTGAAGATGAAAAACGACTAGCAATGACTGAGCGGCATGCCCATCAAGCCCCCAGTCACCGCCTTACAATTCCCTTATCACAGCCCGCTGTATAGGCTACTGCCTGTCTGTCACAGCCAAAACACTGAACAAGGTGACAGTAGTCACCAACTAAATGCGAGATCATTACCTTGACCTCCACCATTGATCCTATCTCTCTGCTCAGAATGTGCCAGCGTTAATTAAAGCTCGCCCAGGCTGTGACACTGTGACATCCAACACAAAAACGTCAGACCATTACCTGAACACCACAGGAGGTTGGTGGCACCTTAATTGGGGAGGACGGTCTCATGGCAATGGCTGTAGTGGAATCGGTTGAATGGTATTAAACACATTAAACACATGGTTTCTATGTGTTTGAGGCCATTCCATCAACACCGTTCCAGACATTACTATGAGCTGTCCTCCCCTCAGCAGCCTCCACTGCTGAACACATCTCAGGAGGTGAGGGAAAGAGGCATAGATTATCTATCACTTTAAAGAAAAACTCCACCCAAAAACTATATTTTGTTATTTGTTTCATTATCCCATTTTTGATATTGTCCCAAAATGTTTTGCATGTCAGCAATCAGGTTTTCAAGACATATAACTTTAAAAATACAGAAATACATGTTTCATCATATGATGTTTTGGGCAGTCGAAACAATATTATATGTTCCTATAACGGCGATGTTTGAGGATGTTGCTACAGTAGCCTATTGCCACGTCAAAGTCCTAGAATAGACTAGTGGTTCCCAACCTGGGGTACTACCCCTGGGGGTATTGGCCTACCCACAGGGGGTACTTGAGAAGACTCATGAGACCATAGGCTTAAATGCACARGGGGGGGCACTTCATGGGTAGTCTGGGTAGAGCAAATTCAGTTGGTGGTAGGATACAGTAACCGAAAAACGTTTGTAACCACTGGCCTAGCCCTAGACTCCACCACCCAAACATGAAACTCTTCAACAAATTTGTAACGCTCACAGAGAGCACGCATATTATTGTTTATGCTACTAGTGACATTACATCTACACAAAAAAACGATTTATTGGAACATTGAAACAATTTACTGTATAATCTAAAAGTTACATTTAATTTCCAACCTGTGTTTGATGATTGCCATCTCCGGTATTGGCGCGCTTTTTATAGGGTGCGCGCAACATTAGACTACTTCATCATTGGCCTATAGGCTACGTCAGTGACGCCGGTAATTATTCCGTTATGGATGAATGTTGTTACATTGCAAGTAATTCCTTTCTGGATAAAACAGTGACTGCAGTAATTATTATTKATGTCGGATGTGTAAATGTTTGTTTGTCAGATGTTAGGTCTCTATCCAATTTTTGACAGATTTTCATGCGAATATTCTAAAATCGGCATAAAAACAATATGCACATTTTCCCACCAGAGAAGTGTTTCCTATCAAATTGATTTGTAGCGGACACAAGGCTGTGAGGGATGACATAGTACACATACAAATAATTTTTGCGGTTAAATTCCATGTACCAAAAAAAAAAAGTTTCCATTGCATTTTGAACTCAACTCATGGTTTTATCCTACATTTTTGGGCGGTTTAGATAGAGAATGCGCCCATTCTGGTCTTGGCATGTGCGTTCTGGCCAACAACACGCAGATACAGTGCAGTGGGTATGCCACCTATATTATGAGATTATAATGGATATAAGAGCGAGATTATTTTTATTTGTCAAAACCAAGCATTGATCATCATGTCACCAGAATAAGACCTTCGATAGGAATTGGAAAGGTGCACAAGCTTATCAGGTGCACTTTCACCACCCTGTGAAGTTCCTCATAATTGATTTCATCTATAGCGTAATAAACCAATGCAACTGCAGCCCACAACTCGGGGCGTTTCTGCATGTGGGTGCAGGAACGCCCTCTCTTGAGCATTGGTTCTTTCATGAACACCGCCACTTCCTCTCCTCTCCCCCTTGAGCACACATCTTCATGCTTGTGTGACACTTTTGAATGTCAGTCAAAAGGGAAATAAAAGTATTATCTTAGTTTTTTTAACAGAACTGTGGGAAAACAGTGCACGACAGGGAGTTGCCTTATACTAAAAGGTGGCGCAGTGGTCTAAGACACTGCATCTCAGGAAACGAGGTGTCACCACAGTACCTGGTTCAAATCCAGGCTGCATCACATCTGGCTGTGATTGGGTGGTGCACAATTGGCCAAGTGTTGCCAGGGTAGGCTGTAATGTAAATAATAATTTGTCCTTAACTTACTTGCCTAAATAAAAAATACTGCTGTGCCACATGGGAGCCCCAGTTTCACCCATCTCTAATAAACTGCATGCTTTCCTGAGTTGTAGTGGGAGGACAACATATCATTGTGTGACTCCTAGTTTACTTAGATATGATTGTTATCATATCAATATATGTGCATAAAGGTGTTTCTGCTGCCATTACTTCCATAATTTATTTTACAGACACAAAAAGATCCCACCTTGTCTAGCATATTTTGTTTTGTCTACATTTGGAAAGTTTACCGGCCTGTCATGACATTTTTTTTTATTGGGCATGTACTTTACTTGCATAAAAAGTTGGATGTACTGTAAACCTGTTTTTTTAGGCTTCTTTATTGTGCCCATTTTGATCGGTCTTTGAAAAACCTAACTCTTTCTGTGTTTATGGTTTAGCCCGTTTTGGGAGTGTCTTTTCAGGCTATATACCATCCTCTAGTCATTATTTACATTTTAGTCATTTAGCAGATGCTCTTATCCAGAGTGACTTAAAGGAGAAAATGGGGTTAAGTGCCTTGCTCAAGGGCATTTCGACAGATAGTTCACCTAGTTGGCTTGGGGATTCGAACCAGATTCGAACCCTTTTGGTTACTGACCCAACGCTCTTATCTGCTAGAACGCTTGTTATACTCATTGCTCAGATGAGTGAGTGGCAGGCCTGTTTAAGGCTATTAAGCATGTAGCCTTTTTGAGTTCAGTAGATTGGTTTGTATTGTATTTAGCTTCTTGTAAATATCATTGAACATTTTGGTAAATCACTTTTTGCACTAGACCTATCATCACCGGGCTGCACTCTAAATTAAACTGGCTGTATTTGCACCATATCTGTATTCTTTGGCTTCTCTGTGTTCTCGAACCCTCCTAACTGGACTGGCAGATCCCGTTATATGGTAACACAACGGATATGTTCTCCTCTATCAGACTACCTCTGCCCAGTGGTGGAAAAGTACCCAATTGTCATACTTGAGTAACAGTAAAGATTACGCAATAGAAAACTAGTAAAATTAAAAGTCACCCAGTAAAATACTACTTAAGAAAAAGTCTAAAAGTATTTGGTTTTAAATATACTTATATAAGTATCTAAAGTAAATGGATTACCTAAAATATACTTAAGTATCAAAAGTAAAAGTATAAATCATTTCACATTCATTATGAATTGAACCATTTTCCTGTCCTGCTAAGCATTCGAAATGTAACCAGTACTTTTGGGTGTCAGGGAAAATGTTTGGAGTAAAAAGTACATTATTGTCTTTAGGAAGGTAGTGTTTTAGAACACCTACTCATTCAAGGATTTTTCTTTATTTTTACAATTTCCTACATTGTATAATAATAGTGAAGACATCAAAACTATGAAATAACACATATTTAATCATGTAGTAACCAAAAAAAGTGTTTTGTATTTGAGATTTTTCAAATAGCCACCCTTTGCCTTGATGACAGCTTTGCACACGCTTGGCACAAACTTTCCCAAAAATCACAGATTCAATTTTTTWAAATCCTGGTTGAAAGATTTCCAGGAATCTTCTAACTGTGATTTCTGGAAAACCTTGGCAGTTTACTCGAATTTTGCAACCCTGCTTGCAAGTCATATTATGCTGGCTTGCAAAGTGATGTGTAATTCCTATTGGAATCCAGCCACAGTTATATCCAACAGTTGACATTTTTATTCACCCGCAACCTGCATTCATAATAACTGCCAGGGTCAGAAACAGTGTGAGGAGACCTAAGCTATCTAATCTGGAACAACAATTTCAGTAACAGGTGCAAAAAAKATCTAACTAAATTATTGGACTAATTAATATACATGCAAACCAGAGATATTCAAAACAATTCTAAAGAATCTACCTGGAGCATGCTGGGGAAAAAAGTTAATTTGTTATCATATCAATAAAAAATATATATATGTGACTTCTCATTTACTTTTGAGTCAATGCCACAATTTCATTGACTGAGTTCCGCTTACTATAAATATTTGAGTCAAAAATGCCTTTGGGTTTACAGTGCATTAATTTACAAATCCAAATGCTATCAAGTTTATGGGTATGGATACATTGTCCTTATGATGTACACATAATTACAATTTCCTTCAGCAGACACACATAATGGGAAGAACGTATCATAATATACATCATCAGCAAGCCTTTCTGGCAATGCATTATATCGCCAGTAGGGGGGGCCAACACACCTATCATGGAATATTTGTAATACCACACATCAACTCTATGAATTGTTTTTTTTATATTATTTTTTTAAGTCAGTTAAGAACAAATTCTTATTTACAATGACGTCCTTCCCCAGCCAAACCCTAATCCGGACGACACTGGGCCAATTGTGCGCCTCCCTATGGATCTCACGGCCGGTTGTGATACAGCCTGGAATCGAACCAGGGTCTGTAGTGACGCCTCTGCCACTGAGATGTAGTGCATTCGACCGCTGTACCACTCACAAATGTAACACATTCCTAATATTTTTTGTCTTGCCCATTCACCCTCTGAATGGCACACATACACAACCCCATGTCTCAATTGTCTCAAGGTTTAAAAATCCTTCTTTAACGTGTCTCCTCCCCTTCATCTACACTCATTGAAGTGGATTTAATAAGTGACATCAATAAGGGATCATAGCTTTCACCTGGGTTCACTTGGTCAGTCTATGTCATGGAAAGAGCAGGTGCTCTTGATGTTTTGTATACTCAGTGTTGGTCTGGTGCCTTTTCTGAAGTTATTATTTCAGCTAAAAATGTCCGTTATATTCAATGAKATTTCTTAAATTCTTGAATTGGAATTTCCTTAATTGATTCAACTGAAATGGTATTGACTCCAATCTTCTCTTTTTCAGTATCCTCCTATGTAGTAATAAATGAATAAACAGTGAATAAAGTGGATAACAGTCGAAATGTGTGGATGTCAAAAGACAGTTCACAACATAATAGCCTTTGTCTGCTTGAGAAAACGGAAGAAATAAAATTAATAAAAATACTGTAAACTTAACATTAAAACAYACAATTTTGGTGCTCTTACATCCTGGGACATTCATATTGTATTTGCCCGGTAATCTGCAATATGGTATCCATCCAACTACCCTTATGTCATTTGTAAACAAACGCCAGTGTTGGCACATGACTGCCGCTACCCGCTTGTCATCTAAATTAAATATCATGGCATTATAATACTGTATGTTGGATAACTGAGCGCTGCAAACGAGCTACTACGTTCGCAGCCATGACGGGACATAGAAGATGCTTCTTGCTGCAGAGTGTTTGATTTGACGGCTTTTAAAGGCATTTTGTTTACATGCTCGATGGTTACACTGTGAATTTTAGAAAAACTCTAGTATTATCGAGTATCTACCGGAAGTTTAATGAGTGATATACATGCTATTTTGCCCAGGTGGACAATGTCTCCGGTCGACGGCACGCGTGTTTGAGTTTGAATTTGGACCAGGGAAAGGTGTTCTGAGGGTTTTCACACCAGATATTAGTGGCACCGTAAGATATCGTAACCCTTTTAATKACGATGTTTTCTTCGAATTAAACAAGTAATATTTCTGCTGGCATTGGGTAGGGAGGCTATCCGAAATCGAAGGACAAGAAAACACCTGCATCACATGGGGATATTTTTATACCGGTTGGTGGGTACGTACTGTATCACTCTTTCCTCTTGTCCGATAAACTGTTGAATTTTGGTTTGTAGACCTGTGATCTGCGTAGACTATTCCAGGTTGAGCAGTTACTTTTTTAGMTATTCTGTGTTGTGGGTACACCTTTAAAGATGTTTCACCATTGAGATCATGGCATCCATGCGCCATGCTTGGGCTTTCATAGAATGTTTCCAAAAAATGTATTGAAGTCATTCATATTTTCTCATTATTACGTTATTAGTTTGGTTCTTGTCCAAGGAAGGCCATGAATTGATGACTGACCCAAAATAGGCCAAATTGGGCTGTCACATAGGGCTCGCCCAAGATTGATGAGCATAGTGTATACAGGCACCAAGTGCTATGCACCTGCCCCTGAGGAGTATGTAGAATCTAGCTAGAGAGCATTGCATTTATCTTCCAAACATCCCCAGAATCTATATGGTACAGTACATGGAAACAGCTCTGCGTGGAACTATACTTGTCCAATTTAAAGGGACTATCTGCATTTGAAATGTCCATGTTACTGTACAGTAGGACAGCCAGTTTAGAGGCCCATCTGGTTTCATATAAAATGTAAGTATCTTTCCTAGTGCTCTATTAGTAGCTGTAGAGGATGATGCCAACCCACTGACTATGTTACATAATGTTCATGAGAAGTTATTACAATTCCATTGATTGTCCTCATTTCCATAATCCTTTTTGGGTTCTTTTTCAACATATTGATCTGGGTATCCAGAAACTGTCTGATACCGAGTTGGTTACACAACCAATCAACTTAATTTCTGCCTTTGATAAATAGAAAAAAGACGGAGCTGACAGTGCAAAATGAATGAATAAAGAACTATAGATTTTTCTGTGGGGGATATTAAAGTCTTATCTTGATCTTCACATTTTAGCTTGTCAATAATACTGTCACATCACCATAAAGGTTGGGCTTTGATGTTGTGAGATAACTGCCATGACTGTCTGAATATCTGATCTGTAGTCAGCTCTGATGTAGTTTTGCCTCAGACTGTAATGGTCATGGCAGCTTGTTGACCAAAGCCAATATGCATTACTGTCTTTGTCCCACATTCTCCTGGACCTGAAATACCAAGCCAAGCCATGGCTTGTCCAATCTCTGCATTAGCCTCATCGGGCCTGGGCAGAAATGCCAAAGAGGCATGATGTGATG
>NC_036855.1:55853103-55884416 GCF_002910315.2 Salvelinus sp. IW2-2015
TGTCCCCTCGGCCACGGTGTGTTTACACCCGCCACTAATGCAGCCTGACCTTTCACTAAACTGTTTGCAGAGAGAGAAAATTGTGCCCACAAACGGCTGCAGTCAGTCAGTGGAACCTCGATACGTCATGTGGTCCCTGGCACTCTTCAGAAGAGCTCTAATGAGCCACCGAGGGCTCCTCAACCAGCCACAACATCTATCTCCTGACTGACTATTGGGAGAGGGCTGGGATCAGGGAGGAAATTGTTCCCGTTAAAGCTGGCCCTTGTGTGATTTTATGGCATCCGTATTCTACATACATAACCATTGACATTTGAATGAAGTAATATCAAGATGAGAGGAAATGTTTAAACTCTCTTCAAAGTATTTAGCATGTTTAGACTGCACACAGACTGTTGTGTTGGTATCAATAAACTAAGCTGTAATGGGAGTTTTCCCAGTGATGAAGGGTGGCTAAACATATACAGCCTTGCTGGCTGCTCTGACAATCATAGCTCCTCTCAAAGTAATACTCACCAATCCCTGCTCTCCTTCTAATCTATAATTCACAGCTCATCCCCCTCACACCTGAAATGTCACCAGCACCCTAGGCAGTGGAATGACTTTCGGTGGACGGACTCCCCGCTCTCGGGCAAGCTGTAAAAAATGAATAGAGAAAATAAATAGATAAAGAGAATGGAAAAGCAGGATCTTTTTAGGTTCCTCTATGGACATGCCACTATGCCCAGCACAGTCCTCTATGTTGACACTGTAGCTGAGGACTTTCTTTGATATTCTGTTGGGGATCACCCATCAACATGTGGCTGGCCAAGTGTGTTGCTACTATTTCAGTACCTCAGTGTTAGGTGTAGAACTTCACTTTCCACAAACAGATCACTGAGAATGTCTTCGAGAAATGAATTTGCCATCTTAAAAATGTCTTTGTAATCTGAATGTCATGATAGCAGATACTATCTTTATTTCTTAATGCATTTCCTTTTGAGGACCTATAATATAATACATGTGTTAATATTACAATTTMATATACTTTTACATTTAAATACATTCAATGGATGAATCCTCTCATCTTGATCAAATATATGTGTATTAATTGTATAATGTATTAATTCAGATATTACCTGCTTCATGCTGTATGCCCAAGCATACAATTTGCATTGTTTGCAGTGAATAGATAACCTCCAGCATCCTGAATCTCCTGTTAACCTTTCATTAGTCACAGTGCAGATATCTGCTTCAGCTCTCAAATGAAAGCACTGGCTCTGTGCTCCCATGTCAAATTAAATAGTGGAGTGGTTTTCATGGATACAGCACTAACCTCTTCACTTTGTTCTGTGTATTCTTTGTCATAGTCATTCACTTCCAAGAAGTATCTTCACCCCATACTAGTGTGGCAGCGACACTGTATTAAGTTGTTATTTTATTTCAGCGTTCTGATTGAGAAAAGGGGCTTCAGTGAAGGATAGCTCGCTGAAGGATAAAGGATACAGATGGGACATCGGGGCTCTATCCTTGAGAAGGACACTTAGCCCAAATTGTTTGTCTAAATATCCAGCTGTAGAAGTGGATGATATGTAAATCCATCCATCTCCCGGTGGATCAGGGCATCTGTTGAGTAGGTAAATAAATAATGTAAAGAGTAGCAAGTGGCTGACTAATGCTGCCACTTTCCCATCATGCCCCTTTCCTGATTTGACCTTCTCCTCACCGCTGCCAAGGCAGACCTATGACTGTGACGGTGGCTCTGGATCCCCCTGGAGTGATCCTGCTCACCCTGCTCATGCCCTGCTGGCTGTCTGTCAGAGTAGGGACATACAGGAACAGACAGGCTCGACGCTGTGGCTGCACTCCCCAGACCACATCCATCACCACTGTAATGTACAGTTCCTCAACATCCACAACAACCGCCGCTCCTCTCTACCAGGAAAACACCAGATCTTGTAATCTGTGTTATCTGGTCTGTGTGTACTGTCATTTGTTGGTGTGTGAATACCTGTTTGCAACTTGTACAATTTCTGAGATGTACTAGCTGGGATGATGATTCTATGCTGAGGGAAGGTTTCAACACAATCAGTTTGAGTTTGTTTGGAAAGACAATGCATGTAAATGTCAACGTACAACATCCAAACGTCAATGTGCAATCACACCAATCATATCATACCTACGCTCTAATTATAATGTGTTTGACCACAGGATGTAATGCTATGTAAACATACATTTGAGCAACACCTATTATGAAGCCTTTTCACAGACAAAAGTTGAGGCACGTCGTCTTTCCAAACCTTATTTCTATGGCCACTTGAGTTGTTCTCTCTTTAAACACTTTCAATTATCTGTACGTCAGAATGTATTCAATGATGTACACTGAGTGTACAAAATATTAAGAACACCTGCTCTTTCCATGACATAGACTGACCAGGTGAATCCAGGTGAAAGCTATGATCCCTTATTGATGTCACCTGTTAAATCCACTTCAATCAGTGTAGATGAAGGGGAGGAGACAGGTTAAATAAGGATTTTTAAGTATTGAGACAATTGAAACATGGATTGTGTATGTGTGTCATTCAGAGGGTGAATTGGCAAAACAAAAAAGTAAGTSCCTTTGAAKGGGGTATGGTAGTAGGTGTCAAGACCTGCAACGCTGCTGGGTTTTTCACGCTCAACAGTTTCACATGTGTATCAAGAATGGGGGGTTCCTAATATTTGATATACTCAGTGTATTTCCTTTTTATCTTTTGATCAAAGAGCCAATCCTTTTGCACCCTTTGCATCTTAATAAGTATGATTGTTTATCCTAGCAAATCATGTCCTCAGAAAGAAGCACCTGTGTCAGTAAAAAACGGGACCGGATTTGAAACGGTCTGTTCCAGTTCAGTGCACATGATCTACGAGTACAATGGTACCCATGATCCTTTGCTTATCCATCAGAAAGAACCCGATATTTTATGAATTATGAAAATATCAGAAATTTGCACATTTCTGTTGCATTTTCACTTGGTCCAAGTATGACCATCTATATGCATATTAGGAGATGTGATGAGATTTTAGAATATTGAGGGTGGGGATAAAATACCAAGATGGTTCTGCTTCAGTTCCCTTGTCACAGTAGAAAAAAACATCTATTAAAGGCATTGCAGGTGGCCAGATAGTGGTGGCAGATGTCAGGTGAATTCTCCCTGTGCCTTTTGGAAGGAAGCTATTTTCTTTGCAATTAGTGGCCAAGCTTTCTTAATAGCATCTAATAATTGCAATGGCAAACTGCTGTGGGGTGGAGTGAGTGAGACAGGAGGAGGATGGAGAGAATTGGTCCTTTATGAGTGCCTTTATTCACATTAATTGCTTTAGACATGTTCCTTTAATCGATCACTTTGTCTATGCCTTGTCTATGCCTCACCATTTACAGCAAACATGATGAGAATGAATGTGTCTGTGAATACGATGCCTGGAAAATGGCTCCAGAACACTGTCGGCAGAAGAAACATTATTGTGTTCTGGTCTAACACCCCAAGCATCTGTTCCTCCACACATTGCAAAAGCAATGGGATTTCTCAAAGCGGGAAATGTGCTTACACATGCCATACCCAATTCACAGCTGTGGATACAATACGCATAGGTCAGTAGTGCCCTATGGCAAGCCTGCTTCTCACTATACCCAGCTGTACCCTAGGGCCCAGGTTATAATTTACCCTTGTATTGTGTCACCCATGTATGTTTTAAGTTCCCCAGGGTTTCAGATGAAGGCCTGTAGTGTACAGTATGTTAGGTATGGACACCCGTCTTCCCGTGAGTTGAAAAGTCAGGGKAGATACAGTAGGAGGGATCAGGYGTTATTACATCAACTAGAAGCTGGGGTTATTGGAGCCGTTTTAACCAGATTAAGAGGCTGCAGTGCAGCTTCATCCCGTGGGCTCAGTGTGCCAGCCATGACAGTGAGTGGAATCAAAACAGCCTAATCCCACTGAAATGGGCCCCCCTGACCCACTAAACTCAGAGGACTGGATAATGCAGGACCAGGCTTCATTTATTTATATTTAACCTTTGTTTATCTAGGCAAGTCAGTTAAGAACATATTCTTATTTACAATGACGGCCTAGGAACAGTGGGTTAACTGCCTTGTTCAGGGGCAGAACGTCAGATTTTTACCTTGTCTGATTAGGGATTRGATCTAGCAGCCTTCCGGTTACTGGCCCAACGCTCTAACCACTAGGCTACCTGCCGCCCCATACCCTGGCTGTCTGTTTGTTTGGGAGGGGCAGCAGCAATGGCCCATACATGCAGGTTTATCCCTGGTACTCCTCTAATCTGGGTTAACTGACATGGGGAGAGCTCTCTTTAAATGGCCGCCCCTCCTCCCAAAGTGTATAATTATCTTAGAGGGATAAAGTGCAGTGAAGTCATGGGCTGTTTACTGTCCTTGACAGTGTTTTAGGACCGTGGTTGTCGAATTTTGAAAAAAGCTGACTATACACACATAGTTTAGTAACAATGAATTTGAAATATACTGTAGTTCTGATCAAGAAGCGAAGTTGTATCTAATCGGCTAATGCAATGTTGAATGTCGTATGACCTTGAGCACTAAACCTTTCAGAGGCTTTGTGTGCCTGGAGTAATCAACTGTTCTTCAGAGCTCACTTGAATCACATGGATAATCATGATAACCAAAACCTGTCCCCCGCCCCACCCCTTTCTGTCTCTAGCATGGCATCACAGTAAACCTGGTCCCCTGAGGAACTCTGTAGATGTGTAGCTTGCTGGCCGCCACGGGCAATCCAAACTGGTTTGATCCAGAATGAGTGCAGCTCAATTATTCACTCACTCCCTTTCGGGGTTCGGTTGTCTAATTCGTCTTTCCATGGATCCCCCTTAGAAGGATCTCCGWATGAAGTTTCCCACCGGCTGGAGCCTCTGGCAGAGCTGGATAAGGACAGGATGCCTGTGCTCTCAGACACCTCTAAGTCGCAGCCAATTATGGCGTAGCGGATGTCAGTTTTGACAGACTTATGCACTTTTCACCATTTCATATCTTCCTGACAGTTTCCACAACAGCTTGGAGTGAAGCAGCTTCCTTTACCTAAATCCACAGAGGCTGAATACTCCACAATATGAATGGAAATAAAGTCAGAGGCTAACCAAACTCAAGAGGACAGTGCATTTTCTTCTTCAATATCTCCTTGTTCTTGTAAAGCCAGGCACGCTGGAGGGAGGCACAGCCAGTCAATGATTTAATCTTGTGATCTTCTATTGAATTAATAGAATCAAAAGGCATCAACTTTCATTCTGCAAGTTCTTCCCTGGTCGCTGTGTTTTGGTGAGCCAATACCTGCCACTGTTAGATAACCCACTTGTAATGATAACAATTTATTCTGAATTGAAGTCTTCCATTTTATGACATGACCTAGCTCTTCTCCTACTTTGAGTTAGAATCATTTCCTGTAGCWGTTGTGTCATGCTGCTGCTCCTGTGATGTTACTGTTGCATGAGGGACAGACAGTCCCACCCAGGTTTGGCCCTAGATTTGTACAGGAAATGACTCATTCATACCTAACCCCATTAAGCCACTTTAGACTGATGGTGTCTGGACTTCTGGGATAGGAGCACTGTCACACCTCAACCTCAATGGGAGACAAACTAATCACATTTCATTTTCTTGTTTTCACCATGGCAGCCTCAAGGGAATGGTCAGACGCTTTATTTTCCACACCGTTAATGTCTGAATTGGTGAATCAATGGCAGAGCTACAGGGCTCCACTGTTTCAATGGCTCAGTGCTCAACATGTATCTGTGATGGCTCTATGTGTTATTGTCTGTTAAGGGGGATTTTCCCCTTTTCAAATGCTTCTTCTGAAAAGTGTCCAGTCCAGCAGAAATGGGGTAGGGATTTTGAGTAATTTCAAACTGCTGCCAGGCAGATGAGCAAAAATATCTATTTTAGGATTCATCATGTATCTAATGTGAAATATGCAAAGACCTAATTCCTCTGACTCTAATTCTGTTGCAGTGATGTTGACTGATGGGATTGGGTTAATGGATCTAGAATAGTGAACTATGGTGATGCCGGGACATCACACACGTACGCACGCATGCACGCGCACACAACAACAACGGACCTCCTTGTAAAGGAGTAGGGTTGGATGTGGTAGAACACTGGTATAATAGTGATCATCTGTGCCAACCCTTCTGTGGTGTATTAATAGGTGAGCCAGAATGCACAGAGACTTATATCCTCTATGATCCAGTTTGACCCAGATATTCATTCCCCCTCTACGGCTCTGTGACCCACATCCAGTCATATCCAACTTCCCTTCATGTATAATATTGTGGATGGTGTTATGCTGTGAAGGTAGCTGTCTTATAAAGGGCATTGTGCCCAGATACAGTATTAGGTCGCATCTCTGAGACAGATACAGTTCATTTGTTGTTCCATGCAGATGTTACTGTTTTGTATCACCTGTAATCTCAATGAACTGTTTCAATAGAATAAACTGAATAGTTAATGTGTCTTTGCAAAATAGGGGCCACTGCTATCTATCTCTTTCATGCATATCAGTTGGGATCACAGGAGGCTGCTGAGGGGAGGACGGCGCATAATAATGGCTGGAATGGAATGAATGGAATGGTATCAAACACATGGAAACCACGTGTCTGATATGTTCAATACCATTCCATTGATTCCGTTCCAGCCATTTCTATGAGCCCATCCTATCCAATTAAGGTGCCACCGACCTCCTGTGGTTGGGATATCGTATGATTGAAGGTGTGACAGGGTCGTTGTGGAAGAGACTGATGTCTATTGTGCTTGTGCTGTTCTGTGGATTGCTTGCTCTCCTTTTTTCGCCAGCCTCTGGGTTTTAGAATCAGATCTCTGGTGCTTTGTCTTACAGCCAGAAAAACAGCCAAGACCATGCAGTAGGCAGGAAATGGGTCACACCATGTATTGTGTAAAACATAAAGCACACTGTGGTTTGCTGTCTTTGTCATATTGAATACAGGGGCTGACGATAACAGAGCTGGGTACACGTGTGTTTGTTCCTATTTCTTCATCGCTCTGTTTTTGTGTACTGTCAATTTGTCTGTGGGTCGTATTTGATTGAGTTTGTGTGTGAGCGAGAGAAAAATAGAGAGAGAGAGAGAGATGAAAAAGAGAGGGGGAGAAAGAGAGAGAGAGAGATGAGAAAGAGAGATGAAAGAGAGAGCGAGATGGGGGAGGGAGAGAGATGAGAAAGAGAGTGTAAAGGAGGGGGATAGGGAGAGGGAGAAAGAGAAAGAGAGCGTGTGGGAAAGAGTGTGTTAGTATTTGTCCCCCTGGAGCTGTTGCTCTGTGCAGTCACAGTGTGCCCTGGCCTGGTCAGCAGCTGTCGTGTCATCCAGACTCCAGCCTGATTCTGATGGCTGTGCTGCAGGATGACCTTGAGCCGCTGAATCAGTCTCATGCTAAATTGATTTGGGAGGGTTGCTGTGGAGATGGTTGCATGGCTGACAGACTGCCCAGTAACAGCAGTCCCATCCCAAGTCACAGTCAGGGAGCAACAGTGACATCTCAGCCCTGGAGGCTCCTTTTAACACTGAATGTGAAAGGAGGGAACATCACTGCGACTATCAGATCCATTATAACCCATCCATCAACCAGCCAGCCAGCCAACTGAGTCTGTCTACCACAGGGTGTGCGAATGACTTCTTACCACCCACTAGTAACATGCAGGCAACGGGTGAAATTCTAAGATATTATCACACACAGAAGCTGTTATATGGACCCGGCATGGCTTGGCTAGTATGTGTGGTATGTTCTTACTATAGTATGTATAAACAGGTGTAGTCAAGATATAGTATCTTAATTTGATCACTCTGTTGTGGCTGAGTGTTTTCTTGCACCTCAGGAAATTCAAATGAGCCTTGTGATAAATACATTCACAGAAAACCAGCAGTTCTCTTTCTTTCTCACTCGCTCAAACGCACCAGACAGAATAAATGCCCTACTACTGTAGGTCCTGCTACTGCGACATTCAAATGTACAAAAATGTATCTGAAATTCGGCCATATACATCAACAACCATAGTTTTATATATCCTGAAAAAAAAGACGCAACATACAACAATTTCAATGATTTTACTGAGCTCATATAAGGAAATCAGTCAATTGAAATAAATGAATTAGGCCCTAATCTATGGATTTCACATAACTGTGAATACAGATGCTTATCTGTTGGTCACAGATACCTTAAAAATAAGTTAGGGTCTTGGATCAGAAAACCAGCCAGTACTGTATSTGGTGTGACCAGAATGTTGTCCCACTCCTCTTCAATAGCTCTGCGAAGTTGCTGGATATTGGCMGGATCTGGAACATGCAGTTGTACACGTRGATCCAGAGCATCCCAAACTTGCTCAATGGGTGACATGTCTGGTGAGTATGCAGGCCATGGAAGAACTGGGACATTTTCAGCTTCCAGGAATTGTGTACAGATCCTTCTGACATGGGGCCGTTCATTATCATGCTGAAACATGAGGTGATGGCGGCAGATGAATGGCACGACAATGGGCCTCCGGATCTTGTCACGGCATCTCCGTGCATTCAAATTGCCATCGATAAAAGGAAATTGTGTTTGTTGTCTGTAACTTAGGCCTGCCCGTACCATAACCCCACCGCAACCATAGGGCACTCTGTTCACAACGTTGACATTAGCAAACCGCTCGCCCACATGACGCCATACACGTGGTCTGCGGTTGTGAGGCCCGGTTGGACGTACTGTCAAATTCTCTAAAATGWCGTTGGAGGTGGCTTATAGTAGAGAAATGAACATTTAATTATCTGGCAACAGCTCTTGGGGACATTCCCGCAGTCAGCATGCCAATTGCACACGCCCTCAAAACTTCAGACATCTGTGGCATTATGTTGTGTGACAAAACTGCACATTTTAGAGTGGCCTTTTATTGTCCCCAGCACAAGGTTCTTGATATGCTACACCTGTCAGGTGAATCGATTATCTTGGCAAAGGAGAAATGCTCACTAACAGGGACGTAAACAAATTTGTGCACAGAATTTGAGAGAAATAAGCTTTTTGTGTGAATAGAACATTTCTGGAGTCTTTTATTTCAGCTCATGAAACATGGAACCAACACTTTACATGTTGCGTTCATATTTTTGTTCAGTGTAACTTAATAATAACTGTCACACCCTGACCTTAGAGAGCCTTTTTATTTCTCTATTTGGTTTGGTCAGGGTGTGATTTGGGTGGGKATTCTAGTTTTCTATTTCTTTGTTGGCCGGGTATGGTTCCCAATCAGAGGCAGCTGTCTATCGTTATCTCTGATTGGYAATCATACTTAGGCAGCCTGTTTTCCACCCTAGTTTGTGGGATCTTGTTTTTGCACAGTCTCTGTATAGCCCTGCAGAACTTTACGTTTGTTTGTATTTTATTTATTTCTCTCTCTCTCTCTCTCTCTGTGTTTCAGAATATAAATTATCACGACAAGATAAACACTACATAAAGAGAGACCTAATACAACAACACATGACAACACAGCATGGTAGAAACACAACATGGCAACAACATGGCAGCACCACAACATGGTAGCAGCACAAAACATGGTACAAACATTATTGGACACAGACAACAGCACAAGGGCAAGAAGGTAGAGACAACAATACATTYCACGAAGCAGCCACAACTCTCAGTAAGTGTCCATGATTGAGTCTTTGAATGAAGAGATGTAGATAAAACTGTCCAGCTCGTTCCAGTCGCTAGCTGCAGCAAACTGAAAAGAGGAGTGACCTAGGGATGTGTGTGCTTTGGGGACCTTTAACAGAATGTGACTGGCAGAATGGGTGTTGTATGTGGAGGATGAGGGCTGCAGTAGATATCTCAGATAGGGAGGAGTGAGGACTAAGAGGGTTTTATAAATAAGCATCAACCAGTGGGTCTTGCGACGGGTATACAGAGATGACCAGTTTACAGAGGAGTATAGAGTGCAGTGATGTGTCCTATAAGGAGCATTGGTGGCAAATCTGTTGGCCGAATGGTAAAGAACCTCTAGCCGCTCGAGTGCACCCTTAGCTGCCGATCTATAAATTACGTCTCCATAATCTAGCATGGGTAGGATGGTCATCTGAATCAGGGTTAGTTTGGCAGCTGGGGTGAAAGAGGAGTGATTACAATAGAGGAAACCACATTTTAACCTTAGCCTGCAGCTTTGATATTTGCTGAGAGAAGGACAGTGTACCATCTAGCCATACTCCCAAGTACTTGTATGAGCTCTAAACCCTCAGGGGTAGTAATCACACCTGTGGGGAGAGGGTCATTCTTCTTACCAAACCACATGACCTTTGTTTTGGAGGTGTTCAGAACAAGGTTAAGGGCAGAGAAAGCTTGTTGGACACTAAGAACGCTTTGTTGTAGAGCGTTTAACACAAAATCCGGGGAGGGGCCAGCTGAGTATAAGACTGTATCATCTGCATATAAATGGATGAGAAAGCTTCCTACTGCCTGAGCTATGTTGTTGATGTAAATTGAGTTGAMGCTCCTGAATTCCTGCTTTCATGTGTCAAAGCCTGCAGTGCCCTGCTCATCAATTACCCATGAGCCCCTGTGTGAGTATCATACCCGCTGCCTGGTCTGGCAGTAGGTGACCGGTAGAGGAGCGAGAGGCTTCGTGCCAGGCCTGCGATCCGGACATCCTTCCTCACTCCACTGGTGATTTGACATGACTGCTTAATGACTACTTCAACCAAGGGCCCAGAATCAGACCTGACGTTTGCTCAATACAACCGGAAGCCGCTCTACTTAGCGCCTGCCGACTGAACTGATCTGCTGCTGCTAACTCACAAACAGACCAGAGAGACAGAGACAGTACTACATGTACAGCCCTTCCTTTGTCATCAACAAAACCACATCCTGAAGAAAAACACTTTGTGGGGAGAAGCAGACAAGATTTTTTTCCTTAATTTGATATATTTACCTTTATTTAACTAGGCAAGTCAGTTAAGAACAAATTCTTATTAACAATGATGGCCTACACCAGCTAAATCCAGACAACGCTGGGCCAATTGTGCACCAGCCTATGGGACTCACAATCACATCCAGTTGTGATAGAGCCTGGAATCAAACCAGGATGTGTGTAGTGACGCCTCAAGCACTGAGATGCAATGCATCTGATTTTTGACTGTAACCCCAGTGTTACACTAGTCATACACCCTTATGTTATAGTGATGAGGGAGGGAGGGATCTGTACAGTTACATGTTTGGAGATATTATTTTTTAAGATATATCGTATCTTTTTGACAATATCGCAATATTATTTTTGCCCTAGTTGGCTGCGCAAAAACTCTAGTATTTTTCCTTCATAGCTTGTTCTTCATCTTCTTTTTAAATAGGGAGCCAATTTGTTTTCAACACCCCATGACTGATCAAAACTTGTTTTCCCATGTTTCTCTCTTGTCCGTCTGCAGCAGACATATGGTGAGCAATATGTTTGGAACATCGAATTGCAATAAAATCACAGTATCGCAATAAATATCGTATCAGCACTTAAGTATCGTGATAATATCGTATCGTGAGGTCTCTGGCAATACCAGCCCTATTATGTTATATTATGGACATTGTGTTACCATAGCTAGGGCTGACAGTAGGAAGAGCAGAATCAACAACCTCTGCATAATCCAGTTGCTTTGTGAGAAGGTGTTAAAGTTCACAGTAAGCCATTGTTAAGTAAATGCCAGCAGAAAAGTACCAGTGGCCTGACTTTGGCCCCAAGTGAGAGCAGGTCCGCCGGAGCCATGGCCCAGTGAGACACGGGTGCCGGCCCGCYTAGACGGAAACAGAGAAGTCTGAGCCTTTTTGTGTAAAACATTGAGGTAAAATCCTTTTTGGAAATGCACCATGAGTGAACTGCTATGTCTTTGGTCTAGTTTGTACTTTTCAAAAAAGGGCATGGAATGTTACCAGTACACCTGTATTGTGTTTCCAATTATCCCTGGTGCCACTTAGCAACACTTCAAGGTGTACCGGTTGTACATGTTGGCTTTTTGAAGCGCGAGCTACTGCAGTGTGTGCTTTGTAGTGTGGCTAAGATCGATTTCTGCTCAATGAAGCAGGCTCTACCTTACATTAGAAGAATGGATTGCGGGGAAAGCATTTCTAACAGTCTGTGGTGCTTTTCCACGCAGTGCTGTCCATCCCCCAGACTCGTCATACAGGGCCATTTCTTCCCAGTGTCTGTCTTCATAAGACTTCCGCTCACCCCCTCATGGCATTGAAGGAACACATTTGTGATGAGAGGAGAAAAGCTGTCACCCGGGCAGAGACAGGGCAGTCCTTTCGCTCGTCCCCTCCACAGTCCTCTCCTCTTCTCTCACTCTTCTTTATTTGCCTCTCTTTTTTTCTCCTCTTCTTCTTCTCATATGTTGCAGTCTTTTGGTAAGCGCTGTGGACATCTGACATGMTTTCTTGTTACTAGAAGAGGGAAATGGTGTGTGTGTCCCTGCCTGTCGCTTCTGTTATCCCCATGCTTAGTGATGCAACGGGAAGTTATATTACTGCAAACCTTCTAATTTTACAAGTAAACTACCAGAATTGTGGTATCTTTCAATGATTTTATGTAATCTATCGCAAGACATCTAGTGGCCCTTTTTGGTACTTCAGATTTGTACAGGTGTCTGTAAAATAATGCCATTTTTGATTCAATGCTTTTTTCATGAGTTATTTTCGAGCTATTTTCTCTTGGACCATGTGGTCTATCAACTAGAAACTCGTGGACAATATGGGACTATAAAAACGTATACTAAATATGAATAAAAACATTTTTGAAGTTATTGAACTATAAATTACCAAAGTTCCGATAGATTGTCATAGATTTTCTGTTAATTACCGAAATTACTGAAGATTCTGGTAGCTTTGGTAAACTACCACTATCTTCGCAACCCTACCCGTGCCACATGGGACACACTCAGGGAAATAAGCAAAAAGTTGTGTCACCTATTAAATCAAGTGACAAATCTGTGTGAGTGGGAGTCCCATGGTAGATCGTGTTGCTTGTAGGAGGTAGCAAGGCTTGTGTGACGTAAGACACGGAACTGCCACCTAGTGGTAGTCATTGTTCTGGCCTGGGATATCAGCCTGTCTTCCAGTCCCAGAGTTGTTTATTTCCTGCTCAGAGGATACCTTCGTCTTTGGAGATGAAGTTGGGATTTTGTTGTTATTGAAGCCTATGGGGATTGCTGATTTAAGTCAAAAATAGTCCTTTTCATTCATAATACCAATACATATTGTTAAAGGTGGATGTAGAGCTAGATATTTTCTTCTTTTTAATGTTGTTATATTTCAGAATTGAAATAAATAAATATCGATATCCTTGAGGTCAGAGCAGAAATCAGGCATCTGCAAAATATCTCTGCTCTTCTCTGGCATACAATAGGTTCATCTTCTAGAGGCATGCAAGGTGACATTTGTTGTCCTTGTCACCTTGAGAGAATGCCCACGACGTCAGGGAGGACTGTTATCGTTGAACGCAGGGAGAGGAGTCCTTATCACCCCTCCTTCTATAGGGCCATATCAACATGTTTTACACTCTCTCCACATAGCCATGTACCTCTCGTACTGGGTAATACACATGTAATACGACAGCCTTCATCTTCTCCTCACTCTGCATTCCCTACTGGCCCAGTGACCATCACCATAGATCACACAGGTTGTCACCTGCACAATGTACTCAGTGATGGATGTCCCTTATACATAATCATAGTGCAGTCATCTTCAGTACAATTTTATATATATTATTTATTTTAGTTAACCTTTATTTAACAGTTGCCAAAACACATCCAGACATCCTCTCAGGATCAGACTGACATCTCAATGTTATGGTCCCTCTAGCTTGTATAGAGTCTATAGACTATTTAAAGCAGGCCCTGTCATCGTCTATCAGTATCATAATAGTCACCTTAGATCCAGCAAGGTTTCACGTGGGTAGACACGCATGTGGCCAACTGATGCACCGGATGTGGCCTTGGTGTGTGCCGTACATGTCAGGACAACACAGGCATTAGAGTGATTGTCTTGTATTGAGGTCATACAGGAACTTGCTGTGTGTACTGAATAACTTCGCTGTTACTGCAGTACTGTATGTTTGTCGTGTCCCACTGAATCAGCCTAGTGTCAACATATTGAACACGAGGAACTGCAGTGGACTTCTTCTCACAAGGTTGTACATACCAATGTGATATGTGATAAATATGTTCAAATGGCTACCCGGTAAAGTGTGAATTGGCTTATAAAGAATTGACCAATTGCCATGTGTTCAAAAATGAGCAGCACCTGCTTGGGTTGGTGCTGAAGATGTGTTAATTAGCTATGGTTCGTCTTCTGTGTTAAAACATAAAAAATCACACTGAATTCACACCGAAGTTGTGGTTATCATATCTTAAATCTGTCAGTCGAGGGGGGAAATGAACTTCATAAGATTTTATAGACTTGTTTATATGTGTTATCCGATCTATCCTCTGAGAGAGATAGAGATGCTAGTTACATGTCATTTAATATTGTTTGGTTCGTATCCCACTGTTTTATATTACGCTCCTATGGCAGTGATGCTGTTCAACACTTCTTTATCCTAGCATCTCCTGAGAGTAAAGCCTCTGAGTTCCTCTGTCTAACCAGAATAATGTGCCAGGAAAGATGCCCTCGCTCGGTTTTCTTCTCCCACTCTCTCTGCAGCTGGGGCCAGGCCTGCTAACCCCACAGGGCGCACAAACATCACACAGACACAATTTATAACAATCACCTCTCCCGCTCTCTCTCGCTCCCTGTGCCTCTCCTCACACACACGCACTCTCTCGTTCTCTCTCGCTCTCTCTCTCTCCCTTTTTCTGTCTGTTCCTCTCTCTCACACAATCACACTCACGCACTACCGTTCATATTCCCGGAGTTATCATATTGAGGTTGATACCATCGTACAGTAGACAGTTCCACTGTTTGAGAACACCAAAGTCCTCTGAGAAATATATAGTGTGTACTACTTGGCTTTGTCTGGATTACAAAGCACTTGAGGAGGAACGGAATGATATTGTGAATTTAAATCACTTTATCGATGGGTCTGTTTAATGTTCAACAGAAAGACAGGGCAGGGGTGGCAGGATAGGAGTGGAGTCTTATGGGACCAAACATAAAGACAGTGAGAAATGCTTTCTAATCTTATGAATCTTGACCAGGGAGTACACAGCTGTCATATAAACACAAAGGCACAAGGGGACAGACTACCACTGTTGGCAGTATTATCTGAGCATGAGGAAAGGACATTTGGACTAAATGTGGGCTATAATTATTGTAATCTGTGGTACAAAACTGGAATGAGTCCTGTGGGAGAAAGGGAGGGTGGATGAGAAAGAGAATGGAAAGGGAACGGTGTGTTCAACACCAATGCAAAGTTGAAGAAATAAGGATGAAACGGGAGTGATCGAGAAAAGGGAAGGATATGTTTTTTCATAAAAATATGAGAAATTGAGAAAGAGATTAAGAGAGTCAGGGAGAGAGGGTACATTGATTATATACGGTACGTAGTCCTGGTGTTCTGGACTGGTGTGACCCTCTGCGTCGAGCAGGCTGGCTGTGTGCTCTCTGTGAGGTCCTGTGTCAGGGGCCCAAGGGCAGGTTTGGAGAAGGTCAACAAGACGTACTGCTGCATGGAGGAGCAGCAATCAAACACAATCAAAGTGCTCCGTAGACCCAGGCCCTGACAATACGCCATTCACTCAGCTCAACAGCAGACACGCGCGCTTACGTACACACTTGCTCTCTTTCTGTCTTGCTCTCTCTCACTCTCTCTCACTCTCTCACTCACTCACTCACTCACTCACTCACTCACTCACTCACTCACTCACTCACTCACTCACTCTCTCACACATACAAACAAACCCAGCTTCACCTAAGACATTCTCTGGAGAATCCTCCACAGCACATCCTGTATCATGCACATGGGCAATATGACGTCCCAGACACGTGTCTCCCAATGTGAAGCACAGCCAGCTGGATGACCCAAGGCATCCATGGCGCATTGGCTACAGCACTGGGCCCTGGAAACATGGCCATGTGGCACTCTGCTGCTGCTGGTGCTCTCAGAGATGTCTTTACAGGCACAGCACTGCAAAATGCATCACTTACTGGATAGTAGGACTGAATCCATACTGCTGAATTCAGCACATACTGTATCAGGACTACCAATCACTACTACCAATCGGTAGGTACATGGTGTCAACTAGGAGTTTAGCAGGTGAATTACTTAAACAACAAACTATAATCCGACTCTTAACTATTTGGGCAGTCATGGCCCTCTCCAGTATGTGAGATTCATGAAGAGCAACAGCGGAAGTTTGCTCAAATTATGTTTCTTAAAGGCCTCTTAATGACAGAGCAAAGGCTAATTAGCACCACTGTTTTGGGCAGTGAAGAATCACACGCTGTATATATATGTATCTCTCTCTCTCTCTCTCTCTCTCTCTCTCTTTCTCACCCTCTCTCTCAATCAGATATCATATCAAATAATACAGTTATTATTCAATAGTGTGTGATTTCAATGCATCACTGATCTAGTGATTGATTTTGATGTCTCTACTCTCTGCTCATTTATTTTCCCGGCCGCCTTCTTTTAGATTTAAACCAATCTTTATAAAGCATCAGCTCGGGGAAAAGAGTCCTGAGAAAGCATTGTGTAAGCAGTCCCGTGAATCATATATAACCATAATGAGTTGCCCTGTAGAATAATCCRATTAACCTACACTGTGATATATGGCCCTTTATTGCCTTCAGACCTTTCTCTGCATTAACACTGACCTCAGACGTGTTACAGATCAGTATTAATGGAAGACTGGACTTTATTTTTGACAACCACCGTCACTGTATATCAATTACCTTTAGGAATAACTTCACCTCTCCTTTCAATTAGGAGGAGAAACCTCGGGATGGAATTTCCCCAAACCAATCTATCAATGTTTCATATTTAAGAAATCTGTTCAATTTATGGTTCTGTGTGTAAGACACAGCTGTGGAATCATTATATTTGCATAGCTAGTTCACTCTCCAGAGCACCAGGAGAGAGAGCAAGTAGTCCCTTGTTTTGATAACATCGTTGTTTTGCAATGATGTCAATGTGCCTCACTAGCCAATCAGGATGCCCAGCAAACCAAAATTGGTTCTGTGATGTACCCAGACATTCAATAGGTTTCCCCAAACGTTATAAATACACCAAAAACTGTCCAGTTGTGCTGATTATGATTATACAAGTTTGTATAATAACATTCACCTGAGTTCAAGTATGTTCCCTAAAAACAAAACTGTTGTAATTACATTAACAAACGCTGGAAACACTAATTAAGAAACTTAGGGATAGATCATACTGTGGTAGGCTGTTACGATGTTGTGCACAATATTTTATGTGAATGTTTGAACATTCCAAGGATATTCATTAAAACATGTAAAAAAAAAAAACATTTTGTATCATAAACATTATTTTGAATGTTTGGGTGTTATTTTTCCTAATTGTTAGAACTTAATGGAAATATAATGTTGTGGGAATGTTCCTGGTTTGCTGTGTGGCCACTGCAGGGATGCAGGCAACTACAGTGCCTTTGGAAAGTATTCAGACCCCTTGACTTTCTCCACATTTTGTTATGTACTGTCAACGATCGTCTTGATATGAGTGAGAGGACCAAGGCCGCAGCATGATATGAATACATCTTCTTTTTTATTATATTGAAGAACGGAACACGAAAACACTTATTCAAACTAACAAAAAACAAACGACCGTGAAACTACAAACGCAAGTGTACACACAAACTACATTACGTTCGACATAGACTAGACATATACAATGACCCACAACAGCTAAAGCCTATGGCTGTCTTAAAATAGGCTCCCAATCAAAACACAGTAACCAGCTGTCTCTAATGGGACCCATTCAGGCACCATAGACTTTCTAGACAACTACACACAACACTAAACCATCTATATTTTCCTTATCCTGTACTTCTCATATTTTCAATCAATAATCTCAATGCACAACGATAGGAGCGCAATAACAAAAGGAAAACCACGACTCAACTGCTATGACTTTTGTACACTCCGACTGTAACGTCTAACAACCTAGATATAATTGTGACACAAAGATAACTAAGAGAACCTAGGGTGTCTTAGTCGGATGATTTGTGAGGACCACGCCGTTATTCCCGAGCCAGATGGGATCACATTAGCAATGACCCATCCGTGCCGGCGGAGATCTAGCGCAGCCACCTGTACGCCTGCCGGACCCGCGCCCGGATAGATCGACAAGCAAAAACAGAAATACCTTATTTACATAAGTATTCAGACCCTTTGTTATCAGACTCGAAATTGAGCTCAGGTGCATCCTTTTTCCATTGATCATCCTTGAGATGTTTCTACAACTTGATTAGAGTCCACCTGTGGTAAATTCATTTGATTGGACATGATTTGGAAAGGCACACACCTGTCTATATAAGGTCCCACAGTTGACAGTGTATGCCAGAGCAAAAACCAAGCCATGAGGTCGAAGGAATTGTCRGTAGAGRTCCGAAACAGGATTGTGTCTAGGCACAGATCTGGGGAAGGGTACCAAACAATGTCTGCAGCATTGAAGGTCCCCAAGAACACAGTGGCCTCCATCATTCTTAAATGGAAGAAGTTTGGAACCACCAAGACTCTTCCTAGAGCTGGCCACCTAGCCAAACTGAGCAGTCAGGGGAGAAGGGCCTTGGTCAGGGAGGTGACCAAGAACCCAATGGTCACTCTGACAGAGCTCTATAGTTCCTCTGTAGAGATGGGAGAACCCTCCAGAAGAACAACCATCTCTGCAGATCTCTGCAGCACTCCACCAATCAGGCCTTTATGGTAGAGTGGCCAGACGGACGCCACTCCTCAGAAAAAAGGCACATGACAGCCCGCTTGGAGTTWGCCAGAAGACACCTAAAGACTCAGACCATGAGAAACAAGATTCTCTGGTCTGATGAAATCAAGATTGAACTCTTTGGCCTGAATGTAAAGCGTCACYTCTGGAAGAAACCTGGCACCATCCCTACGGTGAAGCATGGTGGTGGCAGCATCATGCTCATGCTATGCAGATGTTTTTCAGCGGCAGGGACTGGGAGACTAGTCAGGATCGAGGCAAAGATGAACGGAGCAAAATACAGAGAGATCCTTGATGAAAACCTGCTCCAGAGCGCTCAGGACCTCAGACTGGGGCGAAGGTTCACCTTCCATCAGGACAACGACCCTAAGCACACAGCCAAGACAGCGCAGGAGTGGCTTCGGGACAAGTCTCTGAATGACCTTGAGTGGCCCAGCCAGAGCCCGGACTTGAACCCGATTGAACATCTCTGAAGGGACCTGAAAATAGCTGTGCAGCAACTCTCCCCATCCAACCTGACAGAGCTTGAGAGGATCTGCAGAGAAGAATGGGAGAAACTCCRCAAATACAGGTGTGCCAAGCTTGTAGCGTCATACCCAAGAAGACCCACGGCTGTAATCGCTGCCAAAGGTGCTTAAACAAAGTACTGAGTAAAGGGTCTGAATACTTATGTAAATGTGACATTTCAGTTTTTTTTGTTTTTTTATAAATGAGCAACAAAAAAAATTAAAACTGTTTTTGCTTTGTCATTATGGGATATTGTGTGTAGCTTGATGAGGGGGAAAACAATTTAATCAATTTTAGAATAAGGCTGTAACCTAACAAATGTGGAAAAAGTCAACGTATCTGAATACTTTCCGAAGGCACACATAAACAGCGTTACGCAGTAGACTACTCTGCTAGATCTTCAAATCAACACACAATGCTCACTGTGGATTAAAAGATGAACATTGATTGTGATCAACACAAATATTTTATAACCTCAATTATGGCAGGAATTCCTCAGCAGGGAAGAGATGAATAGAGACTAATATGATTAGCATTTAGACAACGGCCTCCTCATAAATAAATTGATTAGATTTCTTGTCTCCTGTTGATGGTCCCCAAAAAGATTTTCAGATGCCAAATGTGGCAAGATAACACTGCAGCTTGTATTATCTCGGCTTGCACTTGGATATTGAATCTGTCTGTGTCACTATCTGTGTGGTGTTATTTGAGTACATTTTATTTATGTTGTGTGCGCTTATTTTGGTTTCCCTCTAGTTCTGATGAAAAGGGTGAAGGGGATTTGAGAAGAGCCACTAATGGCTGAAGTTGGGTTTCTGCCTCCTGAGCTGACATGAAAGAGTTCCACCCCGTGTATTTAAAAATTCTAACGGGTTGAGGATTAAATATTAAACACTGCAGACTTGAGAATCTATTCCTCCGCTGAGGAATGAAAATCTTGGGAGTGTTCCTGACCTGCGGTCCACAGAGAGGTATGTGTATGATGAGAAATATCAGCTTACATGTCTCTCTCCGTAGGGTCACGGAGGCAACGTCTCACATTGGCATTGCCACAAAGGGTTTGAATTTCTGCTTTACAACCAACAAAAATAATTAACCTGTGTTTTTTTCTCTCTCCACTTTCTCTAATCCTCTCACCACTCTCCTCTCTCTATCACCTCCCTCCCTCCCTCCCACTTCCTTCTCTCCACACTGTCCCTCTTTTATTCCGTTCTTCCCTGCTTTCTCTTTTCTGTGGCTGGGCCCCACCTGTGGTCTGTGAACTGTGCAGTGAGCTCGAACCAGAGCAGTGCCCATGAGTACCCAGACTGCCGTGATGGGGGCAGCGAGGCCAGCCTGCTGGTGTCWCCGCTGGTGGTGGCTGGCATCGTCATRGGCCTGGTGCTCTTCCTGTCCTGCGTTACCATCATCGTGGGCAGCCTGCGCAAAGACAGCCGTCTGCGCAACCCCCACCTGCGGGCCAGCTATGGTGAGTTACAGAGAGTTGTCCATCGATGAGGCCAGTAGGTGTGTTAGAGGCCCGTTCATTRATAAYCTTTAGTTWARCSGTTTTCAGTTYCAAGRMGTTTCATAGGTCTTATTTACAAATCCCTGGGACAAAATGTATGGCCATGAATTMTCTATGCTACTTTTCCCAGAGCTGAATCAGTAGAAGATATCCAGTTCAGTCTTCCAATGAACACATTTCACCCTCATGGCATTAATATGCCACATTTGGCATTCTCCAGAGCTGGCATTTAAACCAACCAGTGCTCTTCTCCTGAAACCTCAAATAAAGGGACCACACTCTGCCTGTGGGGTTGATAACGGAATGGGAAAATAACAAAATATTGCACCAAACTGAATCGCACACACACACAGCCAAAGCCATGTCTGTGGAAGGCCACTTGGCCCAATGGACTGGGTCCCATTGTCAGTCCACACAGAGACAGCACAAAAAGCTCAAAGAGCATCCTTTGTGTGAGGACGCGGCCCCATTCTCCCTCTGCCTGGCCAAAGGCTGATATACCCAGATTATATCACACTGGCTTCAATCACAGCCCCTCTATCTTCAAGGAGCCACATGCCCTTAGCCTTATGTTTCATAAAATATTCTGACTGCTCCAGTGTAAAAACAGTACAGATAGACTGCAAAAATAAATATTTACTGTAAATCTGCTTATTCAGTTCAATGTAGGATCCCTAAACCATGAGATACATAATTCAGTTGAACTGAGCACAGAGCATATTTACAATCCTGACTGTGCTATAGTTCACTGAGAAAAAAGCTATTGTGTTGTATTAGACTGCCCTGCCTCTCCACAGCTCCGGATGGCTTTTCGTACGGCGGCTCCATCGGGGAGCTGAGGTCAACGTGTATCGAGGAGTTCCCTCCAGCGTTTGACTTTGACTCCTACGTGGAGACTCTATCACAAGTCAATGTGATGTATCCAGACTCCCCGCCTCAGTAAGTCATTTAACTCTACTGTATTACCACCCAAATGGCATTACGATCCTATTCATTCCTTTGGTCACCATCATGGCTAGATAAAGGGAGTTTTTTGATGGTGTATTTGCTGTTATCTTCATACATTGTGATAAATGATGGATGAGTAATGATCATAATCACCACTATGGAGGGTTACCTCTGGGTGATCCCCAGGGTGTGTGTGCGTGTGTGTGTGTGTTAGGATCTGACTATGATAATGAAGCAGGACCATTGTGAAGGGACAAGGTAATGGAATGGAGGGATGGGCTGAGGAATGGAGAGCTGTAGTAAGGAGTAGATGTGAGAAGTGGTTAAGAGCTCTCTAATCAATCTGAAGACCATATTATCAACCACCATAGTGGAGAGCCATAGGCTTTCTGTACTTAGTGCACGCTTACGGTTATATGATTGAAATGTAAAGGGTTTTGGAATATATCAAATATGTATTTCATTTGCATTCCAGTTTCCATGCGATAGCTGTGGTTCTCTAGCTCAATTAGTAGAGCACAGTGCTTGCAAAGCCAGGATAGTGGGTTCAATTCCTGGGACCACCCGTATGTAAAATGTATGCACGCATGACTCAGTCACTTTGGATAAAAGTGTCTGCTAAATCATAATGTATGTATCATAACTGTGCTGTAAGCCATGCTCACCTTATCAGAAGCAAACAGTTGTGGGGATTGTGCTTGAAGATTCTTTTGAAAGCCTTTTTAGTTTCAATTTGCCAAGATGGCTGTCCTCTACCCTCCTAGTGTAGTCTTTGAAGACATACAGTAAGAAGACAGAAAGAGTAGGAGAGATATGAGAAAGAGAGGAAGAGAAAGAGAAGGAAAGAAGACTCCATTTACACACCAGCCTTACAATTCAGTTCTCCTGCATGCTTGCTGAGTTAGGTCAGGCCTCGGTAACCTCTCTGAGGTTGAGTTGAACCATGCTGTTGTGTCAAGTCGTTCATTAGAGCACTGTTGCACAGCTCAACTCTTTCATGGCTGGGTGCTCCGCCTCTACTCTAAACTCACCGCCCGGCGCACAGCCTGCTTCGCTCCCTGAGCAAGCTTCTGGTGCTGCTGGTAAATGCCACTGCTTTGCGGTGAAAGACGCCCGGTGTGTTTGATCTAAATGGCAGCCCAGCTAATTGGCGTCTTTAATAATTCAGCCGTATTCCTCTCTCTTGCAGTTTGGTCTGCCATCCTTTCTAAAGACACTTGTGATGATGCCAGCTGATAAAAGAAGGTGAAAGAAATGAGAGTCTAGAATACATTGATTGGAATACATGGCACAATAAACACTGTTTCTCACTACCTCTCTCAATGAGAGGAGAGGATCGCCTTAGGTTAGTGTAACAAAATGGAAGCAAGCTCAACCTGAGAACCAGTCTTGACAGTTGGTTTAAAAATTACTTGACAGATAGAACTCAATGTGTCGGGGGTACTGATGGTGTTAAATCAGGTTTRCTGGACATACGAAAGGTGTCCCGCAGGGGTCAATTCTGGGTCCTGTACTTTTTACTGTTTACATTAATAATATTACCTTGTCTGTAAAAAATTGTAACCTGCACTTGTATGCCAATGATACTGTTGTGTATGCTATTGCCCCACGGTTGACCAGGCTCTATCTGAACTACAGTCTACCTTCATTGTATTACAATAACTTTATGAAATGAGTATTGAATGCAGGTAAAACTAAGTAAATGTTGTTCTCTAGGGTGCATAAAAACAATTCTGATGATGTACTTTGGATGGTGTACATATTGATCGTGTCCCTGCTTACAAATATCTGGGCATCTTGATAGATGAAAAGCTGTCTTTTAAAAAGCATATTGATGACTTAGTTAAGAAACTGAGAATAYAAATTGGCTTTTTCAACTATATTCAATGTGCGGGACTTGAGGCTATGATTAAGAAGTTGGAGCTCTTCTCTGTCTGTATTAACAAGGACAACACACAGGTCTTTCCATCATTGTATGATTTTTTTGTGTGCAAATGAGCTCAAGCTTACGGACAATGTCAAATGTGATATAGCGAGGCACCTGAGTGAGTTGGGTGCGCAATTACGCAGGTACTTTCCCGAAACGGATGACACAAACAACTGGATTCGTTATCCCTTTCATGCCCTGCCTTRAGTCCACTTACCYATATCTGAACAAGAGAGTCTCATCGAAATTGCAACAAGCGGTTCCGTGAAAATTGAATTTAATCAGAAGCCACTGCCAGATTTCTGTATTGGGCTGTGCTCAGAGTATCCTGCCTTGGCAAATCGCGCTGTTAAGACACTTATGCCCTTTGCAACCACGTACAGTTGAAGTACTCATCACTGCATTCTCTAACCAGAAAACGGTTGGCTCTTTGATGTCCCGTAGGTTGATACATTGCTATGTTTTCATATATAAAGCCCTTTTACAAAAACTCCCACTGTACCTAACATGATTACTAAACTTTAGACACCCAGTCTCAGGGATGGCTAACTCTGGAAATTCCTTTGGTCTCTACTGAGTTAGATAAATCAGCTTTTAGTTTTCTTGCACCTTATAGGTGTAACAATCTACCAAATGTTCTTAAATTTGATGTTTTGGTGCCTCTAGGGCAATTCAGAAAGCTGATTGAGGARTGTACTACTGATTAATGTGTTTTTCTTTCTGCTTGCATTTTGTATTTATATTTTGATGTGTGTATTTTCTGTCATTTCTGTAATTCAGAGCTCATTTGTAAAAGAGACCTTGGTCTCAGTATGACTCCCTGATCAAATAAAAATAAAATAAACAAAAGGTTGTTTCCTCACAGAGAGAGGTTAGGCTACGAAGCAGTTCTTTATTCCCTGTTTAGGTTCAGTGTGCTAGAGTCTAGTTAATGCACTCTTTCCTGACTGTGGTTGGATTACATAGGAGGAGGAGGCTTAATCCTGGCAGTCCTCTAAACCTCCACAGGCTCAATCTGCAGGTCTAGACATCCTGCCAGCCTCCACCACATCATCTCCACTCTGATCTCTGGCTGACACTACACCTGCTTACTGACTACTGGGCTGTGATTACATCCTAAACTGCTCCTGATGATTTCACTATCTTGGAATGACCCCATGTATTTCAGAATGAAGATAGAAAACAAACCTGAGAGGAAATTCAACCTTTCTGTAACTATTGTAGATGGACAGACTACTCTGTGGGTTTGGTTTGAAGCCACCCACCTTTCCCTCCCCTCCCTCAGGTATAAAGATGAGATAAGATAATTAGGTGGGTGCTTACATTTGTACTATTTCACATATGTGAATTGGAAATACATTTTTTGCATATCACACTTAAACACCGTCGGGGAGTGGGGTCAGAGCACAGGTCAGTCATTATTGACCGGGACCCTGAAACAATTAGGGTTAAGTGCCTTGCTCAAGGACACATAGATAGATTTTTTACCTTGTCGGTTACTGGCCCAACACTCCTAAACGCTAGGCTACCGCTCAGGACTCCAGGTGTGTGTGTGTGTGTGTGTGTGTGTGTGTGTGTGTGTGTGTGTGTGTGTGTGTGTGTGTGTGTGTGTGCGCGGTTTGTTTATCCGGCTCAATTCTGCCTGCTTGCCCTTCAAGGTTTGTTTCACAGAGTCACAATGTTATTTGCATTTATATGACAGTTCCATTAGTGCGGCGGCCCCTGTGTACGGCCCTGTGAGGGGCCTCTAAAGAGGGTGAAATTACCTCTCCCTCCAGAGGAGCCATCTGAAACATCAGGCCCTTTCCTGTTCAACAAAAAATTATGAAAAATATGGAATATAACCATAGACAGGGCTATTAATGTCACTGAATAGTGTGTAAGTCAGTTTGGCGTTATATCAATCTACTCAATTTCTGTATAGATAGTAATGTCCTGCCTCATTTATTCACTGGCCTTTTCCATCAGATAAACCTGTAGGTTACATACAGTATGTAAACGTAGGCTAAAGCCCCATCTATAACTGGTTCTAACATGCGTCTTGGAGCAGAAATCTGGTCAGAATTTGGACACAGTGGATGGATAAGAGACATTTAAATACCATGTGTAGATGTATATCTGAAAATGTGGGCACAGTCAGAATGTGGACAAGATCAGCACACAGGATGCATGTTACCGCCAGGTATAAACAAGGCTTACAAGAGAGAGATTGAGTGGGCACGGGTGAGAGGAAGAGGAAGAGGAGGTTTAGCCAATCGTGTCTCTTCACATGAAAAACACAAGTCTTTGTTCTGCGCTAAATGCCAACACCTGGTTGTTGATAGCTTGTCATTTAATGAGACAGATATGCTAATGATCAACAGATTGTCAAAAACGGTGTTTATCTTTGCATGTGTCACAGCTACATCTAAGAAAGTCTTATGCTAACACAACGTATTTGATGATAAGACCAGACAGGATTACTAGCTTCTTCTTGGCAAATTGTCAAGTAGTGCTTTCAAGCCTTTAGAGAGCTTGTGTTATTATTGGTTTGTATGTTAGGCTCCACTGTTAGATGGGTTTAGTGGTGGTGGTGGTGGTGGTGGTGGTGGTGGTGGTGGTGGTGGGCTTGGTTGTTGGTGCTGAACAAGCCACTCTGTCAATGCCTCTGCCTCTCATAGCCTCCATCCATCTCTGCTATGCTGTGGAGGGAGGGAAATCACTCCTCATATTAACAGAGGCATGATTCCTGTCTGAGGCCTAATGTGCTTTTATCACTCCCAAACTACATCTTCTCAAGCTACATATTCTTCATTGCTGTTCCAATTAACGTGGGAAACATCAACCACACCACAGGAATGTTTTCTTATGTCTGAATTTAGGCTAAGATGTGTCAAAGATTGAGGTAGATTTAGATCATGAAGAATATCCAGTTGAAAATAGAAATATCTAAATATGTGGGCTGAGGACCAGTGCATTGGAGAGGATAAAAGAGAGAGTGTGTTTTGTAGTGTACATTGTGTGCATAGTCAGGGATAGGAGGCAGCGGGGTGGAGTGGATGGATGAAGGGAAAGGCATGTGATGCTGGGCAGTGCTGCCATTGCCACAGATGGCTGAGGGAAACTACAGAGCTTACACCACCTAGATCAGCAGCTCACCTGTGGAGCCCGTGAAGGAACTTGCTTCCGCAGAGAGAGAACTGGGCACATCCCAGCACAAATACCCACACACACACACACCACACTGTTATATTATTTACATACAGTAACAGTCAAAAGTTTGGACACACCTACTCATTCCAGGGTTTTTCTTTATTTTTTACTATTTTCTACATTGTATAATAATAGTAAAGACATCAACACTTTGAAATAACACATGGAATCATGTAGTAACCAAAAAAGTGTTAAACAAATCACAATATATGTTATATTTGAGATTCTTCAAAGTAGCCACCCTTTGCCTTGATGACAGCTTTGCACACTCAACCAGCTTCATGAGGTAGTCACCTGGAATGCATTTCAATTAACAGGTGAGCCTTGTTAAAAGTTCATTTGTGGAATGTCTTTCCATCTTAATGTATTTGAGCCAATCAGTTGTGTTGTGACAAGGTTGGGCTGGTATACAGAAGATAGCCCTATTTGGTAAAAGACCAAGTCCATATTATGGCAAGAACAGCTCAAATAAGCAAAGAGAAATACAATCCATCATTACTGTAAGACATGAAGGTCAGTCAATACGGAAAATTTAAAGAACTCAGTCCTTCATGGTCAAATTGCTGCAAAGAAACCACTACACATGTGTGGTTCCCACCGTGAAGCATGGAGGAGGAGGTGTGATGTTTCCGGGTGCTTTGCTGGTGACAGTGTTAGTGATTAATTTAGTATTCAAGGCACAATTAACCAGCATGGCTTTTTCAACAGGACAATAACCAAAAACACACCTCCAGGCTGTGTAAGCGCTATTTGACTAAGAAGGAGAGTGATGGAGTGCTGCATCAGATGACCTGGCCTCCACAATCACCTGACCTCAACCCAATTGAGATGGTTTAGGATGAGTTGGACGGCAGAGTGAAGGAAAAGCAGCCAACAAGTGCTCAGCGTATGTGGGAACTCCTTCAAGACTGTTGAAAAAGCATTCCAGGTGAAGCTGGTTGAGAGAATGCCAAGGGTGTGCAAAGCTGTCATCAAGGCAAAGGGTGGCTACTTTAAAGAATCTCAAATATAAAACACTTTTTTGGTTACTACAAGATTCCATATGTGTTAATTCATAGTGTTGATGTCTTCACTATTATTCTACAATGTAGAAAATAGTAAAAATAAAGAAAAACCCTTGAATGAGTAGGTGTGTCCAAACTTTGGACTGGTACTGTATACACTGAGTGTATAAAACATTAAGAACACCTTCCTAATATTGACCTGCACCCCACACTCCCTTTTGCCCTCAGAACAGCCTCAATTCGTGGACTCTACAAGGTGTCGAAAGCGTTCCACAGGGATGCTGGCGGATGTTGAATCTAATGCTTCCCACAGTTGTGTCAAGTTGGCTGGATGTCCTTTGGATGGTGGACCATTCTTGATACACACGGGAAACTGTTGAGAGTGAAAAACCCCAGCAGCGTTGAAGTTCTTGGCACAAACCGGTGCACATACTACCATACCCCGTTGAAAGGTTCTTAAATCTTTTGTCTGGCCCATTCACCCTCTGAATGGCACACATACACAACCCATGTCTCAACCTGTCTCCTCCCCTTCATCTACACTGATTGAAGTGGATTTAACAAGTGACATCAATAAGGGATCATAGCTTTCACCTGGATTCACCTGGTCAGTCTATGTCATGGAAAGAGCAGGTGTTCTTAATGTTTTGTACACTGAGTGTATTCTAATTTAAACACACACGCATGCATTCACACACACGCACAAACTCACACTAACATCTACAGGTATATGCACAATAAGGTATGCACAGCACATTCATAACCACACACTGTTGCTCTTGTACGTAGCTCTACAGGCATGGGCCTCTGACAGAGCCAGGGAGCTGAAAGAGTGAGCTCCCTGTGCCAGCCCCGCAGTGCAGTGGACAGACCGGGCCATATGCTCCAGTCAGTGCTGTCATCTCTCTAGAGCTATAGGCCGGAAGCCAGAGGTCCTCCCTCTAGTGACCCACACCTCTCCTTGGGCTTTGGAGTACATTGTATACCTATAAAGATGTATATAGCGCTTTACGTCCAACTTTTTGACAGCCTAACGCACCTGCATTCATGTATCATAGTTGTGAACGCCTCTCTAGGCGTTGGAATGTAACACATTCTGTGTCATATGCACCACAGGTGTTTCTGGAGAAGTCCCATGGTTCTCCATACTGTAGTTTCATCCTATGAAAAATGATGCCCAATTATACAACTGTGCTCAGGGAAATGAATGTGTATGCAAACATACATTTACCTAATTTAGCAGAGCGATTTACAGGAGCAATTAGGATTAAGTGCCTTGCTGAAGGGCACATCAACAGATTTTCACCTAGTCAGCTCAAGGATTCAAACCAGTAACCTTTCGATTACTGGGCCAATGCTCATAACTGCTAGGCTACCTACCACCACTTACAGCATGTAGATTATTGAAAACAGCAGTAGACTGCAGGCAGGATTGATTAGACAATCTTTAAACAGGGCTAGGCTGTAGCGGTGTTATATCTTATTTTGCTAGCAAATAATTCATTATTTTTTAGAATGCAACACCTTGTGTTAGCATCCTAGGGGACTTATAGTTCCCATAAGGGGGGCGACTGCAACGTGCAAAGTATTCTCACCCGAATCAGAGAGGGGATTCTCAGCTTAGTGTAACACTCATGAAACCCTGGCATGAAAACAGCTAGGCCCTCAGGTGTCCACAACGCTACCATACCTGGCAAAGAAATTCTGGAGTCTCTCGACAAACGTCTGTATCAGCGTGTTGATTTAGAGCGAAAAGCCCTATTTTCAATGTTTATGTGGTGCTGGTAGTTTATTGCACCCTGAAGGGATTAATAACATTGCTGAGCTGTGTGATGAATATCAGACACACGTAAACAAACACACACACACACACACACTTCTGCAAGCTGAGAATCTCACCCTCTTTCCTGGATCAGCATGATCATAATTTATTCATAAAAGCGAGTAGGAAAAAAACCCGCTGAAAGTATCCAGGGCAACAGCTGATAACTTTATATTCCTTCTGACTAGAGTTGACTAACAATATGGGTTAGAAAAGTTAAGAGATATGTGGGTATTTGTCACGCCCTGACCTTAGAGAGCCTTTTTATGTCTCTATTTGGCTGGGTCAGGGTGTGATTTGGGTGGGTATTCTATGTTCTTTATTTCTAGGTTTTGTGTTTCTATGTTTTGGCCGGGTATGGTTCTCAATCAGGGACAGCTGTCTATCGTTGTCTCTGATTGGGAATCATACTTAGGCAGCCTGTTTTGCCACCTTAGGTTGTGGGATGTTGTTTTTTGTTAGCTCTGCGTAGCCTTCAGACGTGACGTTCGTTGTTCTTTTGTTTGTTTTTTTGGTGTTCGGATTTAATAAAGAAGCATGAACACGTACCACGCTGCACCTTGGTCTCATCCTTCCGACGAGCGTGACAGAACATCCCACCACAAACGGACCAAGCAGCGTGGTAAGGAGGACTGGACATGGGAGGACATCCTGGACGGCAAAGGATCCTGGACGTGGGAGGAGATGCTGGCCGGAAGGGATCGCCTCCCATGGGAACAGGTGGAAGCAGCTAGGAAGGCGGAGGCAGCTAGAAAGGGGGCCCAGCGTTACGAGGGGACACGGCTAGCACGGAAGCCCGAGAAGCCACTCCCAAAAAGATGGGGGGGTCACATGAGGAGATTGGCTGAGTCAGGTTGGAGACCTGAGCCAACTCCTCATGCTTACCGTGGGGAGAGTGTGACTAGTCAGGCCCCATGTTATGCGGCTCTGCGCAGTGTGTCTCCAGTGCGCACTCATAGCCCGGTGCGCTATATTCCAGCTCCCCGCATTGGCCGGGCTAGAGTGGGCATCCAGCCAGGACGGATGGTGCCGGCTCAGCGCATCTGGCCTCCAGTGCGTCTCTTCGGTCCAGGATATCCAGCGCCAGCTCTGCGCACTMTGTCTCCGGTGCGTGTCCACAGCCCAGTACATCCTGTGCCAGCACCCCGCTGTTGCCGGGCTAGGGTGAGCATCCAGCCAGGAAGGGTGGTGCCAGCTCTACGCTCCAGACCTCCAGTGCGCCTCCTCGGCCCAGTATATCCTGCGCCGGCTCTACGCACAGTGTCTCCGGTGCGCTCTCACAGCCCAGTGCGTCCTGTGCCAYCGCCCCGCAGTTGCCGGGCTAGGATGAGCATCCAGCCAGGACGGGTTGTGCCAGCTCTGCTCTCCAGACCTCGAGTGTGTCTCCACGGTCCAGTGATGATCCATGGCACGAAGCCTCCAGTGATGATCCATGGCACGAAGCCTCCAGTGGTGATCCGTGGCACGAAGCCTCCAGTGGTGATCCGTGGCACGAAGCCTCCAGTGATGATCC
>NC_036855.1:55885545-56083438 GCF_002910315.2 Salvelinus sp. IW2-2015
GTTGTCTCTGATTGGGAATCATACTTAGGCAGCCTGTTTTGCCACCTTAGGTTGTGGGATGTTGTTTTTTGTTAGCTCTGTGTAGCCTTCAGAACGTGACGTTCGTTGTTCTTTTGTTGTTTTGTTTGGTGTTCGGATTTAATAAAGAAGCATGAACACGTACKACGCRGCACCTTGGTCTCATCCTTCCGACGAGCGTTACAGAATTATGTACAGTWTTTAGTACAGCGTTTCCCAAACTAGGGGTCGCAACCTCATGTGGGGTCACCTGATTTGAAAATGGGGTTGCGAGATTTACTGTGGGGAAAAAGCGCTTGGTTCATAGAACCAGGGTTAAGTAAGTAACCTCCAGTAGCCGTTATATGCGGTTGTAATAAGCAGKGATTTCTGTTTTCTTCCTACAAATGTCGTTCTATCTTTAGAACGGTTTAAACTACAAAATATTATGACCCCATCACTGAACGATAAGACTATCCAGAACACGTATGGGTTTTCTGTTTCCCTCTTCGATGCCCACAAGCTACGCTGGTCTCATTAGAACAGGGTGGACAAGACCAGGCACTAAATCAGACTGGGCTGGAAAAAACATTATCAATGATTATGTTCTTTTCTACACAGACGATCAAACAACATTATTGCCTGATGATCTTCTGAARTTCTCAATARGTTTTTGATGTCACTTCAAACCATACTTCCTTCAGATTGAAATASTGTCATAAATAGTGTCACTGATATGTAATAGACTGTCATAGTCCTAAATAAAAAGGTAAACATTGGCTGTTGATTCCATCACTTTTTTTACATGGTGGTGTTGCAAAACATTTTTATGTCAAAATAGGGTCGCGGCCCCAAAATGTTTGGGAACTCCTGATTTAGTGCTTTTGAAGGGCCCCAGTGCTCGACAGTGATTACTAGCAAAACAAATCCTTCTCTACCCACAACATCAGGATACTTCAAGTAGTCAGATGACACCTGGTCAGTTTGTTCTGATACTGCCCAGTTGTCTGCACAGCTGTAACCAATGATGCATAAGAGTATGGAATACAATCTACTCGATAACAGAAAGTTACCAGAGAGAATTTGAACTAATAAGATAATGCAATATTTACTAATAAGAAGTGGYGCATCATCCTCCTCTTCAACTCTTAGAAGAAAGTATTTGAGATAAGAAAATAAAGTAATTGAGAGATACTGTATGCATCACCACTGACTGCCATTTGTGTCATCACCTCTCAATAGTAAGTTGGCGTTTCTGTGCCCACTGCTTTAACATTGTTGTGTTATGCAGTCATTACATAACAGAGCATGTTACACATGCAGAACCAGAAGGAGGATTTTTTGTTGTTGCTTTGGTTACAACAAAGTATCTCAAATGCTCTCACCTTTTTTACAAAGTATCTAAGATCACTCTCACCTTTTTACTCAAAATCGTTAACCAATCTCTTTCAACGTGTCGATCCAAGTAGAATAGGAAAAAAAGGTGAAAAGTTTTAGAATAAAGTCAATGTTGTCTGTCAGGTTTCACTCTGGATTTGTACTGCTATATGGCAAATMAATGGCCCACTGTAGTCTTGCATAGAAAATGGCCTTATAAACCATTTTTGTACTATAGCACTGGCTAATGGCAAGTCCTGTTTTTGTCTGTAACCCCGGATCATGTGAAATGTTTCTGTCCTGCTGTGTTCTGGGGACATTAAGTCTGTCTGAATGAGCCGGAGCGCGGCCGGAGTCTAAAATAGCTCTGCACGCAGGCAGACAGGCAGCACTCTGCAGCACAGTGATGGAGGGTGGAGGGAGCAGAGGCCGGGGAGTTCGTCAGCTGCACGGCTCATTTGAAATCAAGCAGTCATTACTGAGGCTCCTGAACAGCACCTTTTACTGTCCCACTGAGCACAGAGCACCAGCAGAGGAGAGGACCCGCTACCTGACTCTGCTATGACGTCTATGAAGAGCAGAACCTGACTGTATGTTCTCTATGAGGAGCAGATACCTGACTGTATAGTCTCTATGAGCGACAAATACTGGCTGTAATGTCTCTATGAAGGAGCAGATACCTGACTGTATGAGTCTCTATGAGGACAGATACCTGACTATGAGTTCTTATAGAGGAGCAGATACCTGACTGTATGATCTCTATGAGGAGCAGATACCTGACTGTATGAGTCTCTATGACGACAGATACCTGACTGTAGTCTCTATGAGAAGCAGATTACCTGACTGTATGATCCTATGAGGCAGATACTGATTATAGTCTCTATGAGAGCAGATACTTACTGTATGAGTCTCTATGAGAGCAGATACCTGACTGTATGATGTCTCTATGGGAGCAGATACCTGACTGTATGTCTCTATGAAGGAGCAGATACCTGACTGTATGAGCTATGAAGGAGCAGATACCTGACTGTATGAGTCTCTATGAGGAGAGATACTGACTGTATGATCTCTATGAGGAGCAGATACCTGACTGTATGAGGGGCGGAGTCTCTGAATGAGGACAGATCTACTGATGGATCTTGAGAGATATACTGTAAGGGTTCTATGAGGAGCAGATAACTGGACTGTATGAGACTCTAGAGGACAATACCTGACTGTATGAGACTCTATGAGGGTTGCAGATACCTGACATGAGCTACTGTAGTATGATCGTGACAGATCCGCTATGATCTTGAGCAGATATGACGTAAACCTCTATGAGGAGCAGAACCTGACTTGATGAGTCCTCTATGAGGAGCAGTACCTGACTGTATGGTATCTTATGAGGAGCAGATACCTGACGTATCGAGTCTTCTATGAGGAGCTAGATACCTGACTGTATGAGTCTCTATGAGGAGCAGATACCTGACTGTATGAGTCTCTATGAGGAGCAGATACCTGACTGTATGAGTCTCTGTATAAAMAGTAGCTCACATACTTTKATTTACCTCAAACCCATTTGAAACCATCCAGAATAACGTTTAGAACAGAATGGGGCAATGTGGTGGCAGAAAATATACACTGAGTGTACAAAACATTAGGAACACCTTCCTAATATTGAGTTGCACCTCCTTTTGCCCTCAGAACAGCCGCAATTCATCAGGGCATGGACTCTACAAGGTGTCGAAAGTGTTCCACAGGGATGCTGGCCCATGTTGACTCCAATGCTTTTGACAGTTGTGTCAAGTTGGCTGGATATCCTTTGGGTGGTGGACCATTCTTGATACACTTGGGAAACTGTTGAGCGTTAAAAACCCAGCAGCATTGCAGTTCTTGACACACTCAAACTGGTGCACCTGGCACCTACTACCATACCCCGTTCAAAGACACTTACAGTTTTTGTCTTCCCCATTCACCCTCTGAATGGCACACATACACAATCCATGTCTTAATTGTCTCAKGGTTTAAAAATCCTTCTTTAACRTGTCTCCTCCCCTTCATCTACACCGATTGAAGTGGATTTAACAGGTGACATCAATAAGGGATCATAGCTTTCACCTAGATTCACCTGGTCAGTCTATGTCTGTCATGGAAAGAGCTGTTATTCCTTATGTTTTGTATACTCAGTGTATATCTAATACACTTTATAGCTGGACTGATATGAGGTCAATTGTGAATGTTCCTACTGTTCAGCTTAGCTAAACTTTTTACTGGAAGCCCTGTGTAGAGGAAGTYGAACTCTCATCCAGTCTATCATTAATAAAGATCTCATTTACTCCGGCTCCCAATACRTTCTCTCATCATTAAATCTCTGTGTATCACCCGGCCCAACCCGGAGGTGACAGGCTTAAGTAATCCACAGCCACAGTGCCATTTGCCTTGCTTCCCCACACCCGCTCTCTGAGAGGGTGATACTGTTTACAATTCCACAGATTCAATTATCCCACTGTATTTTCTCTATTCCCAGATATCCCCTGGGGTCAGTGTCGTGGTGGTAGAGGGCGATTTAGCGGTTGGTCTACACATATGATGATGGGCCGTGGCAAACGTATCTCACATAATGTTATACAAGCCAGTCGGCCTGACTGACACCATGTCAAACTCTTTCTCTCTTTCTCTCTTTCTCTCTCTGCTTATCAAATCAAAAGTTATTTGTCACATGCGCCAAATACAATCGGTGTAGACCTTACTGTGAAATGCTTACTTACAAGCCCTTAACCAACAATGCTTTAAGATGTTAAGGAAAAAAGGTGTTGAGTAAAAAATTGATAAATAAAAACATAGAAAATAAAAGTAACAAATAATTAAACAGCAGCAGTAAAATAACAATAGCGAGGCTATATACAGGGGCTACCGGTACAGAGTCAATGTGCGGGAGCACCTGTTAGTCGAGGTAATTGAGGTAATATGTACACTTAGGTAGAGTTAAAGTGACTATGCATAGATAATAAACAGAGAGTAGCAGCAGCGTAAAAGAGGGGTCTGGGTAGCCTTTTGATTAGCTGTTCGGAGTCTTATGGCTTAGGGGTAGAAGCAGCTAAGAAGCCATTTGGACCTAGACTTGGCGCTCCGGTACCACTTGCCGTGCGGTAGCAGAGAGAACAGTCCATCACTAGGCTATCTGGAGTCTTTGACAATTTTCAGGGCCTTCCTCTGACACCGCCTGCCATAGGTCCTGGATGGCAGGAAGCTTGGCCCCAGTGATGTAATGGGCCGTACGCACTACCCTCTGTAGTGGCTTGCAGTCGGAGGCTGAGCAGTTGCCATACCAGGCAGTGATGCAACCAGTCAGGATGCTCTCGATGCTGCAGCTGTAGAACCTTTTGAGGATCTGAGGACCCATGCCAAATCTTTTCAGTCTCCTGAAGGGGAATAGGCTTTGTCGTGCCCTCTTCACAACTGTCTTAGTGTTTGGACCGTGATAGTTTGTTGGTGATGTGGACACCAAGGAACTTGAAGCTCTCAACCTGCTCCTCTGCAGCCCCGTCGATGAGAATTGTCCTGTAGTCCACAATCATCACGTTTGTCTTGATCACGTTGAGGGAGAGGTTGTTGTCCTGGTACCACAGGGCCAGGTCTCTGACCTCCCAATAGGCTGTCTCATCGTTGTTGATGATCAGGCCTACCACTGTTGTGTCATCTGCAAACTTGATGATGGTGTTGGAGTCGTGCCTGGCCATGCAGTCATGAGTGAACAAGGAGTACAYGAGGGGACTGAGCACGCACACCTGAGGGGCCCCCGTGTTGAGGATCAGCGTGGCGGATGTGTTGTTATTGTCTTTGTGTTACAGGGCCTCTATAAAGCCCAGCAGCTCTAGTAGGGTGGTTGTATGTGCTAGACAGACTTCCAGTGCACTGTGGGATTGTGGGTTATGTGAGAGCTGAAATAACTGTCCATTGGCAGGCTCTCCCATGGAAAGCACCAAACCAAGACTAGCAGCCGCCACACAGGAAAAGAGCTCACAGTAGATGACAAGAGTCTCCTCTAACAGGCCTGTTTCACCGTTCAGATTTCTATTATGTTTAGTCACCAGACAGCCAGGACAGCAGTCGTGTCATATTCATTTTCTCTTCGTATGCTAAACATTTCATTTGTGTTCATGTTGCTAACTACAAACATAGAATCCAGGTCCATCGGCATAGGCTAAATTGTTTGACCTACCACTGTTTGAAGGTTGGAGATATCCTTAGGCCTTTTCAAACCTCTTTTAAAATGTAAAACTTATTTACCTGATATACTCTTCTTTATTGCAGCTATGATGAATGTGTGGGACCAGGTGCGACACAGATATACGTCCCCACAGATGACCCCCCTCCGTACTCCCTCACGGACCCCTGTCAGCGGGGCCACCAGCAGGCCACCTACACCAGCCTGGAGATGGAGGAGCCGTCCGCTGGAGCTGGAGCCTCTTGGGTGTCCGCCAGCAGCGCCGCCGCCTCCCACTACCCAATCGGACTGCATGAGCTCCGGCAGCAGCCAATATCCTCCATCTCCCAGTCAGCGTTCCCCCTGGAGGAGGCGCCCCCATACGAGGTGGTGGTGAGCAGGCAGAACCAGCCCATCCCTCTGATGCCCATGGACCTGCTCAAACACCTCTCGGAGGACAGCCATAGTCCCCAGAGAGCCCGGGCTGTCGCACACAGAATCCTGTAGAGCTGACTGGGCTAGTCCACTCCTATGCTCTTTGTGCGGACAGCCTGAATCTCTCTTCCGCTTCTTCCAGTGTCCCTTTGTGCATGACAGGCAGTATCAAAAGAGAATTACTTTCTGGACCGAAGCTGAACGTTTGGGTTGAACCTAAACTCAGTCGGCGCCTTCCTCTCCTTCCCCTACCTCTTGGATAAGCTGTGTCCCCCAACTCTAAGATGTTACCCGCACCACTCCTCACTCTATCTCCCTTTACTACTGGGGCACTGCCATGAAATCACAGGGCTACTACTGGTAAACTGGGGCTGGGAGTATGGTCTTTCTGTCCAGAGGGAATTCACTTCATACTGTAAATTGGTCTCAGGTTAGGAGGCATTCAAGCATTTAGGAAGCATTATCAAAGTCTGTTTTTAGTACACAAAAAACACTAGAGGTAACCTGAAGTGGTTTCACATAGATATTCTGTATGTACTGTTGGATTTTGTTGTGTTGTAATGGAATTGCTCTTGATAAAAAACACCATAGAAAGAATGACTAATTTCACATTCCATCACATATCCATATGGTTTTATTAATATTTTCTACATGAAAATAATATTTGATTTATATTTAGCTGACTTTAGGACTCCCACAGTCTGTAAAATGTCCAGTAATTTCAACTGATAAATATACCCCAGTGTTATACACTCTTAGAAAAAAAGGTGCTATCTAGAACCTAAAAGGGTTCTTTGGCTGTCCCCATAGGAGAACCATTTGAAGAACCCTTTTTGGTTCCCAGTAGAACACTTTTGGCTCCATGTCGAACCCTTTCCACAGAGGGTTCTACCTGGAACCCAAAAGGGTTCTACCTAGAACCAAGAAGGATTTGCCTATGGGGACAGCCAAAGAAACCTTTTGGAACCCTTTTTTCTAAGAGTATTGGTATTTTTTAAATAAATTATTTTTGTGGTATACGGTTTTATATGGTTTCTGGATATAAACACGTTCATATGAGCTGGAAATACTGTCTATTCTCTATAATTAGGTTTCCCCTCTGGGGGCTGAGGTCCATTTAGATCCCAACTGCTCTGTTTCAGTCTCCAAACGTGCACTGCCACACARTCTCTCTCACTACACCTCTTTTGTGAAGAGCTTTTTGGGTGTTCACAAGCGAAATTACTATGAACGTGACCCATTCGCCAGCTAACATCAAAGTACAATATAGCTTGTAGCAGAGATACAATGGTATTTGACAATTGGTGGGAAGAAAAAATTATATTTGCACACAGTTTACTGTGATGAGGGATTTAATATACTTTAGTACTGACATTTTTGATATGATAATAAATAAACAATTCATTTTTTCAAAATATTATTCAGCCTAAACACATTGTATTTTTCAATATGCTGGAATATTTTTAATGCTTCCAAATTATTATTCAGTATTTCSTTTTTGGTTGTGAGTATTCATTGTACAGATAAACTGTCTTCAGTTGAACTGTTTTTACATGTCTGTCATCCATGTATAAATGGTATAAAAATGACTGTGCCTGCCAAGCACTAAGTCTAAGACTGTTAGACTGCTTAACATTGTAGCCACAATAACTTGCAACTGATTAACAAATCAAGAGCTTTCCTTTTCCAAATAGCTTGTTATTTTTCAAGGCTTGTGTTACTTTGTTAAGTTATTCAGATAAGTCTATGTTCATCATTGAAACCCCAGAAAAAGCACACTCAGCGGAAAATGTGACATAATGTCCATATTTTGTGTATAAAACCGCATTTGTGGAGTCAATGACCCCGTCACCTTTGCATTTGGCCCCAGAACTTGGTATCTCTGTTCCAGCCCCCCTCTCTTTCTCWTAGTCTCCCTCATTTATCTTACCAAATCCCTTATTGTGAAGTGATATCCTCACTGATGAACCCTTAAAGAATATTTTATATATAAATTAGTCGCATGATTGCATTGCTGGCATTGTGGATAAAAGTTATAAAGAGATGAGTATTTATTTAGAATAGCTTTAACAATAATGTGTATAACTGTGGAAAGACTACTATTAAATAGTTGTTGTGAGATTCACCAGAATGTAGTGGTTGTAGTACCACTACAACCACTTGTAGAATCTCACACAGATGCTTCGCACTAGACAGAAATGTCTAAAGATTAAAGATCAACGGGTTATTTTTCTTGCGTTACATTCTTGTGCCAATCGTCATCGAATGGATTTGACTTTGAGAGAGTTTGTTAAATGGCTTTTAAAAACCAAATGCTGTTCTCATCACTTGTTAATACATAGTCTATTTGTGGTCAGAATTGTCATGTCAAGCCCTATAAATAAAGCAATGTTTGGGCTAAAAATGATGTGTTAATAACTTGACAATGAGCATTTGTGCTTATTATTATGTAGCTACTGCAAATCTAGCGATGCTATACAATAATAATGATGGACTTGTGTTTCATCAACTGAAATCTAAAAGTGCAATGCAGTGAATAGTACAACGTATTAGATTGTGTGCATTGTGACACACACAGAGGCATCTAGAAATGCAACTTTACCTGCCTTTACAAGTCAGTAGAAATGCACTGTAACTGTGTTGGAAGACCTAGTCCAATACCTGTTGAGGTAAAACTGCAATGCGGTTCACTCTGGTCTTACATGCTGTTTTGTCTTTGTTGTTTACTTCCTTTTGGTAGCACAATAAGTACATGTTCAACATAAATGTGAAATAATGTGTAATACTGTATATGTACACTTCCAATGTATAGTTTCCCTTTAAGTCCCACTGTTGTGCACAACTGTCCTGTGTGACAAAGGTTATTGTTTCCTATAATCACAGTCATCAACGTAAATCCATGTTTTGTATTAGAGCTTTTATTAATTTCTTATATTGGGGAAAGTAAATAAATTTGACCTCTATGATTTGAGTCGGTGTGACTGTTCGTTCTGGTTTTGCTATTCTGGGCAATTGAAATCGCCTTCCTGTTTTACATGTAGGCTACACCTAGGAGTAGTAGCTGTAATATAAATAGGAGGAAGAACATTATTATTAATAAACATAGGGATGATAGAGGAGGGAGCTGGGGATGAGTATTTGTATAGCATCCAAAAGTGCAGAAACAGTGTAGCGCAATTATCTACATTGGCAAAATGTTTCCCTAAACGTTTTTCCAAATCGAATCCTGCTATGTATAATGCATGGGAATATGTTGTGACATCCTGTCTGTTGACAGCCATTCATTCCCCTCTGATCTGCTGACTGTTGTGTTTGGGTGGTGGGCTAGCTAGCTAATGTAAATCAGACTGAGCAGATGGTCTGTGCCGTTGCTCTGCTCCTAATTACCCTCGTTGCCCAGTGCAAGGCACCTATTAGGGCGTGCCAGCAGAAAGCTAATTTCATCTAGTGCCACTGCACTCGAGATAATAAGTCCACAGCGTCCATTATGAGGCTTTGTGAATACTGCCCTCACCCAGATCTTATTGACTTAGGAGGGGAATCATTTAAACTGTGTTTTCCTTCCTGGTGAGACTGACAAAACAGAAGAGAGCTCTCTGGAGCAGCTCTGGTCTCTGTAGCGAGTTAGAGGTCAGAGAGGTTACCATTGGTCAGGCGGACATAATCTGTTATAGAACCTCATTGATGTGTTTTACAGCGATGCTTCCAAGGTATCCAATCATCTAAATGCCTGAACAATCACCATGCCATTGCAAAATAGTTTTAACATTATCACTATTCAACGGAAATATTCTCTAAAACAGGCTGTTCCAAGGTAGGGAGGAGATGCCGCTATGCATTCATAATTCAAGGGTTTATCATCATTCTTTATCTCATTGTTTTTGGTAGGACATGTAACATCTATCACCTGTAGAAGCACAGAAAAACAACCCGATGGAGAGAGATAAACTGGAAGTTGATTCATTAACATTACAGAGAAGAACTGATACAGACTTTTCAGCATCATCTCAGGTTTGTGGCATGACTAGAATATTATATATTTTTCTTTCCTGTAGCACCATCTGTTGGAAGACTCATGCCTTCAGTCTAGAACGGATATGTTATATGTTATCCTCTAGATGTCAGTCGTACTATGCAACACAAAGCCGATACTGAAGAAGAAACTTAATTGATACATGGGCAAATCTAATGTCACCGTAACTGTAGCGAAACAGTCATGCTTCCGCATTTTGTCCATTTTTTACCTATTTGACTAGCGTTTCAGATCAAAAGTGTGCTGCCTCTTTCACTCTTGTCATACTTCCTTGTTCCTATGTTATTTCTAAATCCGATAAGAAGCGTCTAAACAGTCTTTTTCAACAACAACAAAAACATGCAGGGTGGTGACGGTGACCAATATATAGCACGTAAAGAGGCTTTCGACGATTACCTAAATTACTATGATCAGATTTGGAGGAAGGGTAACCTGAAACTATGCCAAGAGAAACAGGTTACCGGGGAAGCTAGACGATTTTTGCTGTTAGAAACAGACCCCGGAGAAAGATTTTCTAATTTTGACTTCTACCTTACTGCATCCGAATGCGTTAAACAAGGCTTTAAAGATTGTCGAACATTCTTCAGTGCGCTCATTAAAGCCACAGAGGTGTTGGAGATGTTCTGTGTAAATCTGTTTCTTTACCCGTGGAAGAAGGAAATCAAGATTGTCAAGGTAAAAATATAAATAGTATGGTGTTCATATTTCGACAATTAGGCTTATTTTGTCTTGCGCAATGCACCCAAGAAAATGGGGTGCAGGGGAGATGTCTAGATTTAGGCTAGGCTAGCCTAATGCACATGTACAAATTATTATTATCAGAGTAAGAAGTAATTAGAGGGATAATATATGACTATGATTTTACATTGAAATGCCATCTCTAATCACAAGCAACATATTCAAAGGTGCAGCTGTCACATATCAGGAAGTGAAAGTAAACTGTATGAGGCTATATTATTTGCCAGGCTTGTGAAATGATGTGATAATTAACACTTATCTCCCACTCAGACTTTCACTGGCCCCTTTGTCTACTGCATCCAGCCGGTCCTGACAAAGAGTGCCACGAAAAGTATCCTTGAAACAATAGGATATCATCTGGAAACTGACACAGAGTACCGACTCACAAACAATGCAGACCCTGAAACAGCCATGAAAATGGGTTTTGAGCTTTTCCTGGCGCGAACAGAGTGTGAGTACCTGTTGGAGCTCATGGGTCAGCGGTCACAGCCTGAGTGTCTGGAGATTCTACAGAGGAGAGCTGCACGACTACCTCACACCCAGAGGGCTGCCGAGGAGACAGCAAAGGAGTCTGAAACAGAGCCCTTACAAATGCAGAAAGAAGAGGAGAATGAGGATAAGGGTCTATCAAATGGTTGTTCCCTGGTAGACCCAGGACCAGTGGAGACAGATGAGGGAGACTTAACCGAGGAGAACCCTGTCACCGCTAGCACACCAGGCAGGCAACAGGATGATGGACAGATACCCCTCAACCTGGAGGTTCAGTCCATTGAGACGACACACTCTCCAGGAATCAGACCACCCAGGGCATTCTTGAACGATGACAGGTCTATCCTGGAGATTCAGCAGAATTACCCAGACCTTGCCATAAGGCAGAAGCCAATATTCAGTAAGCCACTGGGTGGACCTCCTGTATCGCGAAGGCGACTTATCAAAGAGAACACACCCGAGGAAGGTAGCAGTGCAGCCAATTTAGCTGGCAGTGATGTAAGTGGTCCCCAGTCCATCTCCATTCACACCACAGCAGCACCAAAACCCCATCTCACAGAAGCAGTCCCAAAACTCCAGCCTCCAGAAGATAAGGCCTACAAGACTACTGCCATGCTCCACGGACCAACTCCTCCACAGGTAGAAGTGACCAAAGAGGGTCAGGAGGCCGATGATGCAGATGAGCTGACCAAGCTGGCTGAGAYGATTGGCCAACTGCATGTCCATGAGCACAAGATGGAGGAGAKCCTGAAATACCCTGTAGAAGAGACAGCACCACCACATGCCTGTTGCAATGACCATGATGGGTCCCCTCACCAGGATTCTGCAGGGGACCAGAGCCAGCCCCTAATGTGCCATCCCTCTCTGGTGCCGGTTTGTAACATCCCAGGCTGTAGCACCTGTGAAGTAGCAGACGGTCCCCACAAACARATTCTTAGTAGGGACACCATCAAAGAGCCACCTCACTCCATCTATGTCCCAACCAGCCACCTGGACCCCTCAGTGTTGGACCCTACTGCTGCGGACCACCAGCCCTCCACAGGCCCTCAGCACCAGGACATGGAGGGCCCCATCCCTCAGCCCACAGAGGACGAGCTGCTTCAGACCTATGTCATGGTGGACGAGCCTTAGAGGAAGTAAGGTCATGATTGAATGTTGGTGCTCCTGGACCATCAGAACACACAGAGGGAAATTGATTGACAGGTCTGAAACATCACTTGCCACTAAGTTGTTTTGGTCTGGGGCGATTCAATCAGTGGAGGCTGCTGAGGTGAAATGGCTCATAAATGTCTGGAATTMAGTAAATGGAATGGCATCAAACCATGTTTGATGTATTTGATACCATTCCACTCTTTCTGCTCCAGCCATTACCACAAGCCCGTCCTCCCCAATTAAGGTGCAACCAACCTCCTGTGGATTCAATGTATGAAGGTGACAAGAATGACCTCGTTGAATTTAATGCGTCTTCTGTATTTTCTGGCATTTGCTTTGTACTGTTTCTCAGGTGATCGACTTTTAATACAATGTTAATTATGCTTGACCTAATTTATGAGGTGGAGGTAATGTTTCCACTGTGTCCTCTTACAGTGACAGTGCCTTACTGAAATGTATTCTATGCCAATCCTGCACTTKCTTTCCTTGCTCAATGTCATTGAGACTACTGAATGCTTTGTAATGTTTATGAAAATGTTAGTCCAATTCTATTCAGAATGTTATGACCTTTAACTCATAAAAATGTGAAAAACTTTCATGGTCTTCAGAAGTTCAAGTGGATCATACAAAAGACAGTTACACTAACTTTATTCAGCAATATAGCATAAATTAACATGTTATTGTACAAAAATCACTTTTAGGCATTTATTAAAACTAACTCAGCGAAAGAGTACAATATTTAAACCCGATAACTGTTTACAACTAAGTGCAATTCCAGCCTGACAACATGTTCCTCTATATATTAGCAGTAAATAAAATAACAAAACACATAGCTATGTTAGTCAGCAGCAACCTAAAATATATGCTTTGTATTACAGAGGTGGTACCGCTATGTCCCAGCAGTTGTAAAATGTAGGTATTATTTTAGGGCTGTCACCACGTGATCAACATTACGAAACCAACAATGCATCATGTTCCCGTATAGAGAGAATCCATCATGGTCAGTGAAACAAACAAAAACTGAAAATGTCTGAAAATGTACCGGTCAGAGAGTTGTTCTAAGACAGTGTGTAACAGTGGACAAGAAACTCCACTAGCTGATTCTGGTGTTCTCTCTTGGACTATAATAACCTGCTTACAGACAAGAAACATATCTACTGCCATTGTTGGTGCAGCATATATACATTGCCTTCAGAAAGTATTCATACCCCTTGACATTTCCACATTTTGTTACGTTACAGCCTTATTCTAAAATGGATTAAATAAATACAAATCCTCAGCAACCTACACACAATGCCCCATAATGACAAAGCGAAATAAAAACAGGTTAAGAAATGTTTGCAAATTTATACAAAATAACAAATACCTTATTTACATAAGTATTCAGARCCTTTACTATGAAACTCGAAATTGAGCTCAGGTGCTTCCTGTTTCCATTGATCATACTTGAGATGTTTCTACAACTTGATTGGAGTCCACCTGTTGTAAATTCAATTGATTGGACAAGATTTGGAAAGGCACACTCCTGCCTATATAAGGTCCCACAGTTGACAGTGCATGTCAGAGCAAAAACCAAGGCATGAGGACGAAGGAATTGTCCGTAGAGCTCCGAGACAGGATTGTGTCTAGGCACAGATCTGGGGAGGGGTACCAAAACATTTATGCAGCATTGAAAGGTCCCCAAGAACACAGTGGCCTCCATCATTCATTTACATTTAAGTCATTTAGCAGACGCTCTTATCCAGAGCATTCGTAAATGGAAGAAGTTTGGAACCACCAAGACTCTTCCTACAGCTGGCCGCCCAGCCAAACTGAGCAATCGGGGGAGAAGGGTCTTGGTCAGGGAGGTGACCAAGAATCCAATCCTCACTCTGACAGAGCTCTAGAGTTCTTCTGTGGAGATGGGAGAACTTTCCAGAAGGACAGACATCTCTGTAGCACTCCACCAATCAGGCCTTTATGGTAGAGTGGCCAGACGGAAGCCACTCATCAGTAAAAGGCACATGACAGCCCGCCTGGAGTTTGCCAAAAGGCAACTAAAGACTCAGACCATGAGAAACAAGATTCTCTGGTCTGATGAAACCAAGATTGAACTCTTTGGCCTGAATGCAAAGTGTCACATCTGGAGGAAACCTGGCACCATCCCTACGGTAATGTATGGTGGTGGCAGCAACATGCTGTGGGGATGTTATTCAGCGACTAGTCAGGATTGAGGGAAAGATGAACTGAGTAAAGTACAGAGAGATCCTTGATGAAAACCTTCTCCAGAGCACTCAGGACCTCAGACTCTTTGGCATGAATACAAAGCGTCACTTCTGGAAGAAACCTGACACTATCCCTACAGTGAAGCACAGTGGTGGCAGCATTATGCTATGGGATGTTTTTTAGCGGCACGAACAGGGAGACTAGTCAGGTTTGAGGGGAAAATGAACAAAGCAAAGTACAGAGAGATCCTTGATGAAAACCTGCTCCAGAGCACTCAGGACCTCAGACTGGGTCGAAGGTTCTCCTTCCAACAAGACAACGACCCTAAGCACACAGCCAAGACAACGCAGGAGTGGCTTTGGGACAAGTCTTTGAATGTCCTTGAGTGGCCCAGCCAGAGCCCAGACTTTAACCTGATCCAACATCTCTGGAGAGACCTGAAAATAGCTGTGCAGCAACGCTCCCCATCCAACCTAACAGAGCTTGAGAGGATCTGCAGAGAAGAATGGGATGAACTCTCCAAATACAGGTGTGCAAAGCTTGTAGCGTCATACCCAAGAAGACTTYAGGCTGTAATCGCTGCCTAAGGTGCTTCAACAAAGTACTGAGTGAAGGTTCTGAATACTTACGTAAAATGTGATATTTCAGTTTTATTTTTTATAAATTTGAAAACATTTTTTAAAAGCTGTTTTTGCTTTGCAATTATGGGGTATTGTGCTTTAGCAGTCACACATTTCTCCCTGCTAAAATCTTCTCTCTGTTCTCCTCATACCGGTGGAGCATCTTCTGCAAGTCATCGTCCGCTGGAATTACCTGAAAATATATAAATACACTTAGTATTCCAAACATTATGAACACCTTCCTAATATTGAGTTGCACCCCTCCCCTTTGCCCTCAGAACAGCCTCAATTTTTCGGCACATGGACTCTTCAAGGTGTTGAAAGCAGGGATGCCGGCCCATGTTGACTCCAATGCTTTCCCACAATTGTGTCACGTTGGCTGGATGTTCTTTGGGTGGTGAGCCATTCTTGATACACACGGGAAACTGTTGAGTGTGAAAAACGCAGCAGCATTGCAGTTCTTGACAAACCGGTGTACCTGGCACCTACTACCATACCCTGTTCAAAGGCACTTCAATGTTTTGTCTTGCCCATTCACCCTCTGAATGACACACATACACAATCCATGTCTCAAATCTCAAGGCTTAAAAATCCTTCCTCTCCTTCAGATACACTGAAGTGGATTTAACAAGTTACATCAATAAGAGATCATAACTTTCACCTGGTCAGTCTGTGTCACGTATACTACTACTTCTCCGGCGCTTAAGGTCGTCAGGCTGCTCATTATTAAGCACACTTGTCACCATCGTTACGCGCCTCATCAGACTCAATCACCTGCCTGATTACCTTCCATATATATATATATATATATATATATGTCACTCCCTTTGGTTCTTTCCCTAGGCGTTGTTGTTTCATGTCTGTACGCTACTCGTGTTTCTTGTTTTGTTCCTTGTGTTATTTATTATTAAAAGTCACTCCCTGAACTTGCTTCCCGACTCCCAGCGTACACGTTACTGACTCACGTCAGGTGTTTTGTATACTCAGGGTATATACTCATTAAATGTTGTGAAACTGCCTTTACAGATTATAGTAATGTGAACAAAAACAGAGCTGTTTAACAATCATTTACCTGCCTTGCTAATCAACAACTGACTATTTCCCAACAATGAAAAACAAGGATTCCTTGACACCGATGACCAATACTCTGGTGCTCATCACAGGAGACACGAGGACGTATAAACAATGTTCCTCATTAATTGACCATTGTCACCCAAACGCACGTCTGAAAATGATTGATCACTCACAAGGACTGGAGCAGGAACATTGAAGGACGTCTTCTTTATCAGCCAGTCTTCATACAGCTGATGGATTGCCTCTAAATATTCCTTWAAAAAAAAAAGCGAGAAAGATAGTAGGATGAGAGATTAGGGCAAGAGACGAGTCTTACAACTCCTCTGAAGTGAGACCAAGAACAGCATTGAGAGTTTGTCATTCTTCTACCCTCACCAAAGGAATGATCTTCTCCTCCTCCCTGCATCGCTCTTTCAGCCTCTCATGGCAGGTCTGTGGAGACGACTGGAGGTAAACTGAAACAGAGGAGGAACTAAGTGAACAAGGTTCTACCAATGACCCAACATCGTCAGAATAAAGTAGAAAGCTTGTGTTTCTACACAGCTTACCGATAAGATCGACAGGAATGGCAATGTTCTGTGTGATCCACTCAAACCACTCACTAAGAACAGCAAAGTCCACCTCGGGCATCTTCCCACTGCAGAGAGCAAAATAGTGCAAAAAATGAACTAGATTGGACACAAATGAAAACCAGCTATAAAGTGGTGTGAAATATACCATGTGCATTACCTTCTGAAAAGATTTTCCACAAAGATGTACTTGGCACTGTAGATGGACCTTTCCATCATTCTCACTGGGGCTGACTGGAATCAACAAACACAAAACAGACCATGTTAATTATGCAATGTAAAATACAAGTCTTRGTACTTGGTGAAAGAGAAATCTGTACTATTGATAGAACACATGCAACAGTAGTGAAACAGTAGGATACCGGTGCAACGTGTTCTGTGCAATGTTTTAGAGTACCTACCATTGTTGAGAGGTGTCGGTCCAGCATGGTTAGCTGAACATAGGTCTGTAGAGTGATGCCCCATCGAGTAGGGTCCTGGTACATCAACCCCTGCAGGAGGGGAGGAGATCTAACATCAGCATACAATATGTCATTTATCTAAATGAACCATCTTCTTTATAATGGTCATGTACCAGGGGGTTGTGCCCTCGAACATTCCTCCATTTGGAAACTGGCTCAGTCAGCACCTGAGAAATCAAAAGTAAAATTGTGATTTCATTTGACCTTTTGTTTTACACACAGTGCAGCATAAGGATAAAAGGAAAATGAAGGATTGCTAAATGTTGAACAAGCGTGTTGCATTGTTTTTTTACCTCAATGTTACTGGTTTTGCTGAAATACTCTAGGCATGTTGTCTTCCCACTAGCAATATTCCCCTCTATAAAGATCTAAAGAAAAAGAACAAGATACATGTGTTGACTTCTCCCTCAAGTATATAGGCAGCAAATGTCTTAGTATCAATTTCAAAGATTTTCATGGATTCAAAATGACAACGTATCAGTACATACCACTAACTTCTTCTCCTTCTCATTCCGCACCAGCTTTCCTTGGGAGAAGTAAGAGGACATTGTGAGATAACCTGACTTCTTGGTTTCAGCTTCAGTCAGTAGCTATGGTAAAGCAAAACTAATAAGGATGTTAATATAGGTGATGCAAGCATCGGTGATAGCTTGCTTCCCAGGTTTGGTTTGAACAAATTGATGAGCATGTAGCCTCACTGACAGTAGTGGTAGATAATAGCACTGCTCATGGATGGTTCGACAGGAATTGTACCAGGACCCTACTCGATGGGGCATCACTCTACAGACCTATGTTCAGCTAACCATGCTGGACCGACACCTCTCAACAATGGTAGGTACTCTAAAACATTGCACAGAACACGTTGCACTGGTATCCTACTGTTTCACTGCGGTTGCATGTGTTCTATGTCTAATCTGCATTTTAGAAATGTTGCAGCATGTACTGGTGGTAGCTAAAGTGAGCTCAGAATAAGTGTATTGTTTCTAAACAACATTTGTCACATTATATTGTAAACTAGGCTATTCAAGTTGTAAAAGTATGAGTAGGCCTATGGTAAAAGTATGAGTAGGCCTATGTTGTTACTATATTCTGTTGTTCTGATGCAACATTGTAACACATCATTTGTAACATGACATTGTAACATTAGTCTACAACCTGTATCATTGTACCGCTCTGTATTGAAACAATGTTTCAGACCAGCGAATAAATATATCTTATGAATGGGCACCTACTTGAGACGTGCTGTGTATTGTTACTATGGGCTCTCGTCTGGCAGAGCTCACCGCGCGTATCACCAAATATTTTGCKGCGAATAGCCACTAATCGCGTTGACGTGACAGCGGCGTTAGAAGATAGTCGTATAGCAGATCTCCACAAATTGTTAATACAAAGACAGTTAAACGACATCTCGCATAATTATCTGAAACACACAGGGCTCGACTGTCACGTGACATTCCAGTTCCGTGTATCAAATAACCTCTTCCTGGTTCATGATATGGAGATTTTTCTATTGGTTGAAGCGCTTTATTTGTTCTGAGACCTGCGTTCCCTCCACCAACCACCATCACCATTGAGGGCAAAAAAAGATAGAAACTGATCCTCGTTCAGTGAGAGACTCATGTATAGATAACTACTGTTATCGTTTTTTATGCTAGATTATCAGTACAGTAATGATGAGGATCATTAAAATGCATAGGCCTATATGAGAAAGTCAATCAAATATTTTCTGATTGTAATATTCTATGCAGATTGATTGACATTTTCAGAGCATGATTCATTTGGACAAGAGAAATACCTATGTAAGAATGCTGTTCATTGACTACAGCTATAGCTCAGCATTTAACACCATAGAACCCTCGTCATTAAACTCGAGATCTTGGGTCTCGACCGCGCCCTGTGGAACTGGGTCCTGGACTTTCTGACGGGCCGCCCCCAGGTGGTGAAGGTGGAAAACAACATCTCCACCCCGCTGATCCTCATCACTGGGGCCCCGCAACGGTGCGTTCTCAGCCCTTTCCTGTACTCCCTGTTCACCCATAACTGCGTGGCCATGCAGCAACCACCCGAGCCACTGCCTGTTCACCCCGCTATCATCCAGAGGGCGAGGTCAGTACAGGTGCATCAAAGCTGGGACCGAGAGGCTGAAAAACAGCGTATATCTCAAGGCCATCAGACTGTTAAACAGCCATCACTAACATAGAGAGGCTGCTGCTAACATACAGACTCAAATCTCTGGCCACTTAAATAAACGGACTTAATAAAGGTATCAKTTGTCACTTTAAATAACGCCGCTTTAATAATGTTCACATAGAGGTATCACTAGTCACTTTAAATAGCGCGACTTTAATAATGTTTACATATCCTACATTACTCATCTCATATGTATATACTGTATTATACACCATCTAGCCTATGCCGCACGCCATAGCTCATCCATATATTTATATGTACACATTCATCCCTTTACATTTGTGTGTATAAGGTAGTTGTTGTGAATTTGCTAGATTACTTGTTAGATTTTACTGCATAGTCGGAAACTAGAAGCACAAGCATTTCGCTAGACTCGCATTAACATCTGCTAACCATGTGTATGTGAACAATATGATTTGATTTGTTTAGTGYCATGCAAGCAGTATGAAAAGGCCTAGTGTGTTTAACAGTGATTGATGGGTGTGAAAACACTGCACACATTCTGAGCAACGGACTGTAATTTCCTGCAACTGAAAGGAAATTGCTTTTTCAGGAAGCACAAACTCTTTGCTGGTTCTTTGAAATTTAACAACATGACAGACGACTGTTCCAAAACAACCAGTAACATCCCTTCGTTAACCATGGAGTTTGATACTGCTTTTCTCCGATCCTTGAGTGGTGTCCTTAAATTAGTAGAGATGGTGAGACATTTTTCATATGCATTTTTCATACTTTGATAAACCACTGGGATTTTGGAAAGACTTATCACCGCAGATAAAGCCATATATCTGGTGTAAACTTGAMAAAAACAGCAAGAATGTATTGCACAGTATTATTATAGGATATTACATTTGCTTACACTTACAGAGAGATTATATTGACATACATTATTTCCTAAATATGTTGTCTATGAGAAAGCTGAAGTGGAAGTGAATATCAGAGCTACAGTTCCTGTGAACTGTACAAACGTTAAACCCAGTAGTTGATGATGATGTTAAACACGATACTGCATGCCCTCTAGTAGACATTACATTTGAATAAATGAAAACTACCGGCATTTTCACAGCTTTTGGTGTGAAACAACCATTTCAATTTGTAGGATTAGACTTTTCTTAAATACTTTTGGATGGAAACAATCAAATAGCATTTCCTATCATTTCCTAAATGCCAATGCTCTCTGTTTCAGGGGACTATGTTTGTAGCATGTGTGTGTTTTGAGGTAGCATCCAGGCCCAAATACATTGCAGCTACATGCATGGAGTTTGTGATCACATTCTCCCTGCTTCTGCTGTACACACTGAAGTTGAACAAGAAGCTGACTCTGTTCTTTTGGCCTCTCGTTGTAAGGAACCTATTTAATTACAGTACATTGTCTACAGTAGTTTTTTTTACATTGATTAACTGTTGTGAAAATGTCAGGCAGTCAAGCTTTCTGAGTAACTTCCATTGTCTTTTCTTCTTCAGGATTTGTTCAACTCACTGTTTGCAGCAGTCTTCATACTTATCCTGAGTCTGATAGCAGTGTCCACTTACACAGTGACAGGGACCCTGGGTGGAGGGGTGAGATAAAAACAAATGTATTCCTTGTTGACCTTCTAATTGGGGGCCTTATAGAGCTGTGTTTCTGGGTGAAGCCTCATCTTACACACCCTCCTGTCAATAATGAACTGCCCAAAGGCATTACAATCCTTGTGAACATTTCCACTAACATTCATCTATACTGTAATCCCACATTTGGCACCCAGTACAACTAATGAATGAACTATTACAGAAATGTCAGCTACAATTCTATCTTGTAGACTATATCTGATATTAACACTAAGTCTTGTATAATTTTCCCTATCCAGATAGTGGGTTTCATAGCAACAGGCCTGTGGTGTGTGGATGGTTACATGCTTTTCAAGAGGATCACATTCAATCAACCAAGAACAGCAGCAACTGGCACTGTGAAGTGAAGACACCACAATTGTCTCCTCCCATGCTCACTCTCTTATATGTCAGTCCTTGCATTTATAGGTGTAGGTTTAAAGGGGCAATCAGCAGTTGAAACAATAACAAAGCTTGGCCCCGGCCCGTTTTGGTAAAAACCTGAAGGATATAAGCCTGGAGAAATGTAACCACTCTCAAATTCATAGACAGAGCAATGTATGCAAGGACTGACCATCAATGATATCAACATGATAGTTTTAACCATGTTTCAAGGCTATATAGTGTTTGTTTACATTTTGTTTGTTTACAATTATTGGAGTAAAACAAGCTTATATTTTGGGTTCTGATGGTGTATGACAGTTGAACTAAACTCATGAGGCATTTATATATGTCTACATATATCATTCATTTCTAAATCAAAAAATGGATGTATCAACTGCAGATTTCCCCTTTGTTTGTATAGCTTAATCCATGCAACAACACAATTATCATGTATATAAAATAAATACACCTTTGAAATCTAGGCCTGTATAATGTTTCTACTTTATTCTAAAGTAATGTTTCTATTGCATTTTTAGCTGTTTATGACGTTCCCATAAAGTTGGCCCATAGGCCTATAAAGTTAAAACATATTATTTATAAAACTCGAGGGATATTTTACAACAATTTTAACAAATACATTACAGTATTTTAGTTTTGACGCATATTAGCATGCACATAGCCCAGTCCACCCAGCATAAGGGTCTTCTAACATCTCTCGAATGCAGATGTTGAGCTTTTGTGAACTACGTTTTCGCACTGTCATTATTTCCGTTTCCACTTCAAGAAGCAACACGCTTTTTCGAGGCTTTGCATTTTCCACTCTCAACTCTTCCAGCTCGCTGGATCTGTAACCATTACTGAACTCAAACTTTATCTTTGCAATGGGGGACATCGAAGCTCCTGATACGACTGGACCGAGCCAAAGTGTCCTTCAAACTATTCTCCCAATCGCCAAAGAATTCGCTTCTTCACGGAAAGGACAACTTCTTATTGCAGAAGTGGTAACGTAGCATTTCAAAGAAGACATTAGTGTCTTTATTTCCATTGTTTCTTCCGAATACTTTTCTTCAACGCTGCCAAGACAAGCAGATGCGTAGAAGTTTAGATGACGGGGGCGGGGTGCACTCGATTTAACGTGTTTGTGCTTTTCAGTGTTACACATTTGAATGCTCAAAAGTAGGTTTTTGTTAGGATTAATTTATGCTATTGTATACCAGCTGTTTAGGTAAACTATATGGAAAACAACCATTGAATTCTGCTAATTTCTATTGTGGTCAATGTGTCCATCACACGGTTCTCGTTTTGTTTTCGTCAAAGGCGCTAAAAAAGGATTTATGAATTAGAGTTAGCCACATATTTTTTACTTTGGAAGAAGGTTTTAAGTTTACGACTGACTACCTTTTAATTCAGGTGAGATGTATACCAGTTATACGAAAGACAATGAATATGAATCATTTTAGAGACATATAGCCTGTAAACAATCATTCATATTCATGTTTACACAAGCAAGCAATATACCTTACATACAACTGCAATGTATTCTATACTTCATGTGGTCAGTCTACTGTCGCACTTCTGCTGTGTATTACTGTAATACTGGATATCTACGAATAGGTTTTGACATGATGTGCAGTAGCCTATTGTAGGGACACGTTTGCACATGCAATTAAACAAAAATGTTCATGGTAAAAATACATTTAAAAGAGATAGTTTGCTAAAATTACAAATGGTTGCAAATAAATTAGCTGCATTAATTCTTCAATGATTATGGATTATTTCAAAACTCAGATATCAGGAAGTGAAACAAGAGTGTGTCTGCTTAGATATCTTTACTGTAAAAGGGGTCATCACCAAGGATTTGAACCGATTGAACTCAAATATGTTGTTACCATGGACGCTCCTATGTCTGGCATGTGAGATTCAGTTCATGGATGTGCTGCATAAAGCAATTATCAATCCTCTTAGTCTCTACTTAACTGACACTGCTGGAGGGCATGTAGCCCAAAAGCTATACTGTATAGAATAGAGGGCTTTAGAGGGCTCTGGCTGACTGGCCCTATAAGGCAAAGAAATCAGTCTCCAAGAACAATGCAGCCTCTTTACACACACTTAGAATATGATCCTCTCCCCTGTTTGCGCTAGAAACCACACGGGTGCTACTATGACTTTAACCATTGGAAAACAATGGAAACACTCATGATAAAATATGAAATATGCTGGTTTTAGTAGTGGCTCAAGACAGCTGGAAAACATATGCAGAGATTTTCCTGATCGTAATACCTGGAATGACAATAATGCTGCTTAAGTAATTTAGTTTGTCGCTTGTAATATTCAATTTACGAGAAATGTGTCGTGCACTCAGAAGCAAATGTTAGATTCCAAGATTCCTGGAGAATTGACCTTGTTGCTTTACTATCTATCCAAGGACATATTTGTCAAGAACTGTTCCTGCTATGCAGAAACATAGCAGTGGGTGTCTGAGATGAAGAAGCGTTAGTCATGTCAAGGTCAGACAAAATGTCTGATAAGCAGAAGCACAGTTCTGCTGTGCCTTGTGAAGCTATTCAATGTTATTCGACGACGAAACACATTCTAAGTGTAAGAAAGATGAACAGTGTGTTCAGGGTTGGTATCTATGAAAGCTGCAGTAGCAGTCTGTGTTGCATTTGGGGGAGTTCCCTACCCAAGTCGAGCCATGTCTGTGGTTTTGATGACCCAGTGTAACAAAGACAAGATGGTTCTCTGTGTAGAATAACAGTGCCTGGGCTTGTCTTGTCCAATGATGTTGGCCGGGGGAACTCAGGACAAGGGGATGTAGGGAAACAAGCACTATCACCAGAAATGCTTTACAAAGTTAACACAAACTTGTGATTCGTCGAGAGACTGCATGCTGATAATAAAGACTTATTCCGATCTTTGAAATCACAAAGACAGTTGCATCTTTCAGGATTTGTGCTCAACCAGACAAATATGTTTCATGATTAGCTAAAGTGAACAATTACGTTAACACATTTGTGTATAAACAAGCAAAAACTTTTGAATTCATGTACAGTATAGGCTTGTAGTGTATCTGTGAGTGTCTGTGTATATTGTTTGTCATTCAACAGCTGCATCTCCTTACAGCTTGAGACAGGAAATGTAATAGCTTCGGGGCACTGCAACATTTCTTGAAAGGGAGGTTTTGGACCAAAATAACTTTAGAATGCCTTTACTGCATTCTATTGGTCAATTTCTCCATCTCTCCCTCCCTCTGTCTTCTCCGCCAGGCTCTGTCCCTCATCGCGTTCATCTGTTTTGTTGCGTCCACGGCAGCAGCCTTTGTCACAGCACCCCTGATTGAGTTCCTGGCTGCCCTCTTCCTCCTTTTTGCCTATTCCACCAAATTCAATGAGCGATTTAAGGGATTCCACTTCCCCCTCATGGTGAGTATACACTCAGTGTACAAAACATTAAGAACACCTTCCTAATATTGAGTTGCACCCCCTTTTCCCTCAGAACAGCCTCAATGCGTCGAGGCATGAACTCTACAAGGTGTCAAACATTCCACATGGATGCTGGCCCATGTTGACTCTGACGTTTCCCACAGTTGTGTCAAGTTGGCTGAATGTCTTTTGGGTGATGGACCGTTCTTGATACGCACAGGAGACTGTTGAGCGTGAAAAACCCACTACTACCACCTACTACTACACTCTGTTCAAAGGCACTTAAATATTTTTTCTTACCCATTCACCCTCTGAATGGCACACATACACAATCAATGTGTCAATTGTCTCAAGGCTTAAAAATCATTCTTTAACCTGTCTCCTCCCCTTTATCTACACCGATTGAAGTGGATTTAACGAGTGACATCAATAAGGGATCATATCTTTAACCTGGTCAGTCAGGTGTTCATAAAGATGTCAGGTGTTCATAAACAGGTGTTCATAAAGTTTTGTCCACTCAGTATATTTATAGTCCACTTGGGTACAGTAGGGATGGTAGCCACTGCTGACAATTATAAAACAAATGCGAAAACTACTTTTTAATTTGTATTATTTCTCTCTTTTAGGATTTTCTGCGCTGTGTCAGTGCGTCCATCATCTTTTTTATAATCTCCATAATATCAGTTTCCAAGTTCACAGACGGGGCCTCTAAAGCAGCAGGGGTAAGAAATGCTCTTTGACACTATCCACACATCTCTAATCTAGCCTATGCCATGATCAGAGCTGTGTCCCCTCGCCATTTACAGCACAGATGTCAAACTCATTCCAAGGAGGGCCGAGTGTCTGCGGGTTTTCGCTCCTCCCTTGTCCTTGATTGATGAATTAAGGTCACTAATTAGTAAGGAACTCCACTTAATTGAAAGGAAAAAACAAAAACCGGCAGACACTAGGKTCTCCATGGAATTACTTTGATCCCCCCCTAATTTACTGTATACACATTAAACTCTGAAGTTAACGTTTAACTCAGAAGTCGTGTCTGGTTACTCCGCTGCATTACTTCATTGTGTCTGGATATCATATTATAGCTAGCTTCTGTCAGACACTTCACCCCCTTCTGGATTCACTAGCAGTTTCACATTGATATCAAAGGTTTTCTTTCCCTCCACCCCCTTCAGGTGTTCGGGTTCATTGCCACCATTGTTTTTGCGCTCGATTTCTACTTCATCTTTAATGACCTGGCTAATTTCCTCAAACAAGGAGGGGACTCGGGTGACGACCCACCAAGAGCCTCAGGTAACGCTTTCTTTCAAATCATGTCTAGTATATAGTATGATCTAATTAACGTAATCTACATTTTGTCCCTAATGCTACAGCTGCTACAGTACCCCTCAGAAACATTCAGTCCTTTTCTTTTCTTCTCACAAAATGGACACAGGAAATATAGAAATTAAAACTTGGTGCTGACTCTCCATTCAGGGTTTTTGTTTCTGTCAGTTCTAAGGAAATGTGTTTGGATAGTTACGGAAAACAACAAACTTGCAGTTTGCTGATAGCGCGTGGTAGAAATATTTAGCCACATTGTGGACCACATGGCTCAAGTTTACTCAGCCAAGGGTCACATACGTCAGTGGGGATCGAATACTCATGGAGTGTGTTTGTGGAGTCAGCACATCGTCTGTGAAAATCTGTGCAGATTGTTGGCTTAGTTCTGACCATGCTGAGTAGCTAATCTATTCAATAAACAAAACATGGTAACATCTGAATTCTGATTTCTCATTTGCCCTGAAACTATCTCAGCACAACCTAGTTGTTACTATGTTATTAACATTTATATTAGCTCTTGAATCATCGATGCTGTCCACATGGTGACCGCAAATGTGTTTTTACCTATCATGAATAGCTTGTAGGATTATATAGGCTTTATATTCATTTCTAATTTGAATTCCTGATCATTGAATAAGGAGGTCAGAGACATCAGCAAGACAAGGTATTCACTTCACTTCCCTCTTTGGAAGGGACAGGCAGAGAGGATGTGTCATACACAGACAGGCACAGCTCATAACCTAACTGTAAAAGTTTTTTTTCTTCTGGTTTTGTGTTATAGAGTACAACGACTCAGACTCTGACTCAGACTGAAGAGGTTCTACCCCAGGGACCGTGTGTGTGTGTCCAATCTACCATGCCTGGCAGGAAGACAGCCACACTGCAGACATCAACGGCATCCTGAAGGATTCACATTTCATTTGAAACGGATGTGAAAACAGGTTTCCAATCTCAGTCTTTAGCGCTTTGGAATGCTGACACATACAACGATCAATTATGGTTACAGTATTATTTTCCAAATGCYCTAAAATTGCCCAAACTCTGAAATGCATTTCTAAAGCTGTGAATGAACTGTGGTAGTTTTGGTGATGGCTATTGGTTTACAGTTGCTCAGCCTCCATAATGRCAAGAGGAGCATGGGGAACAAAGGCAGATGACACTACATTTAAATGGAAGAATCTGGAGAAATTCCCTATGTTTGTATGAGGTTTACATCATTGAAAAGATTGGCAGCTGGTTGGCTGGTTACACCATCTGTCCAATCATCATACTGGCTTTGCTTGATTTTTCAATTTCTGGTAACCTTTATTGAAAATGTTCCTATTTCTGATGTGATATCCTTGCAATAAAATCATTTTGTGAGATCCATGTTCACCGAGCTGAAAAGACTTACTGTGCATGGCACTTAGCGACTCTTACCGGACTGCCCAAATGGCCACTTCCTGTTTGAATTTGATTTGTCAGCAGAATGTTTTATTTTCTACCAATTCCGAAAACTTTTGATAATGGAAAAGCACTATGAGACTTTTGTGATTGTGTTTGAAAAGTAAACTGCAAATGTGGTAGGTCTGCATTCATTGATAAATGGTACACCAAAATGTTTTCCTATTTAAAACGGTTCCTATTAAGGTTTTCTTACCAGGTTTGTACATCAAACATTTATCAATTTGCAGGTCATGTAAAGAAAAGAAGAAAGGAATCAGTTGATTTTCAGCCATTGTAAGCTTTACTTTGTTTAATAAAATATTAAGACAACATTTCCAAACCCGTTTATTTTGAAACAACGTTGTCACCATAAACGATAGTTTTGTTAAATCTACAGAAAATTCTTTAAATACAACAATACAGATTTTATGACTGCCTCCTAGAGTACAATAAATACCTGTATCAGTTAAAGAGCATTTAAGAAAATCAAGGTCAAACTTTAAAAAGATAAGAGCAGTTAAGTCTTCATTTTAAGATAAGCCGTTTCGCGTGTTGAGTAGTTCAAAACCACGACACAAGTCAAAACCTATGCATGAAGCACTGTTGGTAGAGTTGTTTTAAGCATGTTAAAAGATATTGTAATATAAATACACCCAGTTCAAAATCTTAGGTTATATTTACAGAGTGCTCTAGATTGTTAAGGCCTTCATGAAGCATCAACTTGTATTGTTCCACCATAGTCACATCATTTCACTACTAGTTAAAGCAAGGATTACATATGCACTCACATGGTCTATTACTGTATGTTAGAGAATAATGTATTGCTAGATAAAGGAGATGGATCCACTACTGTGAAGTCGGTGCATAATACACCACTTAAAACAATCAACCCAGTCCTTCATTGAATAGAGAGACATAAATGGAAACATTTGATTGTCTATTCTTCACACAAACCCACCCGCTCACACGTTTCAATCATAATCAACAGTTATTACGGTCAATTCATTCAAATGAAATGTGAAATTTGAGATTTGCAATGTTCCCGCCCTCGCCTACAAAGTCATTAATTTAGTTAGGCCTTAAGATTGTTCTCACAAAGAATATTGGTTCATCAAATCTTAAACACAAAATATMATCATTTAGACAAAMATGGCATCTTTTAAAACATTTGTAAGATGTCCCACAAGGTGCATTTCAGTCCATATAAAGCATCCACCATGAGCAGTTCCTCTGATGGTATCCTTACCATAATCCACATATACATACAGTATTACCAGCAGGGTCAGTGGAATACAGAACACCTGGAATCACAATGTTGTGTAGATGTAAACACACAATACTATTTCGAACAGAAAATCCAATGACCAGAACACAAGTCAACATTTCTAAAAGTCCTTTATCCTAGACACATTCAGTACAAACTTGCACATAAGAACAGACTTAGGCTACATCTCCATAAATGTGATCAACAAAAAAATACAGGAAGTTGCGAGGGTGTTTTATGAAATAAGGTATGTGATAATGTTTGCTGTATAAGATTAATAAGATCACACATTCAACTAAATACATTCATGGCAAAAAGTAAAACCACATTGGTGCGCCATTCTGTGAATGAGTATGCCATGGACACAATTATTAAGAAGGCAACATCTTTTGACAAATGTATGTGTTGCCACATTTAAGTTTAAAAAATAAATGATGAATCAGCCAATACCTGAGATGTGCTATGGACGCTGACCTCGACCTGCACCTGTTTATCAGTATTAAGTTCAATTACCAAACATACCACCATGTTAGTAACGTACCACTGTCCAATTTGTCTGTCACTCACTAGGCCAGATATACTATAGGTACAACACCTATAAACGTCACATTTATACTCTTTAACCATTTACAAACCGCACCCATACCAACTACATTACCTTCAGAAAGTATTCACACATTTAGTTGTTACAGCCTGAATTTCAATAAATTATCAAACATTTCTAAAACATGTATTCACTTTGTCATTATGGGGTATTTTGTGTAGATGGGTGAGAAAAAAATATATTTTATCCATTTTGAATTCAGGCTGTAACAACAAAATGTGGAATGAGTCAAGGGGTATGAATACTTTCTGAAGAAACTAAATCAAGTCCTTCAATAAAAATAGTCAAAAACGAATACCTTCAATTTTCATTCAAAAGTCCATGTGGTTGGGTGTTGTGTATTAGTGAGATACACTGAGGTTGGTTACTTTACATCTTCTACAGAGGGAGACACAACTGAAATGTAATGACATTATGGAACTGAACTGTGTTGGGAATGTGTTTCAGGAGTATCTGAGTTCATAACCTTAATAACCGGTTGACCTGCCTTAACGAATAGGCCTAAGCCTTTGGTCCTTTTTTTCCATGTTAAAAAATATAGAAATCAATTGAATTCATTAAATTGTTGTTCTCATTGTGTGTCAGATCTGTAACGTTAAAAAACCATTRCATATCTAAACAGACAGTYRTACCTGTACGTATTGCAAGTAACATAACCACCAAACCCTGTACAGTACGTGCTGGCGGCCATACATACCAAGTCACACAGTTAAGAGCATTTACAAAACACTGGAGCAAGATTTCAAACCACGCTGAATTCAAAACCAGAAAAACACTTAATTAACATCAAGTCAATTCTCTTGATGACTGTCGACAGAAGAAGATCTCTGACCCAGTCTGTGTATTGGTACTCTCAGGGGGCTAGGGCTCTGGGTCCAGGCTTTGAGGGACTCTCGCCAAAGGAGACCCCCAAGTAAAGAGGCTGCCGTGCTCATCCATGGAGTGGGTACAGTGATTGGTTATGTCACTAGGGGGTAGTGCGAGAGAGGGTATGGTAGGATAGAAGCCCTAAATGTCAGTCTTGGTCTCAGAATGTCACCTCCATCAGGCCAGGTCAGGCCGTGCCTCCATCTCTCCCCGGGAGGCAGTGCGGGCTCGCATGTACTCACTGGTCTGGACCGCCACTGAGCGCCCGTCACCCATACGCCACCTCTTCACAGCCAGGAAGGTGTTCACAGCGTACACACACGTCACCAGGAAGCCAAATATCTGCACAGGAAGTTACAGAAACATGATTCAACACAACAGAATTCCTGTTACTATGAACTTAAAATAAATGTGGGTTTCCAAGTAGTACAGGAGGAAATGACACCTCCTTCTAGTCCTTCCTAATATTTCCAGTAGTAAATACATCTCAAGCAGGGACTACTGTATAATTACAGCAAGACATTTAGCTGATTAAACAGTAACACACAAAGTGTCTAATCTGTCTCCAAATCGCAGCCCTTTATACAGTATACGCCCCTAAAGAAATAGACAGAGTGGAATTCAACAAATACACCCCGCCCACGACTCCCTCCATCCCTCCCCAGAAGGAGAGCCCAGGGATTTAACTGGCCCCCTCCAGGCTTGAAGAGCCCAGGATGTTTAATAGAAACTTCCTGCTGAGAACATCTGTACCATAAACGACTCAGCACAAATCCTCAGGCCACCGGCCGGGCGCCCGTAGTACACAGTTCTGCTGATCCAGCCTCATGCACAACCACAGGAATCAAAGGAGCAGCAGTGTGTGCGAGGGCGTGCATGCTTTCTTATGTGTAAGGAAACAAGCAAGCTTTGCCAGACAATGCATACAATCTGCAAGAGATCATGGAGCAAGCGGTACAAAGAACGAGAGGGAGAGACATCAAAATGAGTTTGAGGGTTACAAAGAGGGTTGATAGTCAAAGAGAAAGCGAAACAGAGAGAGAGAGACAGAGAGAGAAACCAATGAGGTGTTACCTCTCTCTCTCTCCAACGAGGGAATTAGGGCTGAACTCCAGAGCAGACGTTCATGTCACGGCTCAGAGCTGACATGACAGGAATCAGAAATCAGCTCATAACCTCCAGGGAGGGACTGAGTCAGTAAATGGTGTGGATGTGGCAGCAGCAGGGTGGCCAATGGAGCCATGAACATTCACTGTGGCTCTGCTCACACATCATCAAGCTCTCAGCACACCCTGAACATGAACACTTCGCCTCTGGGCTGGCCAATTACTGCCTGGCCAACTGATCCTCAAACCTCTCACACTGTCAGACAGCTTGATGTGGCAGCAATTCTATTTTGGCTTTATTATACTGTAGGTGGGGACAAAATGCCARATTGACTTGGTGAAATGCAGTTCAGGCTATCTTCCACAGGGAGGCAGGAGTTAACAGGAAATGTAGTATAATGTGTACAAAGAATCTGATAAACAGAAAATCAACAGAAAAACTTCAGGGAGGCTTGTAGTTAATTAATAGCTAAATGTCAGATTCGATTTGAATATTCAACATATCTCTGAACATTTTGCAGTAAAGGTCTCTTTATTTTAGATGCATATAGGCTACTCTTCAAACAACATAAATCTAGTGGGTCATGTAACACCAGCCACTGTTCTTTGCGTAGCACAATAATGGATCAAAGAACCCTTTCACAAAGAGGGGGGAGTTGGGAAGGGAGGATGAGGGGGTGAAAGGAGAAAGACCAGACCTCAGCCCATGTTTCAGTGGTGTACATCTGAGACAGACTAATAAACAGGGTGGTCACTCTGAGAAGGCCCAGGTCATGGGTCACAGGGAGTGACCAGGATGAGGATGCAGTGGGGCGGGACGGGACGGGGGAACTCACCACTGCTGCGATATCGGCTCCGGACTTGTGGTTGAGAGCAGCCAGGACCACAGAAGCCAGGAAGAAGAAGACGGTGCTGGCTGCAGTGTTGACCAGGTCCTGTAGGGACAGACAGACAGACCATGCATATTAATTAACAGGTCATGTTTAGACTGATAGTTACTGTACATATTGTAAGTAGCCAGGAGTTAGTACTAGATTCTCTCAGCATGTTGTACAGAGACACTGTTGAGTAATATTTGCCAAGAGTGTGCAAAGCTGTCATCAAGGCAAAGGGTGGCTACTTTGAAGAATCGCAAATATAAAATATATTTAGATTTTTTAAACACTTTTTTGGTTAGTACATGATTCCATATGTGTTATTTCATAGTTTTGATGTRTTCATTATTATTCTACAAAGTAGAAAATAGTAAAAATAAAGAAAAACCCTTAAATGAGTAGGTGTGTCCAAACATTTGACTGGTACTGTATGCTCATGCTGTATTTCAGAATTGTAATATTTAAGTAACATATTTAGAGTTTCTGTCATATTAAAGTAGCATATTTAAAGTTTCTGTCATATTAAGGTATCATTTTAGTTTCTGTCATATTAAAGTTGGGTATTTAGAGTCTCTGTAACCAACATGACTGTCATACTTGTCACTCCTTCAGCTATCTGAATGTTTGGAATTGTTTGTGCTGTTCTCTTGTTCTCTGTTGATAGTAATTGGCGCTGAAGGCAGTCACTGAAGGTCCTAGTACAAGGACCTGAATCATTTACATGAACATCGGACACTGTGTCTCCGTGAGCTTTCAGGATGTGTTGTTCTGGCTGACCAGTCCTTCAGTGTACGCTTAATAAATGTTTCAGCATGACTGGGGCAATGCCCTCCTATGTGAATAGCTGCATAATGGGAGTCATAACCCACATCATCTCACATGACACCAACTATCCCCCACAGACTCACTGGCCAAACTAGACTCAAGACTGAACACTAGCCAAGCGAGACCCTCAAAACCAGAACACTGGCCAAACCAGACTCAAGTCTCCCTTTTTTGCACCAACACATGTACAGCTCAGACCACCAAACCACACAAATTCTGGAATCTATCAGAAACTAATCAAGCCTGAGTCTCACACTTGGCTTCAGATGTAGGGCAAAGAAACTCTAATGCCTCACTCCCTGTATTTGCAGTCTATGTTTAGCAGGTATAGAGAGCGTGTCTGTGTGTGATCTGTTTGGCAAGATTTGTGAAGAGAAGGCAAACGGTGCTCAGTGGGATGTAAAACTGTGAAAAGTGCTGTTTATCCTGGGGTTTAATCTGTCTAATGTGTTTGATGGAAGCATTCCTCCAGCAGCGCTAGGCTATCTTCTAGAGCTGGATCTCCCACTGGACACACCATCACCAACACCCTTAGTAATAGCACAGCATACACTGGTCCAACTGGTGTTACTGGACTGATTTCTCAGCATCAATACTGCCACGCTCCCTCTACTACACACCCTAGATCCAACTCAGCCTAGGTCCAGCTCAGCCCAGATCCAACTCAGCCCAGATCCAACTCAYCCCAGATCCAGCTCACCCTAGGTCCAGCTCAGCCCAGATCCAGCTCACCCTAGGTCCAGCTCACCCCAGATCCAGCTCGTTCCAGGTACAGCTCACCCCAGCACATTACTCTCAGGGAGAAACCATTCCCACATGCACAGCTGCGGTTTGTAAAGCAGTAGCAAAAGATGGAGCGGCTGCCTTTAAATACCCCAGTCAAACCGCTGCCTCTCTCTCGCGCTTTCTGCAGAGTGACACACTTCTCCAACCCCTCCTTCACCCTGAGCCCTGAGGCAGAGAGGCAGGCAGGCCGCTTAGACTTACTGGCTTCTCTGGGAGAGGTGGAAATGTCAGCAAGCTCAGCATTTGGCAGAGCAGTCAGGGACTCTCTGGAAGCCAGAAAGTGTGAGTGTGTTAGGAGTGGTCTTTCACCGAGAAGGGCTGTCGAGGCTCCAAAGCTCATCCCCTTCAAATGGTTCTACCAAATGTTTTCAGCTGCGTGTTTATGCTGATTTAGACAAGGATCAAGGCAACAGGACACACGCATATCCAGACAAACTCTCTCAAGTGCGAGTAGACATCACATTGCAGAATACATTCAGTTCAACAATCTTTTTGGGGGGGATGAAATCGATAAAAAGAGAAGCATAATTACTGCATGTCTTCTGCTTGGGTGGCAAAATACAGGGCTTAAAAAACTGCAGTGAAAAGCTTTTCCTGGACTCCCCTCTGAGATAACTGAGTGAAAATGAATATAATGTAAGAGAGGAGGGCTCTGCGAGCACAACAGATGAATCACAATAGCAAGCCATAATTTGCAGGTGGATTAAACGTGTAGGGGGAGGGAATGGACCCTGCTAGGTAAAACAACATGGGGTCTGACAGAGACCTGCTTTGGAACAAACAGCAGAAGCTACTAATGCATACACAAACAGGATGGCATTGCACACTATTTCAACAGATGTCAAGATCCAAAGAAAATAAACCACACAGATACATCTGCAAGAGGAATGCACTGTATCGCATGTTTAATCATTAGCCAGCAAAGTAAATAAATAAGATGTTGCTTGTGATTTGCCACAGGTTCATCTATCAAAACCGAAACCTTCGCTCCATTCAAGCCTGATTTCCATGTTCAGAAAGGATAAGGAGCTGGCATAGCAGGATCTGCAGTAAAGTGAGAGGGGATAACCTGCAAACCAGGTCGGCATATGCTCTCACACTCAGAGGGGAAACGACTGGATCTTTGACAATGTGCCTGGTAAAGAGGCCACTTCAGGTCCTCCACAGGCTGCCATTCCAGTCAAGCATGTAGTGAGATTTATGTTCCCAGCCTCCTCATTTTTGAGCAAAAACTTTCCCAGCATTGACTGGGCCAGCACTCGCCCACGTTTAAAACTGGCAGTGTCTGTGTGCGTGGTCACCCTTCTCTGTGCTGGCACTCCCTGGCATGGCAGTTGCTAATTTGAAAGCCTTTGTGTGGAGAGACAAGAGAGACAGTCAGCTCTGAGACAATGTCTGATCGTTGTGGCCACGCCACAAAAAGAGAGTCAGTCTCTGCCAGTACAAGACAGACCAACAGCACAACGCCACCCAAATCCAGAGACACGGCATCACACAGTTCACCAGGGGCAGGCAAAGAAAAAGAACACTCATAATACTGAACTCACTCCCCTTAGCTAGCGCCAACAATGTATCTGAATAACCAAATGACCTCTAACCAAATGTGACATTTCCAGGAGCTTTCACTCAACAACTTTTTGTAAAAGTTACCTCAGAGAGCTTTATGATAAAGCCCATGGCTGTTCTCATTTTCTTATGTGAGGGAATAGCTCCCCTGTATTCCCAAGACAGCYATAGACCATTACCAAACATATAATCAAGCACGGGTTTGACATGACAGTATCAAATAGCACATAATTGGAAGAACAGACCCTCCTCAGACGTTTTCCACATTTAAAAGTCAGCTCCACAAGGGGGTCATTTCAGTGTCACTGGAGTGTTTGGAGAATTACTTTCTCGGTTTACACTCAGTCAAAACTGCTGTGTAATGTCAAAATTCCTGGAGCCCACTCACATTGGAGAAGCTTTGAATGTCACAGATATAAATACAATGAAGGGAAATTGGGCCACTATGCTGAGGCCAAGTCCGCTACTCCAATCTAGAGCCAATAAGAGCCCTGGAGATGGCAACAGCTCTCTTTAAGCCACAACCAAACACACARATGCACACAAAGCAACAGCCTCTAACTAACTCAAATAAATACAGATAACAGACGTTTCAACTGCCCACCCCCAAAGGCACAACGGCATAAACACACCAAATGACTTTTGTTTCTTCACACAAACGGTGTGCATAAGACGATAAAACCCCCCCCAAATAAGTTATGACATCACATTCACAGACATTGATATATTTCATATGGAAGTACTGAATTATAGAGATACAAAGACAGCCATATGTTGTGTTGACATGGTGCAGTGTCTCTTTGAAGGGTCCTGCATAGCCCAAAACCAGTGGGCCTCAGGAGAAAAACACACAAAGCCTATTTAAAACAATATATAAAAACCCTGCTTCATTTTGCTTCCCTTGGCCAACAGTAAAAGCCAAAGGCACACCCCCGTATGCCTGTTTGAGGTAAAATACATAGTACTAAGTATACCATGCAATACGATAGTTATGGTTGGATTTAAACCACTTTAACTCACCATCTATTTCTCTTTCTGGTATGCAGTGTGTTCTGGAAATAAAGCACAGAGCAGCGTTTCCATTTCCATCTGTAACACATCCAGTACCGGAGCCCAACGCTCTAACGATGTGTGTTTGTAGGCAAATAGTCAAAGGGGCCATGTTGGATTGGAGAATACCCACCACTAACATTTGCTATGACTGCATTTTTTTGACTCATTCTCACCCACKTTTTATAGGCAAGTGCACATTCAGCAAATTCAGTTTACCCTTCAGTTCAACCAATCAACTTTTATTCAATCACATTATGTTAATACTTCATGTGAAGTTGCTCTTATACCTATGTAATAACACTGTATATAAACTAGTCACAACTTTAGCCTCAAAGCAAAGAGACCAACCCTTTAAGACCTCCAGAAGACGTGTCTATTGGCTTATCGACATCTGAACCAGACTCTTGCATCCAGTAAGAGGATGTGATTGGTCAGTGTGTGTGGGTGGTATACACACCGTCATGCTCCAGTTGACGTGGGGCACTTTGGTGTGCAGACTGAGGCTGAAGATGAGGAGGAGGACGCCGGTGACTACAAAGGCACTGCAGCTGACAAACTCAAAGAAGTAGACCCCTCCGCAGGGTAGGCACAGCATGATGGTCTCTATGCAAATGAAGGCTATGAGGGCCAGGGCCTGCAGAGAGGGAGGAGGAAGAGGGACAGGTCAAGGACAACCTTAAAATAAGCTATAAACATGCAGTCCTACAGTAGAGTGGGTAGAGAGTAAGTCGTTATGATACTACCCTCATCAACCCAAACAAAATCATTCAGTCAGACGGAGTACGACCAACGTGAAAACCACAAATTACGTATTTATATTGTTAATTAATAATGTGAGGCATGCCAGGGTTTAGCCATTTAGTCATGATAACTATATATCAACTAGTGACACTATCCATGTTTCTTTCACCTTACTCCAAATCTTTGATGAGACTGAGGTGACTGGTGCTGATGGAGTGGCATTGCCTTGGGAAGTGAGTGAGAGGAGCCCACAACCTCATTGTGAACAGTTAATTGATATATTTTCCCTCCCAATCATCACTCCACCACAGTGATGGGGGAGAACTCGGAGGTTAATGTGTTATTCAGGGGTTCCGTTGCAATCAGCCCGACTCTCCACAAACTTCAGACCAGCAGATTACAGGTTGGTCCGCGCGAGCCTGAGGGAGACGGAACCACCGCCATCACCACGCATACATATTCCAGGCTTTGTCCCATCTGGGCCGGCTCAGACCGGATCTAGTTGCCTGACAGATCTGAATAAAGAATCTGTTCCATCTGGGATAAAGGGCCCAGTCCAGCTTTTATCATCAAAAACATATGAGCTCTGTGATAAGAAGTCTGAGAATTACAAGCATGCTAATGCACCCGTGCACTGTGTACATTCACACCACCTTGAGAAAGCTAAAAGGTGACTAATGTAACATTCCCTAGGCACATCACAGTGAGAGAGTGAGAGAGAGCACTATTTTGGTATCATCATCAAAAGTGACATCACACTCTCACGTATGGAATCCCTTTCCTTTCTTTCCCTCCCTCTCCTCCCACCACTTTTCAAAAATCCCCCTCCTAAGGGGAGCCTTCAGATGTCTTAAGCAGACGCTTGGTTTCCCAGCTTTGACGAGGAATTCACATGACTTCTTGACAGTCTACGGCTCCCCACACGGGACCTGGACAGCCAAGCGTCTGAGGATCTGCTTACGGCCAGAACTCTATAAGTACCAATACCAAGTCTGGGATTTAACCACGAGAATCCATCCCTAACAAACCTTATCAAGAAGCCATGAAAGGAGACACATGGCCCGTGTGGCTCAGTTGGTAGAGCATGGCGCTTGCAACGCCAGAGTTGTGGGTTCATTCCCCACGGGGGGACCAGGATGAATATGTATGAACTTTCCAATTTGTAAGTCGCTCTGGATAAGAGCGTCTGCTAAATGACTTAAATGTAAATTTGCGTACACGTCATGCTGTTTCTATAATGTATGACCTGCTCAGATTTCTTGTCTGTTTTCCATGCTCTTCTGAAATGCAGATTGAGCGAGGCCTCTCTGTGAAGAGCCAACTCTTGTTTTGTACGGGTTAAATGGAAAGGGTGATTGACAGACAACGCTTTCCATGGCAACAGTGGGACTTGAATATGCAGATTCACCTCCTTTTTAGCCGTGATATTATCTTTAGACAGAGAAAAACCACTCACCTCTGTACAATTATCTGTAATAGCGTTGGAGACTATATGAAACCTATGATTTATGTGTAAAGAATTACCATAATGAAGTTGGACAAAAGACCAATCCATCTGTAATATTTTTAAAAAATCATGAAAACAAAACATATTTTCCATAAAATATGTTGGCGCAGTGTCGAGGCCCAATCCATCTGTCTTGTTCTGGGTCAGACACAATGCAGATCAGTAGCCACTCTTTCCTCTCCATCTAAGTCATATATTATCCTGAAGAACACGTTTTTGATACCTTGAGGATGAGATATTCATCCATCTGACAACAACAATTTTCTATGGCATTGAGCAATATTGTCAATGTCAGAATTTGCTGTAAAACTGGCATCTTAGTTGGCTGAGATAGGAGACAACTGCCACGATAAGTGCAGTGAGTAAATCAACGAGTATATTGAACCAGATGCTGATGGGAGCAGCAGGGAGGCAGCTGGTCTTGTTCCTTCTGACCAGCTCCCCTCCTCTCCTCCCTAGCCCCGGGCTGTTTTTTAAACCTGTCAGCCTGGTTAATGAACAGAACAGGGGACTGCAACAGGGCTTCTCATCACAACACTCTTCTGTTTCTGACACAGAGTTGTTGAGGCAGGAGAGCGCTTAGGCTACACTCCTGACAGGCTCTCTGGCTCACCACCCTTCACACATCTGCTGCAATTACAGCCTTGCGAAGGCCAAACACTGCACTCAACTCACTGTTTCTCACGCAGACACACAAGCACGTGCACAGTCACGRGCACACACAAACGTGTTATTATTRCAGACCGGCAAATCTTTGTCAACCCCACACTTACAGTAGGTACCTCAGTGAAGAATTCTTCGAGCCCATGTCTTTCTCTGTGGCAGCCAATTGAAACCCCATTAGAGGTGTGTTTGTCTGGGTGCACACAGAGTGACATTACAACATGGACGTGTCCAGACTGGGGGTGGATGCAGTGGACGAAGTSATCGCTGAGAGTTGTGATAAAAGCAGCCCTTCCCAGAAAATGAATGGAGGTAGGCATCAAAACACAGACTGCACTCCAACAACCTTTGATCAGTGGTGTCCTGTGTATTTCCTTCCTGGCCCAAATGGCTCATTGTAATCTGTGCAAAAATGACATTTTTCTCCTGTTTCTTGACCCCAGAGATGTCTGTAGAGTCAGAAATTCCACCTATCATGTGTGTTTGTTGAAGACCAGTCAGAGAGAAACATTACAACAGAATACACAGTCTCTCCAGAATGGGAAGTGCAAGCTGACATGGAGCAGCATCTGGTAAATTCATTTAGCTCCATACACAGCCTACAAAAAGGGCCTTCAATAATATTAAACTTTCCCTTGTTAAAGCACCCCAAAAAATATCAACATTACAAGGTCCATTGACACAACTGAATAGCTATGTAATAACTTAATCCAAAAAGGCAACACTCTACAAATGAGATGAAAAGGGAGCTTTATTTTGGTATTATAAAGGCCACAGTGTAAATTACATTATAAACAGTACAAAAAGGAGGGACTGTGAAAACCTGATTGGTAAGAGCTGATTGGGTTAGAGCTGATTGGGTAAAATGACTTGAGCTATGTAGAAATGCTTAGAGGAAATGAGATCCACAAAAGCCTGTTGTCACGAGACTTTTCACACACATGTAAAGTTATCATAGAGTGACACAAAGAAATGTTCTCTGAAGGTGATAGCACCAGTATCCTGGGGCTACTGCTTCTCCCAGTAACACCAGGTCAACCTAAGACCTTCAGTGTTTATGTAACAACAACCTCTATGGGACCAGAGACCAAGTGGGTGTGGCTGTAGGAACAGTTCCCATAGTAAAGTCATTAGGAGAGGTAAACATGCTAACGGGAGGAGGGTTTCACCTCAACTTAACTAATGTGACATATACTGTACTACACACAAAACCATCCCGATTTGACCAGCAAGGTTAGCACCGAACATTCAACTTCACTAGCCCACAAAGTATGCTTTTTGATTTATAGCTGAAATCGTATGTGATTTTATGTAACTGAATATTGAGTAGCCTATTAGGGAAGGATAACTTAACATCATCAACCCTCCCTTTAAACTAGACTTTAGTCCATTATCACTAGTTTAATTGAGTTCAACAATACCAATCATCAACTCTGCACTAATGTGGATTGAACTGGGATGATCCATTTACATTGAGAGTGCTCTTGTTCAGGGAAAAACTGGGCACATTTGCAGATGAGTTACAATGAACGGTGTTTGGGGGATTAAATAGTAAAACACAAGACCTCAGCAGCTCCCTGTGAGGCCCTTCAAGTCAGTCAATCATTGTCCAGTGGCAGTGGAAAAGGCTGTGGCATACATGCACTCCAAGGTCAACTGACAGTCAAACCAGGCCTACATATGGGAGCTCTGCGATTGTAAAACTATTATGGTCAACCTTGAGCATATTTCCTGAATGAGCTGCCATGAGTAAATGTAAGGAATGTGTTATCAACTCCTCTGTACTATCGTTCAGATGAAACCCCCTTACAGATGAAGCATAGCAAGCAAGGCTAATAAAGTAATACAGTGACTAGGTCCATAACGCCAACACGGCTTGGTTGGCAGACATGGTAAAGGTGAGATAAGGTGAGGTAATGACATTCAGACATCCTGCCCAGTGCAGGTATTGAATTAGACTGGCATGACCAGGAAAGACTGGAAAGACCTGTCYCATTCACACCTGTAATGTCCCTGGGAGTTGTGGTGTCTCCACTGTACATTAACCCTGGGTAACTGTAATGAAAAACATGACTTCCTGTTTGACCTCAGTGTTTTGTTTGTTTTTATGTAACCTCTAGTTGGTCAGCTTTCTCCCACTATGACATTGTTATCACATGCTTATTGTCAGTCTCACCTGACCAAGCAGTAAACATCCACCTGGGCACAGAGAGTTGCTCTCAGCACAGACTTTACARYCAGGCTACAGATGTCTTTCTCAAAGACAAATATCTCCGGTGTGTGTGATTCTCCAGGTACATCTCTCCCACCGTTCTCCTTGTCACACGGGTACTGTGGCTTTTCGGGCTTTGAATCTGGTGAATCCTCTGAACATCAAAACTCTTTGTACAATGAGTTCACTTAGAGTCAAGAGGGTGTGTGTTTTGACTTCAGCACAACAGAAGCCAAATAACATTCTATAATTGCTAATGAAGCAATATTCAAACATGGCATCTTCTGAGTAGGGGGCTCAGGTTGTTTCCCTTGGCACTGTATGCACTTAATTACTTCCTTAGTTCCACTGGTTTTCCCGCACTGTGGATACAGTGCTTCATCTGTAGGCTATGTGCGAGCACCATCTTTGACTGAACAGTTTGGCACCAAAAGAGGGGACAAAACTCTGGCCGAGACATTTCCTCTGCAACTGAATTATCATAGCTTTGGGAGGCATCATCATCTTCCTTTGTTGTTGTGTTTTCTCCCTCCTAGACATCTGGTTTTAGGAGTACTGGCTCAAACCCCACATTAAACTATTCTGTTTCCCCTTCCTGTAAACTGCTGAGAGAAATGTTGCTGATTTCTTGAAAATAAAGTCATACAACTACCGTTCAAAYGTTTGGGGTCACTTAGAAATGTCTTTGTTTTGAAAGAAAAGCTATTTTTTTGTCCATTAAAATAACATCAAATTGATCAGAAATACAGTGTAGACATTGTTAATGTTGTAAATGACTATTGTAGCTGGACTGATTTTTAATGGATATCTACATTGGCCCATTATCAGCAACCATCACTCCTGTGTTCCAATGGCACGTTGTGTTAGCTAATCCAAGTTTATTATTTTTATTGTCAGAGTGCCTCTGTCCAGTGTCTGTGTTCTTTTGCCTATCTCTATCTTTTCTTTTTATTGGCTAGTCTGAGATATGTCTTTTTCTTTGAAACTCTGCCTAGAAAGCCAGCATCCCGGAGTCGCCTCTTCACTGTTGATATTGAGACTGGTGTTTTGTGAGTACTATTTAATTAGGCTGCCAGACTTGTGAGGCCTCTGTTTCTCAAACTAGACACTAATGTACTTGTCCTCTTGCTCAGTTGTGCACCGGGGCCTCCCACTCCTCTTTRTATTCTGGTTAGAGACAGTTTGCGCCGTTCTGTGAAGGGAGTAGTACACATCGTTGTGCAAGGTCTTCAGTTTCTTGGCAATTTCTTGCATGGAATAGCCTTCATTTCTCAGAAGAAGAATAGAGTGACGATTTTCAGAAGAAAGTTCTCTGTTTCTGGCCATTTTGAGCCTGTAATCGAACCCACAAATGCTGATGCTCCAGATACTCAACTAGTCTAAAGGCCAGTTTTATTGCTTCTTTAATCAGGACAACAGTTTTCAGCTGTGCTAACATAATTGCAAAAGGGTTTTCTAATGATCAATTAGCCTTTTAAAATGATGAACTTGGATTAGCTAACACAAGGTGCCATTGGAACACAGGAGTGATGGTTGCTGATAATGGGCCTCTGTACGCCCTGTCTCTTATACACATCTAGATGTGTATAAGAGACAGCAAAAGGGTTTTCTAATGATCAATTAGCCTTTTAAAATGATGAACTTGGATTAGCTAACACAACGTGCCATTGGAACACAGGAGTGATGGTTGCTGATAATGGGCCTCTGTACGCCTATGTAGATATTCCATAAAAAWTCTGCAGTTTCCAGCTACAATAGTCATTTACAACATTAACAATGTCTACACTGTATTTCTGAACAATGTTATGTTATTTTAATGGACACGTTTTTTTGGTGTGCTTTTCTTTCAAAAACAAGGACATTTCTAAGTGACCCCAAACTTTTGAACAGTAAGGAACTGGTTGARAAGGAATTCTTTCTAGCAGAGGATTTTGTCATTATTTGGGCTACTTCCATTGCAAAATCGCGTACTACCTTCATGTACCTCTCTGCACATTGATATGGTACTGTTACTCCCTGTATATAACGCCATTCTTGTGTATTATATTTTTAAACTCTGCATTGTTGGGAAGGGCTCGTCAGCAAGCATTGCACGGTAAAATCTTAAACCAGTTGTATTCGGCGCATGTGAGAATACATTTGATTAGAAAAAAAATGTTAAAGTGTAGCAGAGTGGACTGTGGGTGACCAACATGCACAATTGGCTACTACTATGTCACTGTGCCTAAAGAGGCAGGCCATCAATCAAAAACAGACAAGTACAGCCTACACACATACAAATGAAGCTACACATCATTCAATGAAGCGTTTTCATATGCACATCTTTACAGTTCTTCAGTAGCCTAGTCAAGCAGCTCTTGAATGATTTGACTGAATTATTTAACTCACCACTTCAACGGCCTTTAATATGCCAAAGTGTGACTTCAGGTACTCAAAGTCACACCTAATGCCACCCAAAACATTCCTTGAGTGTACGGGCTCGGTGGTGGGCTGGTATGGGCTACTTGCTCCCGAGATCATGGAAGTGTTGGAGGCCTCGCCATCAAACCCCTCCGCCTCCTCGCTGTTCCTCATGATGATTTGACTGTACGCTCCTACACGCACGGGCACTTTTATTAGAGAGTAGCGTGGTGGATTACTCACCGTGTAGCTTTGAAAACAAAAAAAATCACTTTTTGCAATAAGCGAAAGGGACAAAATAAAAACGMCTCACTTTTGATGAGACGATCGCACAACAAGCTATTTTGTGGCGATTTAAAAAAAAAAGGGTGGGTAACAATGCTTATTCCGCGAATATTCCTCGTTGATCAAATGCTGCTTCCAAAAAGAATGTGATAGAAATTGCGTTACAGTTGCGCACCAGTGTAAGGGGACTATTCTGGTTTGTTCTGCACGCACCGAAAACACCTATTCAGGGATTTGGAGAAACAGGCGAGCTACATGCCGCTCCTTTGTGATACTTGTATGTAAATAACAAAAATCCATCATGGCCAGATGAAACGAGACATGCCGTTTTTACACCATGGCTTTTGTAGCCAAAAGTTTTGAGCTGGAATACAAATTATATTACGGTCACTGTAAATGTAAAGTCTTCGCCCCAAAAACGGCACATTCCTGTATGCACACGCGTTCAAAAGTATTTAAAAGCTTGAAGACGCCCATTGGATATAGTAACTTCTGGTAGCCTAGGTCCCGGAGGCAATCTTTATTATCCCCGTTGATTTAATTGTAAATAAAAAAGGGTTTTCCCGATGTGTGTATCATCGTTCGTTGATAGATACTGCGTAGGTTTTCCCCTGCCATGCAGGGCGCGGAGAGTGGTGGACTATGATCGTGACGTGTACACAGGTGTACACTGATGACGCTTTGGCAGGTAGGCCCATCATCTCTATGGCTAGGRCTACGGTATAGTGTTTGCAATAGTACCCCGATTACTGTAACATATTACAGTATTATGTTAATCGACTATGCAGTAGACAATAGATACCACTAGGCCACATATCGCCAAATAGGCCAATCAACATACATGAAACAGAACAAGCAAAACAAATATTCACCCGAGACTTTTCAAAAAGGCATAATTCATAAAATAACTATAGACTACATTACTTACTCTGACCATCAGCGTAAGTAATGTCTACTAAAAGTGATGACAGACATTTAAACATAAAAAATAAAATAAAGACTGATCACTATCATCTGTTCAGCTCCAAAGTTTACTTTGGGTGGGTTCAGATGTAGGGCAAGGACAAATAAATCGCACTTACGTGTCCTACTGTCCTTGTGTCTGGAAAAACACTGCACTGCCATCTCATGGTCAAGGTCATGAGAAAACCTAAGTACTACAGAGTACTGACAATCACTTGTTCACAAGGGACAAGTAAGTAGGGGGATATTCTTATTTCACTTCCACTTATAGTCCATTCACTTGCTACTCAGTGACAACTGGTAGGTTGAGGGGTTTGATAAAATGACTACCCAATATGTACCCAATGGTGTCACTTCTAGAATCCACACTAAATAGCAGTAAATTAAACAGTGAAACAGAGCAATATTCAATGTGGATTTTACTTGCCATCTACACACAGTATCATGATTTGAGACAAAGGGATACAAAAGTAGTCTGGATTCTTTGTTTTATTGAAGCCAGGGCTGACAGACACTTTTCCTTATCTTTGTGGGCACAAAAGCGAGATACCACATGGCTGCATACTGCATCATGTTAAAGCCATACAATCACACTCATTTGAATATGTCCAGGGCACACAGTACTCCATGTGGTTTAAAGGTGTTTATATCCTGAATAAAATGGACTGTAAGCAAAAGCTTTTAAATCTCCTATATGTGTATATTTTCAAGGGCTGAAGGCATAGCACTAAGATGTATAGAGCAGTCGCTTTTAACTTAATCTTGAAAAATATGTTACAAGATCTGTTTTTCATTCAATCTTGGGGATATCCAATCATCAAAAACATACATTTGGAAATCAAGCAGAGTGAGTACTTTTCCTTGATGTACTAGCCAAACATACAGATTTCWGTTTGGCTAATGCTGATGTTTAGTAACTATGTGGAGACAAACATCAGAGGAGTGAACGAGTTCATGAATTTCTAGGCTGTTACCACCCTAAAAGATATCTATCCTATATAATTTAAGCAAAGTAATGCTTGCAAACAGAAACCATTGTTGTGCAGAAAAAAATAGAACAGAATAATACTGAGACGCTCTGRAATGGGCAGGTGTGACAGAAATACACCTGAAAAACTAAAGAGCATTGACATGAATTTTAGATTTGGATTTCTTAAAAACCTCCAAGGTTGAAGTTTAAAAGTCTGGAGCAGATTTGACTGCCAGGGCCATGTTCGTTATACTGCTAATCCCCAAAATATTAACGCAATATTAAGTGTGTCATACTTGTAATTCATCAATACACGTTCTAAGCAGGCAGGAAGAAGTGTATGCATTCTKTAGTTTAAACAATAACATCTGGGGGTTCATTACAGCTCTCGAAATGAAAGTGCTTATTTCAACATAAGGAAATACTCCTGGGTGTCCCAATATTGTGCTTGAATTTCAGCAACTGAACTTAGATGCAAATTTCTGCCCAATGAAGATAAAATATAAGCGCTTCATTTTGATACAATCAAAATCCAGCCCGTTCTCATCTTATTCTTACTACAGATTGGTTCATGTAAAATAAAGTAGACTGCACACATCTTGGTCTTGTGATTTTTCCCCCTTAGAGCAAAAAAAAACAAAAAAAAACGTGTTAGCCTGGCAACTCAGGTAGGGGTTAAGTACACGGACCACCTTAGAATGTACTTTGGAATGATGGGTGTTCCACGCAGGGCCAGGGGAGATGGTCACCTGGAAATCAAATGAGACTATTTACACAAACAGAACACACCAATTGCGGCATCTTTGGTTCCAGGTTCCAATTCTATGTAGTTTCCGTTGTTGTTTTAAAAGCCAAGTAGCTGCTCTTACAGTTTAATAAATCCATGTTACAATTGCTGATCTGCAAATTAACCATAGCTAGACTGTATATAGATTTGAGGGTGATCATTTAGTTATTTCATTGTGATTAATCAAATAATCTTACGATTTTTACAAATAATTTGATATGGTACAGTATTAGATTGGATGTAATTGTTCAAAAGTTTACAAAAAACATTGGCAGAACTAGGACAATTTAAAAACCTACTAAGGACACAAGCAAAGGCTGATAATATTGACTAAGATCTACACTGAGTGAAGGCAGGGTGCACAGATGGACAAATTGTGAACTGTGTGTACACTGAAGGCAAAAAGCCAACATTGTAAATGGGCACTGAAGATCACACAAAAGATCTGTGGACAATGCAATTTCCTACTGGGCCACGATTTCTACACCAACATCATGTAGAAATTGTGAATGTTTAACCTGACCTGCCATATAGCTTGTATAAAAACATTTGAAACTGAAAAAGAACAGAGCTAAATTTCCTTTTTAAGGATAACCCATTACATTAAAACCGTAGTAATTGATTTCTAAATGCTTTGGCCGCACAAGTGAGTGGTTTAAACCACACAAGTGTTCATCTGGGGGACACAAACTCTAAACTTGTGGTTACTTCTAAAAATCTGCATCTAGATACCTTTACAGTTTATAAAATGAAAGGCATTCTCATTATTGCTCAAGTGAACAATGTCATCTAGGCCACAGAAGTAAGCTACATTTCTTTTGAAACCTTATGCAAAGACCATACTTGTTATACAAAAAAAAAAATTACTTGAATGACCGAACTGAAAAACATTTTACCGTTGGTGCTACAGTGCATTTCCTGTAAGTAGATAAGCAGCTCTACTATGACACAGTTACTGAGCCAGGCACTTGGGAGTTATAGTAGGAAAGATGCTGCCCCCAAAACACCTCTAGGCAAAAGAGCATTCCTTGCAAACTCTACACTTGCCAATCCCAACAGTGCTCATTTTATCCCAGACATTTCTTCATAATTTTGTAAAATAATTGCATTTTGTACAAAATAAAACCAAAGCTTGAATTGCAATTTCGCTGATATTTACAGAATCCTTAAAGATGACTAGTTGGACCTGCCATTTTGTGGGCAGATGCCACTGTTTGCTTTCAGCTATGTGTATTTGTCACATTAGTGTCATGACGTCAGTGGAGTTTAACATGTTATGAGATATAGCTATCTAAACCCTTTTCTAAATCACAAACAGTGCAGAAAAAAAGAAAATAAAGATTTTTTTTATATATAAATACATCAGTATCATATCTAACCTTTTTTACATACTACATACACTTGCAAGTATTTCTTTTTTTTAATGAATATATTTAGGGTTTAATTGTTCTTATCACAACTGCTTTCCTTCCATAAGATTAGCTGAACAAGAGGCCACAGCACTTTTCCACCATTTAAGCTTGTGAGAGATGGTGTATCCCCTAGCTAACGGAGGGCTTGCAGACCAGGGGATTTGGCTGCCTCCCAAGGAGTGTGCACGCATTACTTAACCTGACATCCCTTGCAAAAAAAACATTACAATTGAAGTAATAAGGATAGATACAGCCAAGTCTTCAACTTCCTCCTTCTCCAAACCTCCACCTTTTGTTCTTTCTCCATATTACCAAAATAACCAATATATCTGATAGCATCTCAAACTCATTTGGCAAAACTACTGTCTGCTGACTGATATACACATTGGGAATTTGGTCTTATTTCGTTTTTTTTTTTATGCTTGTGTTGGTTTTCCAGTATTTGCAGTGGACAATGCTGTTGTTGCGTTCACACTTCGTTCTCTGTTGGTGTGTTGTTAGCTGTAACCATGGAGTCCGGTTTGCGAGTCATTCTATCCAACTCTGCCTGGACGTCAGTCAAAACCGGCTTCTGCCCTTGGAAAATAAAAGAGAGAACAGAAAGTAATCTCCTGTAGCTTCTGTGCCTGTACTAGAAATTGACTGTTATGGCCAGGCCAGCAAGCGGATGGAAACTGACGAGATGTGGTCCCATGCTAAATGACTTCAGTTGCATCACGTGACAGGTGCACGCACACATGCAAAACCAATCCTGAGACATTAAAAAACATTCCATGCATATTCTTTCAGTTTTATGTCATTAGCTGCACAAGGCCATTAGGACACAAGGCCATGCAAGTATGCTGAGAATGGGTTAATACAACTTCATACTGAATGGACGAACAAAAACGAGAGAGATAAGCAGTGAGCCGTGGTATATGCTTGGTGTCATTTGGGGTGGTTGTGGGATATTTTGCAGCCAGAGAATGACACATTGGTAACAGCTGTGGTGTCCCATGCATACAGGCCTTTCACTAGTTCCTCCAGTGGCAGAGGAGTTTAGGGGAACTCTTCCACTCCTCTAGGACCTGCCAAGAACTCCCTCTCTTTCAGGCTCTAGGGGTAAACCTCCAGACAACAGCATGGTCCAAAGGCAACAACAAGAGGCAGTTAAACCAGAGAGAAGCCAGTGACACCCTGGAGGGCCAGGCCAGAGGAGGCCATACCTGTTTTCTTGACAGATCCTGGAGATCCTGCTCCTGCAGCTCCGGTGCCTGGACTCCCAGGGGACCCAGTCTTTTTACTCAAAAGGCTGTTAAAGAAGTTGGCCAGCACTCCCTCGTTTGCTGCTGCTCCTGAGACACAAACACATGAGACGAGCATCCCTTAGGATCAGAACCATGATATTTAAATGAGAGATCTCTAACATACAATTCAGGCACGTAACAGTTATTACTGTATGATCATGATATTCATAATTTCGTCCTAAAAAAACATTAGTGCACATACAGGATCATAGTTGGAACACCATTTACATAATTCAATGCACATGCATTCCTAGAAGATTAACTGTCCGTTTTTGTATAGTGTATTCAAATCCTTTCCTCTCCACATGGCTTTGCCAACAGCAACCAACAACAGGGTGGGGGTTGCAGGTCTCAAATAAATTTGGTTTAATTTAAGCGGATCTATTCACGCTGGCATGCACGGCTCCCCCACTGAGCTTAATGGAGAAAATGTCAATATTTCTCCCCAAACAAGGCCAGCGGAGGGAGGTGTGCAGGAATCTATTGTTAATGAAATTATTTCAATAGCTACCTCAGGGGGGCAGTGGTTAGACAGCAGTCACACACTTCCAACACCCAAAAGAAGTGTTGCCCAAATGACTGCCAGTTCTCATAKAACAGTTTCAATGATGCTCTGTAAAAATACAAATAAAGGGTGGGCAGTYAGTTCCAGTGGTCCAACTTACCCTTCATGTTGGGGTCAGGTTTCTTGACTGCGGTCATTGGCGAGACGCTGGCCACATTGGTACAGCCTGTACGGCCAGTGGGTCGAGGAGAGCCAGAAGCAGTCCGTCCAGGAGATTCCTGAGACACAGACAGAAGACAAAGAGCGGAGTAGTGAGGCAAAATGAATCATGGCTCCTATTGATGAGATGATTGTCATCCAACACACATGTCAAGAAAATGTGGCAATGAAGAAAAAAAGTGGTTGATGTTATCACACTTACTGTTGCTCCTCTTGTTGGTGTGGCCGGCTGCTTGGCCAGCAAAGACTTAAGAACAGACAAAAAATAAAAATGGTGTGAGACAAAATATTTTATTTTCACATTTTTCCTGAAATAATTTGTCCCATAAAAATTCTGCATTTGTAGCTTATATTTTCCAACCCCCATAACATTCCCAGAAACACTTCCTTACATCACAGATTATGGGCATAGTAGAAACAAACATTGTATGGATGGATACAGGTACCTTGACCTTACAGGGACTGACTGAAGCCCACTACAAAGAGGAAGCGCTCTTCGCCCTGAMGCAACCACGTGATCTCTCAGAAACAACACCCTTTCAACCAATTACGCTAAAGCCCTGGGAGTTCTAAGGCTTCTGATTGGCCCATGAGGAAGTGCAGAATAGGAACCCCAGGCTTTGAAGGAGAACTCCTGATTGGCCCGRGAGGAAGTGCAGAATAGGAACCCCAGGCTTTGAAGCCTGGGAAAGGCTAATAAAACAAAACTGGCTCCACTATCCACAATCCTAGCTTTGAACAAAACCAATTATTTTTTTCTCAACTCACTACCATCTAGTGTGCATCTTTAGAAGAGGAGATAACATGGAATTGCAAACATGAAAGGCATTCCATAACTGTGTGATCTAGAATGCAAACAAACACACATACCTGTTGCTTCATAAGGAAAACCTGCTCGTCCTCTGCGTTTACCTCCTTATCATGAACCAGCTGGAGAGAGAAGACGTGAATGTCAAACCAAGGGAGATGCATAAGGAACATTTGTAAAATTCCAAAAGTCCAAGACATGTCATCTGTAGAAGCCTCATGATCCTACCTTCCGTACTGGAGGCTTCATGATGAAGTCTTCAAAGGGGTCTTCAGGTCTCACCGTTGTGAAATTTTCATGCAAAATTGCAATCTTCTTCTCATTGTCCCATCCAGATGGACTAGGAAAAGAAAAGAGTTTTGTTTGGTACTCGAGCAATGACCAATAGTTTGTTACAATAACTTTCAAAGACAATACAGTACACATTCATATAACTTCAAAACTGTCTACCAGTTAAAAGCCTAGCTTTTAATGGCGTTGGGCCAGTAACTGAAAGTTAGCTGGTTCGAATTCCTGAGCCAACTAGGTGAAAAATCTGTCGATGTGCTTTTGAGCAAAGCACTTAACCCTAATTGCTACTGTAACTCGCTCTGGATAAGCATGTCTGCTAAATCAGTGGTTCCCAAACTGTGGAGGGGTGCGAGGGGTTGGCAGGGGGGGACACAATGGCCCGTCCCCTCCAAATTTAAAAAAAAACATTTAGAAATGTTTAAACTCAGTCCAGCTTTAAGCTTACTCTTGAAAGTTGTAATAGTAGAATGCACAAGGTTACATTTCAATTGGGTAGTGCATCATCAGTTCCTCTTGTCATGTTAGTTATTGCATATCTTAGAGAGCTATTTATAACTTGTCAGAAATGTCCAGATCAACTAGCCCATGTCAGCCAACATTCTTTTTAGTTTTTTTAAGCCCAAAGATGGTTGGAATTTTTTTGTCACTCAAATATCACGAATACACATTACATTGGCAAAATGTAWAGAATTGCAAGAAAATTTGCTTTAAAACGGCAAAATGTTCTTTGCACCACATAACATAAGCTTTGAACCTACAACATTTTCTACACCAACAAGAGGGGTGTGGAAAGTTTGTGTCATAAACAGTGCTTGTGACCATATAAATAGACATTGGGTGCTCGCTGGGGGGMTGCGAGGTGTTCCCCAATGCTGGAAGCCCCCCCCGCCCCCCCGAGTGAAAACGTTTGGGAACCCCTATGCTAAATGACTAAAATTAAAACATTTAGATCTCCTTTTTATTTTTGAGGAAATGAAAGGGCAAATCACAAGATGGAAATTTATGATTTCATATAGTCTCTGTTACCTCAATATGTGGGCACTTAACAAAGCATAACTAAGCATTCACTTACATTAAAATAGCATCCTTCTCCACCACTAAGGCAGGCGTGGTGAACTGGAAGTCGTATATTTTGTGCACTATGTATTTATAGAGGAGGTCCAGGTTCTTCTCCTCTTTGACGGATGTGTACATCAAGGCAGCTCCATCTGTCAGGTGGGGTTAAGGAACATGCAGAGACATGATAGGGCACAAAATTAAATAGAACACATAAAATTGTATCTCCATGGTGGGGCCTGTCATTCTAAGGTAGAGTGTTGTGTTTGAGTAGAAAGGATACACTGTAAGCAGAATCGTCGGATGTGGGACTGGATGAAGTCGAAGTGCTCCTCTCTGAAGTCGTGCTCCTTCTCTAAAACACTGACTGCATCACACTGTGGAGAGAGAGACATTYTTTTAACACTGTACATTGCCATAATATGACATGAAATGTCTCTATTCCTTTTAAACTTTTGTGAGTGTAATGTTTACTGTTKATTTTTTATTCCACTTTTGTTTATCTATTTCACTTGCTTTGGCAAATGTAAACATATGTTTCCCATGCCAATAAGTACCTTTGAATTGAACTGAAAGAGAGATAGCGAGAAAGAGCGAAGTACACAGCAACAACTGGAGCAAGAAAACCATACCCTCCTGCGGAACATAAAAATGACTTTGCTCACTTCGCCATGCCTCCCTTTCAGTCTCAGCCACGACCCTCCCTCACTTCCGCTCTCCTACCCTCCACTCACGTGCAAGTTCCCCTCCTCCCTCAAGGAAGGAGCAGTAAAAGCCTGCAGGCAGGCACCACCCTGTCTCTCACACACAGATAAACTTCCCCACAGTGACCACAAGATGGTAACCTTGACAACAACAAGGCTGACTGGCTGAGCATGACTCAGGGAATGCCAGGCTAGCTACTTCCTGAAATAAATAAAAATGGCAGTAGCAAAGACAGCAGGCCTGGTTAAATATGCAGGAGCCCATCATTAAATATGCATACCCAAGTGCAATCATCATTGGGACTTATAGGGATATTTTGCGATTTTAGCAATGATGTTCTTTATCTACTTCCCCAGAGTCAGATGAACTTGTGGATACCATTTTTATGTCTCTCTGTGTCCAGTATGAAGGAAGTTTGAGGTAGTTTTGTGAGCCAATGCTAACTAGCGTTAGCACAATGACTGAAAGTCTATGGTATCTGCTAGCATGCTTAATAATTTTACCTGTGTATCTGTCAGCYTGTAAACTGGCATTCATATTCCTTATAGCTCTGTAAACTGCAGCAGTTAGTGAGAACTATACATTACACTCAATCTGTCAATCAAAATCAATGACATAATGGATTTAGAAAATACAGCAAATGGCCTCCCGAATGGCACAGCGGTCGAAGGCACTGCATCGTAGTATTGCAGCGTCACTAATGCCTGGGGTTTGATCCCAAGCTGTGTCACAACCGGCCATGACCGGGAGCCCCATAGGGCGGTGCATAATTGGCCCAGCGTCGTTCGGGTTAGAAGAAGGTTTGGCCGGGAGGGGCTTTACTTGGCTCATCGCGCTCTAGCYACTCCTTGTGGCGGGCCAGGCGCCAGCAGGCTGACTTCGGTCATCACTTGAACAGTGTTTCCTCCGACACATTGGTGCGGCTGGCTTCTGGGTTAAGCGAGCGGGTGTTAAGAAGCGCAGTTTGGCGGGTCATGTTAAGGAGCACGAATGTCTCGACCTTCGCCTCTCCTGAGCCCGTTAAGGAGTTACAGCGATGAGACAAGATCGTAATATTATAAAATTGGGGAGAAAAATGGGGTAAAATTACACAAACTAAAAATGTAATCAAAAGAAAATACAGCAAATAGTCTTAAAATATGGAACACCAAATGACAGCTGTCTCTTCGAAGACATAGCACACTTCAAATCCACAAATTCCCTATGTATAGTGCCTGAAGAGGGGACACTTCACTAATGCTCTGAGTATATTCAACAAACTGTACTAAAGACCAAGATGAATTCCCCAGGAGTGAAATAACCATTTTCTCCCTAAAGGTAGAAGAGAAACAAAAAAACAGTGAGCAGTGAAAATAACACATTCACCCYTCCTTGTCATAACTAGCATGTGAAGTGCTGATGACTGACAACAGTGTGTTCTTTTAAAGCAGCCATTTGCCAGAAGCTCATGGACATGGAATAATGTGGTGCTTTCATGGACTGAAGATGCTGCCTCACGGGCAACACTAAAAACCAGCAACTCAAGACGGGGGATGATCAGGCACCAACCATGAAATGGACTGCCAGAGTGGAGAGTCAACAGTGTACTAGTTAGTTGTGGGCCCGTGTGGAATCTGAGGCTCAGTGTTATTTAAAATCTTTTAGTACAAAAATTGTCTATTCATTTCAATACTGGTGCCTAAAAATGGAAGGCTACTTCTTTCAGGTACCTATATTCAACCAGCCTCAACTTACCTTTGTGCAAACTATTAGCACTGGAATGCCCAAGTTGTGTGTGAGTACGTTTTCCCCGAGCGGTAGCACTACGCTCTCGTCTTCCCCCCCTGCAGGGGGAGCCCGTCTCTGGGGAGAGGCTGGGTTGGCTCCCTCCGGCTCTGTGTACTCCTGGAAGGCCTTCACCACTGTGGGGCAGACAGGGGACGACCGCATTGGTTAGACCAGTCTCAATGAARCTTCTTCATTTGGAGGATCAATAATCTTTACAAGATTTAAACACAGGTTGTATAGAGCATATATTTTCTTCTGACTGAAATAAAGCATGCAGGACAGAATCACAAATGGMTACTCCATAACTAGGGCCCTGYGTTTTTAAAGACCAAGTGACAAGAAATGGAGAAAAAAAATGTTGTCCCCATTCTTAATAGATGATGTTGAGTTTCTGCTTGCCTGTCCTGTAGGCCATGTAGGGAAGGACTGGTGTCTTACCCTTGGCTATCAAGGCACTCAGCCCCCCACACTCCCTGTTCTCCAGGCCCAGCCATTCTCACTGAGCTATAGAACTCGCTGCACCAGGTCTGTAGAGATGTGAGCTTATCTGACAGCAGCTCCTCTACTGCCTGCTCCACTACCAGACTGGAGAATAACTCCCACTGTGTTTTACACACAAATAACTAACCGTCTGCTGTAATCAAGCAGACAACAACCCACCCATCATTTATATATTCATGCCACTATGTGCTGTCGACTCCACCTCAACAGAATATCAAAATTATCATTAGCTTCTTCTAGACTTGCTACAGGACGCAACCCTAGAGACTGTAGTTTGTAGATATGTAAACAAGTGCAAAAGCTTTTAGTACGACTTGCCAATATATTTACACTCCAAGAGCTTTARTAACATGATTACTAAGATAATGATGGATGCATATAATGCTACAGCAAAACACAAAGGCTAGGTCTATTTTCACAAGGTCTATTTTTGTCTATTTTGGTATAAAGCAGAAGCATAACTCCCAATGGGGCACTGCTGCAGGCAGCTGTGTTGGCAGTCTGTCCCCTGTATGCATCCCAGCACAGCAGCACTGAGTAGTGGTCTGGGAAGGCAGTTCCCCTTCCTCAGGAACCTGGTTACGGCTGACCCTGAGAGCCAGTGTTGCTACAGGACWGTCCTCCACCAGGAACAAAACAGAACAACCCTTAGGGTGCTGGGCTGRCTGGCCTCGGCCCTGTGATGTAAACTCCAGCTGATTGGGAGCAGGGATGGYATCAGACTGCCTGTTCAGGCTCTGATCTGTGCCAGCTAAAGCTGCAGGGGGCCAGCAGAGCTTGGACACAACAGTCTCAACAAACCAAAAGATACAAATGTGCGATTTCCCTAGTGTAACACTATGGCATTTAGACTATTGGACAAACAATTGTCTCCAAAGAAATCAAATAACTGGTTGTACAAAAAAAATGCCTCCCTCACATGGTTTTCCTTGAAGAAAATTCTTAGGTAGGCACTTCTCAGCCATTGAGCCATGRTTTTTGTCCTTAGATATTTTGGTAGACTGTCTTAGTGGGAGTGACATACATAGTTTTGGCCTACATTTCTTACATAACCCGGCTGAGRGGCAAAACGTCTTTACTGAGGTAAAAACAGTAAAGTGCCTGTCAGAAAGGTGCAAGTGGTCACAATTCTAGCCTTCATCTGTACAGTTATAAATCAGACACCACTTTAAATCAGAAGGACAGACAGAGACAAGAGCGTGACTCATCCATCGTTCGACTTTGCCCACTTAACCGTTCTAGTACAAACATAGGTGGGGCCAAATAGCTTTAAAGTGTAAGCATTAGCCTTGATAAAATMTTATGAACAATGTGAAGCATAATTTCCTTTTTCCTGCACGACCCTTCAGCTTTGTGGCCTGTAATGCAGAAACGTAAGACAGATATTACTGAATTCTGATAATGACAGTTGTGAATAGAAAAACTGTTGATCTGTGTTATTTTAGTGCATGATACAGCAAGGAATGGTTCTGCTACAGAGCACCATCAAGCTGCTCCAGTTTCAACTGAGCCGGAACATCCTGCCCACTCGATATCCCTTCCATGCTTAGACTCACTCTGGTATCAGAAGAAACCATGATGCAACACTGCTGTAAGAGCGCCTGGACCTGGACACCGGCCACCCCTCCTCCCTTCGGATATGTCGGACTAGCCCGGCATGTGCAGTGATGACATCATTACTGACATCCTGAAAGATGAGCACTGTCTGGYTGATATGCTACTCTGCTAGATTAGAAAGCTGGAACTGCTTGTGGGTGGGCGTGTATTCAACAAGAGTTTGGCAGGGAYCATATGCCAGCCTTGCTACCTGTGTTGGATATCAGCAAACACCATTCGCCAAAATTAGGCCTACACTACCGAACAAAGTAAAATGTATTTACTAGTACAACACAATCCACAATGAAAGAAAGGCTTGACTACTATGCAAATGCTTTCCTCCCWATATTGAGAAAGACAAACCAAGTCCTCATCTAACAAAATTATATAATTTAGCCTACAGTATAGATTCAGCAAATCAGATTATTGGTCCAGTAGAAGCATTCAGGTTATGCAAAAATACTTACAATATTTGCCGTAATGTGCAGTAATGTGCTACCTTACCTCAAAGGTTTTTTTGCCTTCAGAAACATCATCCTTCTGCCACTTCCCCTTCCACACATTTCAGTTTGTCAACAGTTAGGCCTAGTGGTTCTCCAATCATAAAACTGACACTTAAATCCAGAGTAGTCATAGGCCTACAATGGATTGATGACAAAAACAATGGTGAACCTATCCACTAGGTCTACTATATGTGCACATTAAGCATGGCATTGGTTTAGTTTTGATTGCAAAATCAAACCAATCTCTAAAGCATCTCCAAGTAGAGTAACATTCAAAGACAGCCTGCTCAAGAAAACCTTAGATAACCCCAGGCTCTTGTAAGCGCCTGCAACTTCAGAGCACAAAAGAGCACTTCATGATCATTTCTAAAATTATCAGGAGGGCGCACTCAGTATAAGACAGTGATCAACAGAGCAGGCTTTGGTCATCATGACTGAACACAGCTGATAATCATGGGCCTTTCTGATGACCTACAAACTACCATGACCATGTGTCATTTTATACTTCAGTGTCTGTGCTTTCTACTGCTGTTGCCTTTAGTTTAAATGAAAAACCAGCCAGCATCCAACTGTAGCCTAAATCTGTTGTGTAAGCATCCATCTRGTTGGCTCTGTCTGGGATGTTCACTATGCTGCAGACACTTGCCAAACAAAACCATGTCATTAGCTCCACAAGCAACAAGCATCTCAAAACATAAAAGGCAGCAATTATCATCACCTCTACTGTCTGACTGCCAAACAAACACAGCTCAATGTTAGGACTGGCCTTGGACAATCAACCCCACAGACACTGTCGCAGCAGCCAAGGTGAAGTAGATGATTCAGCACTACTTACTCCTCTGCTCCATCTCTCTCATCTCCTCCGGCGGGATCTTGAGCTTGTCCACATGATCACGCAGCACGCTGGCCCACTTCTGGAGCGACTCCATGATGGTCCAGGGTCTTGACATGTCTGCCACAAACACTGCCAAGCTGTCYTTCAGCGACTCTGCTGTCACTGCAAACTTTAGCAGGCCTTTGTGATACAAATCCCCATCCAGGATCCACACGTTACAGCGTGTAAGGTCTGCAAAAATTCAGAGATGTACAGTCACGCAAAAAAGAACATGTTTTTTTAATTTTTTAATTTAACCTTTATTTAACCAGGTAAGCCAGTTGAGAACAAGTTCTCATGTACAACTGCAAACATGTAGCCTAACCCATGTACACTTGTATTTTTTGCCACTAAAACAGGGAACTTACCATCTATGTCCTCATCGTGGACATTCAGATACAGATACTCCAGGCCTCTTCCTTTCTTATTGTGCTCTGCTCCTTGGAGTTTTGCCATAATCGTTGTCTTTCCTGACCCATCCTCACCTGAAACATTTCCGCACAAACGGAAATGTTATTATCATGTAKATTTTTTATGATTTGGTTTATTTGACTGAAAACATGTATTATTTGTATAACGTTATATGCAACCTCTCCTGAAAATATGCCACTTCTTCCTTTCGGTGTGATTAAAAGTTACTGAAGGCCATGGATTTACACTTACCAAACACCAATATGTTCTTRCCGGATGGCAACTTAGAACTTGAACGTGTTGAAACCTCACTGAGAATTGAAGTCCTGAAAGGAATAACAATGCAATTAGTTTGCTTGCTAGTTATCACATGAAATTAAAGTAGCCTAGGCCTAACACAGTCTACTGGTAGGTGTCTGTCTGCCCACCAAGACCGTTAGCTAGCTATCACTTGTTATGATAATTAGCCTACCTTGTCAAATGAGCGTTTGAGTGTCAGKATCAACATGCCAGGTGTCAAGTCACCCAGGTAACGTGAGTCAGCTGTCACTGAGCATAGTTAGCTAGCTATATCGTTTCTTAATTTTGTATATTTTATCAAATAAGTTTGACTGGCTTGGCAATATTAAAACATAGCTAGTTATGTAGGTGTAGCCGTAACTATCAAGGACCAACAACTATTCTGTGGCTACGGGTCAAGTTGGAAAGTAAGCTAGTTAACGTTAYCTACTGTACATTATTTGGTCCTGCACAATCAGACGAAAATAACTTGGCTAATGAGTTAGTTACTATAACGCGCCTGTTAGTAGTATTGATGTGGTGTGAATATTGGTTAGCCTGCCTAGTTATCTATAAGTTTGGCTCGTTTGTTATTGTAACTGGTTAGTTATGTAYCTACACTAACTAGCTAAGGCGAAGTTGCTGTAGCCTAGCTTACGTTTGCTATTGTAACTACGAGTTAGCAAGTTAACTGTTTTGAAGGCATCCGGGACCGTTGATGAGGGCACCCGGCAGTGACAAAGCACATTAAACAAGTTAGTAAAAAGCTTTTCCGTTACAGAAAATAGCACATTGTAAATCACGAGTACATGAACTTGCCATAGGTTTTGTCCTTCCTCGTCTTCGTTGCTATTTTCCATAGTGTCGCCTGCCCCGGCTGCGCCCAGGAGCTTCTTCTCCAGAACGGGAGCCATCTTCTTTCTACAGCCACAAAGAGAGAGGCGCGATTTGGGCGCCCTAGAACCTTGTTAAAACTGTGTGCACGCGATTTTACACCGCAACAAATCCCGGAGCGCGGCTCATCTTTGATGGTGCAAAATCTATAGCTTAACAACACAGAGAAGTAGGATACCTACCACATTTTGCTATCAATCAAGCACCAGATACAGACAATGGGTCAAAGCTGATGATAACTTATGGTGATAATACCTCACTCCTTTTTCTGTGGCCCAATCAAAATATCTAAAGTGGGCTTGTGTACAATATTTTGCGCATACTAAACCGAGTGCATCTACTTAACTGTCGGTTTCAGACAGCCTCCTCCCAAAAACTACATCTGATTATATCATCATGATTTAATCAATTATTTACTGTAATCATGAAAGGGGGAAAAAATAAGACAAAGTAAAACAACAAGTTGCCATGAAAGTGTTGCGTAGGCTAATTGTGATCAGGCATAATAACAGAGAGCTCAGTACGCGTTGGCTTMCATGATGTCATCCTGCAAGACTTCTTTTTTAAATATTGGCATTGTACACTTAACTGGTCCAGGATCAGTTGTGTAGCTAGGCCATAATGCATTTGGGTAAGTTTGGGGTGGAAAGAGCTGACTGCGCATCAGTTGCAAGACCTTAAGAACATTAACTGGAGCAGCAGAACAGACCACAGAGCAGTAGACAGTCGACCGTATAACAGACAAGTAAAGTGATGCCACCTAGTGGAATCATAAGAAGGCAACATCTAGATTTAGATGTAGAGAGTGTATTAGTCACATGCACGTGGTTGCAGKTGTAAATGCAAGGTACTGTGGAAATCTTAAACTCTGAGCTAAAAGAGAGGGGGTAGCTAATTGGGTGGCTATTCAGCAACCTGACGGTCTGGGGGTAGAAGCTATATTGGCCCGTCTTTCAATTTTTGCCATGATGCTCCTGTACTGCCCGCAACTGAGTGATGGAGGAGAAAATATTGTATTTGAGCCTTTCATTTATCTATATTTATATTTATAAGAAAATACACGCTGGTACAGTATTCACTTGTAAACTTAATAAATCAAATTGTATTGGTCACATACACATATTTAGCAGATGTTATTGAGGGTGTAGCGAAATGTAACGTTAGTTAGTTAGCTAGCTAACTTGCTAGCTGCCTTCCTTCAGTGCTTGGCGTCACTGGCTTTAATGACAGACAAGACAGGGAGGGAGCTTATGCTAAAAGCCACCAAGCATTGAACTAAAGACTAAAGTTAGCTAACATACCAAACAGGTCTGTTTCAGGCTCAATCATTATCTGAATTTAAACAACTAAGACGTATAATCATTTCGACTGCTTGAATTCAAATTTCTTAGGTCTTCCACAAGATTGAATTAATGAACAGATACGGTGTGTGCGAAGAGGGGCTGCAAGAGGATGGATACGTTTACATTTMACATTTTAGTCATTTAACAGACACTCTTATCCAGAGCGATTTACAGTAGTGAGTGCATACATTTTAATACGTATGCTAGCTGTTTTCAAAGTAAAAGCTTTAAAGTGTTAACGATTTGGAGGAAATCATATACTTTTACCAATTGCATTGGGAACAGGTTTTTGTCAGAGGCTTGAGGGAAACAAGCCCCCGTTCTGCTTTTCTGCTCAATGACACTAATTTTGCTATACTGCAATACAATATATTACATMTATTTAACTTGTCATTCCAGCATGCTCAGTGTCCTTATATTWTTTTCACTAGCACACACAATTAGGTTACCTTCTCAGCAATTCCTAAGAGGTTTTATGCACCCCTCATACATCCTGCATCAGTTTCTGATACAAGACCTAGCATTCCAAACAAAAATTATAGATTGGATAGTGTGTCCTTTAAACTAATAAACGCTTACTACCAAACAGTAAGCTATGAGTTCACATTACCATGAAAGAGACTCTCATAACAAACAGTCGATGTAATTCCATAGTAGAGACAGATGGTGACACTGTTCTCATAGTAATATTGCCTTCCAAAACTTGGTTCTTCAAAACCCTTATGATTGATTGCATATGATGTGCTTTGTAGAGCCTAGTAAGTGGAACTGAGCACACAAACCATAAAACGTTATACTTGAGGTGTATATGAAGTRTATAAACTTACCCTCAGCCAAAGTKAATCTAACAAATTAACAATCGACTGGTAGTGGTGATAAAGGAAGCATTTTCTCATGTTTCATGCCGCTTAACACTGCCTGCATGGGAAAGAACTTTGGTATAGAAAGGCTGCCAAATAGGTTGCTTATTCCCTAAGGCACATAAACAGCATCGGATGAGCTTGTGACAGTTMWGTTTACTGAKTACATAATTGAATGGAAATTAATGTTTTCATGTCTTGGAAAAGTTCATTCCCTTTTAAGTGCAAATCAAATTGTAATTGTCACATGCGCCAAATTCAACAGTTGTAGACCTTACAGTGAAATGATTACTTAGAAGCCCATAACCAACAATGTAGTTTTTTTTTAAATTACAAAATATAAATATAACAAATAATTAAGGAGCAGCAATAAAATAACAGTAGGGAGGCTATATACAGAGGTTCTGGTACAGAGTCAATGTGTGGGGGCACCGGTTAGTCGAGGTAATTAAGGTAATATGTACWTGTAGGTAGAGGTAAAGTGACTATGCATGGKTAATAAACAGAGTAGCAGCGTAAAAATGGGGGGTGGGGTGTGGATAATGCAAATAGTCCGGGTAGCCATTTGATTAACTGTTCAAGAGTCTTATGGTAGAAGCTGTTAATAAGCCTTTTTGACCTAGACTTTGCGCTCCGGTACTGCTTGCCGTGCGGTAGCAGAGAGAAAATACTATGACWAMGGTGGCTGGAGCCCTTGGGAATTTTTTTGGGCCTTCCTCTGACACCGCCTGGTATAGAGGTCCTGGATGGCAGGAAGTTTGGCAGTTATACAGATGTAAGATCTTAATTTGATCACCCTGTAAATTCACCCTAGGACATTTAAAACACCTAGTGTATTTGAGGTTTAAAAGGCTACTAAAGTWTGTCATTTCCATTTAGAAATTTCAGACTTGATTTTCCCTTTTGAAAAATGTATCAACCYCTACAGAAATGTGCACTAATTATAGTCCACATTATAATTCAGATTTCCTGTTGCTGCATGATTTTTTCCCTGCTGTAGGAGACTGGCTCAAATTTAGATCCTACATCTGTATGCAGTAACAAAATATGTAACCCTGCTACCACACCTCTCCCTATTCATTAGCATGTTAATTTCATGACTGCACTTTTTTCAATACTTGTTTGATTGCATTCCACACCATAGAGATGAGAGGCCAGATCCTCCTCCTCATTGATGAGTTGTGTGATCTAATCTCTGATCACTGATGGCTCCTGCCCAATGAGAGTGATCAAGTTAAAGCTGGTTCAGTCCACTCTTAGGAGAGACAGAAAAACAGGTCTCACTCTCTTGTTTTGTAAGGTGGAATCCAGAACGTCCTTAATGTGTTAATACATTATTACACATGTAATATCTGGCTTGTAATATCTGGTTCAGTAGTGGTTGGTCAAAGACTGTAGTCTAGCCTAGTAGGCTATTACAAGTGCTTGAAGTTAAAGGCACATTATGTAGTATCTTTCCCTTGTGGTTGCTAAACAATTTCCATATACAAGTATAGCTGAAAGAACACAAACACATGCTATTCCTCCTTTCCTATTCCTCTTTTTCTTTGATTTACACTTGCAAAGACCCTTTCCCTCAAAACAAAATCCACTCCTGGGCAATAACACAAACTCCTCATGTTTCCTGTCTTGAGAACAAAATGGAATACTCTGCCGTTTTCTGTTTCAACATGTCCTGATTAATATTTGCCTGTTCCCTCTTTCAACGATGCAGAGGATAACAAGACAAGACCTACTGTACATGAATAACTGTCATCTCTCGGGTGAACTGTACGCACAAAAAATAGCAAGTTGTAGAATTTCATTAAACCTCACTCGTAATATTGGGCCATTAACACATAGAAGGCAAATAGCACAAAGYTGCCATATGTCAGGAAACTTAAAATGGAAAAGTAATATTGAGAGTGACCTTTTGGCCCGCTGTCACCTTTACAAACAATAACTAACATGAAGAACAGTATGTTGAACCTACGGGAATCGGACACCATGTTCCTGAGGGTTTATGGCACAAAGGGAGAGACAGTGGAAAACGCCACCCAAGTGGAAAACTGAGCCACTCTGTCTTAGGCACTGGGAGTTTAGAATTTTTTGCACACTTCTAACCTAAATCCAATGACATGGTGAAATGTGTTGTTGAATTCACGTTAGTTGACAACTCAACCAAATGTAAATCAAAACTAGACGTTGAACTGACATCTGTGCCCAGTGGGCAGGGTCTGCGTTTTAATGAGGTCCGGAAAGTTGAAGCTCATTTACTGCATTTCTATACAATTTCAAGACTCTAAAATGCTATTTGGAGAACAGCAAAAAGAAGCAAAAATGTAACATGCAAGCAACATCAGGACAAATTGGACACATCGCCTAAGGATGAGCTACGTCTGTACTCCTTACCATGCATGGCAAATATCAGAACTAAAAATCAACCAGATCATTCAAAATACTTTTTATGTACAGTACCGGTCAAAAGTTTGGACACACCTATCGATTCAAAGGTTTTTCTTTATTATTACTGTTTTCTACATTGTAGAATAAAAGTGAAGACATTAAAACTATAAAATAACACATGGAATCATGTAGTAACCAAAGAAAGTGTTAAACAAATCAAAAWATATTTTATTTTCATCAGCCAAGCTGATGAAGACGGCTTGGCTGTCGAAACATTGGATATTACATTTTTGCATCTGAGCTCCTAGAGTTGTCACGACTTCCGCCGAAGTTGGCTCCCCTACCTGTTCGGGCGGTGCTCGGCGGTCGTCGTCACCTTCCTACTAGCCGCCACCGATCCCTTTTTCGTTTGTCTATTTGTTTTGTCTTATTAGTTTCACCTGTGTTCTGTTTTCGGTTAATGAGCTTCCCTATATTTAGTAGGTAGACCCGCCGTTGTTTTGTGCGGGATTGTCTTTATTTTGTTACGTGTGTGCATTGTAGGCTGAGGTGTAATTTTCTTTCTTACACTTGACACCCTGTGGTTTTTGGGTTGTCAAGTTGTATGTTCTGCGCCCTGTATTGTTGGGCTTCATTTTTGTGTGTGCCTTAGTAAAGAGCACTATACCCCAGTGGAACTCTCTCTGCATCTGATTCCTGCACCCACCTAGTCCCGCGTGACAGCAGCTCTCTTTATTTTCAAGTTTTCTACTCCACTAGCCAGCACATCGCCTAAATAGGTGTGCGTTTCTTTTTCTTCTAGATTCTTCAAAGTAGCCACCCTTTGCCTTGATGACAGCTTTGCACACTCTTGGCATTCTCTCATCCAGCTTCATGAGGAATGCTTTTCCAACAGTCTTGAAAGAGCTCCCACATATGCTGAGCACTTGTTGGCTGCTTTTCCTTCACTCTGTGGTCCAACTCATCCCAAACTATCAATTTGGTTGAGGTTGGGTGATTGTGGAGGCCAGGTCATCTGATGCAGCACCATCACTCTCCTTCTTGGTCAGATAGCACTTGCACAGTCTGGATGTGTGTTTTGGGTCATTGTCCTGTTGAAAAACATATTATAGTCCCACTAAGTGCAAACCAGATGGGATGGCGTATCACTGCAGAATGCTGTGGTAGACCTGCTGGTTTAGTGTGCCTTGAATTCTAAATAGATCACCGACAGTGTCACCAGCAAAGCACCATCACACCTCATCCGTGCTTCACGGTGGGAACCACACATTCGGAGATCATCCGTTCACCTACTCTGTATCTCACAAAGACACGGCGGTTGGAACGAAAAATCTCAAATTTGTACTCATCAGACCAATGGACAGATTTCCACCGGTCTAATGTCCATTGCTTGTGTGTGATGGCCCAAGCAAGTCTCTTCTTCTTATTGGTGTCCTTTAGTAGTGGTTTCTTTTCAGCAATTCAACCATGAAGGCCTGATTCACGCAGTCTCCTCTGAACAGTTGATGTTGAGATGTGTCTGTTACTTGAACTCTGTGAAGCATTTATTTGGGCTGCAATCTGTGGTGCAGAACTTGTCCTCCGCAGCAAAGGTAACTCTGGGTCTTTCTTTCCTGTGGTGGTCCTCATGAGAGCCAGTTTCATCATAGCACTTCATGGTTTTTGCAACTGCACTTGAAGAAACTTTCAAAGTTCTTGAAATGTTATAGTTTGAATGACCTTCATGTCTTAAAGTAATGATGGAATGTTGTTTCTATTTGCTTATTTGAGCTGTTCTTGACATAATATGGACTTGGTCTTTTAACAAATAGGGCTATCTTCTGTATACCACCCCTAACATGTCACAACACTACTGATTGGCTCAAACGCATTAAGAAGGAAAGAAACTCCACAAATGAACTTTTAACAAGGCACACCTGTTAATTTAAATGCATTGCAGGTGACTACCTCGTGAAGCTGTTGGAAAAGCATTCCTCATGAAGCTGGATGAGAGAATGCCAAGAGTGTGCAAAGCTGTCATCAAGGCAAAGGGTGGCGACTGAAATATAAAATATATATTTTGATTTGTTTAACACTTTTTTGGTTACTACATGATTCCATATGTGTTATATTATAGTTTTGATGTCTTCACTATTATTCTACAATGTAGAAAAGAGTAAAGTAAAACTCTTGAATGAGTAGTTGTGTCCAAACTTTTGACTGGTACTGTATTTTTGACTATTTCTAATGATATTGATTACTTTAAATGTCTTCTTCTCCTGAACCAAATTTGATATGTAGCATCTATGGATGCATGTCTTAACACATAATTTCCCAAGAGTCTATCTAAAACAACATGGCTGATACGAACCAATTTGCTAGCATTAATGTTTTTTCCTGTCCAACATCGCCACCATGCGGCCAAACTCAACAACCATACTCCACAGGTTAGCTAGACTCACCTCCCTAAGCGTGTATGCCAAATTTCATATAAACATGTGCCCATTATAGCGCCACCATGTGGTTTATCTAAATGTGCTTAGATATGTTGAGTCTTGACAGTGTTTGGAACATGTGTACCAATATTTGTCACAATAAGAAGATCCTTGTCTGATTTGTACGCATTCATGTGCGAGACCACACCCACGTGAATGTTTATTGGTCAAAAGTGGTGTGTTTTTGATACTCGTCTGGAAAATGTTGTGTTGAGAGACCTTGGTCCATACATGCCACATGTCAAGTTTTGTGCAGATCGGTCAATCCGTGCTAGAGGAAAAGCGTTTTAAGGGATTTTCACAAATTTGTAAATGGTGGAAAATCCATAATGGCAGACTTTATGGTTTCTTAAGGGAAGTGTTTTTCCTTGTGAGGAGAGYGACCTATGGACAAAATTTCATAATTCTGGGTCACACAGGGTGCGGGGGCTAACCTTTCAAAGTTTGCATTTTCAATCGCTTGTTATAGCGCGTCTAAGGCACTGCATCTCAGTGCTACAGGTGTCACTACAGACACCCTGGTTTGAATCCAGGCTGTATCACAGCCGGGCCGTGATTGGGAGTCCCATAGGGCGGTGCACAATTGGCCCAGCATTGTCTGGGTTTGGTCGGTGTAGGCCGTCATTGTAATAAGATCTATTTTACTGACTTGCCTAGTTAAATATACATTTWTTTWTTTTTTTTTTTACCAAATTTTTRAAAAGTATCTGTAAACATTTGCTGGTAACGTATTAAAGTAATTCCTTACATGTTGTAATGAATACTCAGGGAGAAAAAGGTGTAGATTCACGCGCAAGGCACGGCAGGTGTTTCTTTCGCCGTTGCAGAAGGCAGGAATCGTGGTCACAGGCAGGCAATGGTAATACGCAGGTAGGCAAACAGGCAGGACTGAAGGCTATAACTGGTTCTCACGAACAAGCTAGGAAAAGGCTTAGTAGATTCAAAACGAACAATACCTCACAAAGGCACAAACAGAATGAACTGAACAAAAATTAAAGACAGGGCTACGTTCAAGAACACAAGGTTGACTAAGAAAATAAATACAGAACCTTATAGTACCCTCCCCACTGATGTCCAGTGGGCCTGTTCGGGTGTCGACCCCGAGGAGCGGGACAATCCGGACGGTTACAGTGGAATGCCCGAATCATCTCTGGGTCAAGGATGTCCTGGTCAGGGACCCAGGACCGGTCTTCAGGCCCATAACCTTCCCAGTCCACTAAATAGTGGATGTGACCTCAGGCATTTGGAATCAAGGATGGCGTAGGAAGGTTCCCCTCCGACATCCAACGGTGGGGGCGCACTGCAGGTTGAGACTGGAGGATGAAGAGAACTGTAGGTGACCGMTTTTAACAGAGACACATGGAAGGACGAGGAGATTTTATACTGACGGTGTAACTGGAGGCAATACATGACAGGGTTGATGCGATGGGTTATCTTAAAGGGACCAATGAAGCAAGGACAGAACTTTTTGCAGGGTAGGTCGGCGGTGTTTTGTAGGTCGGTGGTGTCTGTCGGCAAAGCGTTTCTGGGTATTAAAGGCTTCCTGCAGATGCCGGTGAGTGGTCTCGCATACCTGCGCACTACACTACAAATCAGTCGTCGACAGCTGGGACAGTACCAGGGATGAAAGCATGAGCGAGTTCTGAGCGTATTCAGCCCAGGCCATATACCGACTCCAGTCGTGTGGAGAGGCAGAACATTGTTGGCGGAGGTACTTCTCTATTTCTTTGTTCAGGCGTTCRGTCTGCCCGTTGGCCCGGGGATGGTAGCCGGAGGAGAGGCTGAGGGCGACCCCCAGTCGGTCACAGAAGGCTCACCACAGCCGGGAGACAAACTGGGGCCCACAGTCAGAGACGATGTCCTCCGGAATCGACGGAACAACTGCTGGAACATACTCAGCCAATTCCATGGCGTTAGGTAAATGAGGAACCAGACATTTAAAAAAAAAAAAAATGGTCTGACAAGGATGGTGGTGTTACCAGAGGATTCAGGAAGGTCTGTGATGAAGTCAACAGCTATGTGGGACCAGGGTCTGTGAGGGATTGGCAAAGGTTGAAGCTTACCAGAAGAGAGATTACGAGGGCTTTTGGTTTCGGCGCAGACTGGACAGGAGAGTATGTAATCCCTTACGTCAGATGCCAGTGAGGACCACCAGAACTTACGGGCTAGAAGTTCGGTGGTTCCTGTAATGCCCGGATGTCTTGACCCCAAGGACGTGTGACAGCATTACATCAGTTGGGTTCTAACAGCTGCTGGTATGCAACTCTTCCCAGCTGGTGTCTCAGGAGGAGCCGGGTCTAAGGTTTGGGCTTCTTGTATGGCAGAGTGAACCTCCCACTGTACCGGTCCCATAATGCAAAAGGAAGGAAGAATGGGTGTAGGGTCTGAGTTACTGGTCAGAAGGTCAAACTGGCGGGAGAGAGCGTCAGCCTTTACGTTTATATTTCCAGGGATGTAAGTAACGTGAAAATGGAAGCATGTGAAGAGCCCAGCGGGATTGTCTGGAGTTTAACCTCTTGGCACCACTGATATATTCCAGATTACGATGATCTGTTAGGATTAGAAAGGGATGTTGTGCACCCGCCAACCAGGGGTGCCACTCCCGAGGGCTAGCTTGATGGTGAGGAGTTCTGTTCCCCACATCGTAATTCCTCTCAGCGGAGGATAACTTCCTGGAGAAGGCACAGGGATGTGATTTTGGAGGTGTTCCCACCCGCTGAGAGAGTATGGCTCCTACTTCGGAGGCATCCACCTCCAGGGTGAAAGGAAGYMTCGGATCAGGTTGGCGAAGGACAGGAGCTGAGGTGAAAAGGCGTTTCAAGTTGTTTAAAGCAGTCAGGGCGGTACTAGTCCATTGAAGGGTCCAGGTCTTTTGGCTGGTAAGGGTAGTGGCAGTAGAACTGAAGTTCCGAATGAACCGGCGATAGTAGTTGGAGAACCCAATGAAACATTGGAGTTCCTTAACAGTGGTGGGTTTGGGCCAGTTACTGACGGCGGTGACCTTGTTCTCATCCATGCTGACCCCTCCAGGTGTCAGTACGAAACCGAGGAAGTTTACCGAGGTTACATGGAAGGTGCTCTTTTCAGTCTTCACGTAAAGGTTATGGTCAAGCAGCCATTGAAGAACGTTTTGCACATGCRGTATGTGTTCCTTCAGGGAGTGGGAGTAAATCAGGATGTCAATGTAGACGATGAGAAAGCGGTTGATCATATCCTGGAAAACCTCGTTCATAAAGGATTGGAAGACGGCGGGGGCATTAGTAAGGCACGACCAGGTATTCGTAGTGCCCTCGTGCGGTGAATAAGGCAGTCTTCCATTCGTTGCCTTCACGTATACGGATAAGGTTATATGCACGTCAAGTTGTGTAGATGTTGGTACGGCCCACTTGTTCAAGGGTCGCTGGGATCAGAGGAAGAGGGAAACCGTTCTTAACCGTGACGTCATTCAGGGAACGCTAATCAATACATGGACGGAGACCACCGTTCTTTTTTCCAACGAAAAAGACGCTGGACGCAGATGGGGAAGAAGGACAAATATAACCGTTTGAGTGTTTCATCAATGTKGTTCTCCATTACCCCCTATTTATCCCGGAAAATGAAGCAAACACAGCCCGTTGGTGGGGACACTCCAGGGAGTAAGTCAATAGCACAGTCCCCTGGGCGATGTGGTGGCAGAGTGGAGGCGTTGATTTTGCTGAAGACATTGCTGTACTGTGTGTATTCAGATGGTATGGTGGGTGGCACTGCAGAGGCCTCAATGGTGGTGGCTCTGCACGGTAGGCTGAGACAACTGGTGAAGCAGGTAGAAGACCAGGAGAGTAGTTAATCTTGTTGCCACGAGATGGCAGGGTCGTGACGACGAAGCCAGGGGTGTCCGAGGATGAGTGGCTGTTCGGGGGATGAGAGTTCCATGAGTTGAATGGTTTCAGTGTGGGAGACTCCAATCWGGAGGGTGACGCTCTGTGTCAGGTGTGTAATGAAGCCCGTGCCCAATGGCTGCCCGTCCAGGGTGTTAATCCTTGAGGAAGGGGTGACAGGTGTTAGACCAATGTCAAGCTCTTGTACTAGCTGGTGATCGATAAAATTACCTGCTGCTCCCGAATCTATCAAGCCCTCTATSTACTTACTAACCCCCTTCACAGTTATCAATACTGGGATGGGGAATTGCTTCTGGGAGACATTTAGAAATAACACGCTTACCTGCATGGCAGTGGAGGGACCCTTCTCATCTCGCCGTGAGGGGCGAACATGGCTGAGTAGATGATCCTTCCCTCTACAGTATAGGCAGAGCCCTTCTTGGATTCTCCTTTGACGGTCGATACACGGGAGGAGCATGGCCCAACTGCATGGGCTCTGGAAGACTCGGACGGGATGACGGAGTCATGGAAAGAGAACGTTTCGGATTCCTGGGTGGCAGAGTTCTTCAGCGGTCGGCGACGAGGTCGATGGAGTGAAATACGAATGTATTGATTTAAATCCTGAAGGTCACCTCCACCTGAAGTTCTGTTGGGCCCACTTCGGAAGATGCTAAGTAAAGCAGCCTTACTCCATCCACTCCCTGCAGCCATGGTGCGGAACCCGCGGGCATACTGGGCAGCTGAATTGCGTCCTTGTTGAAGTTCTATGAGGAGGTCTCCTATAGGACGACCGGAAGGAGAGTGATCAAATACATTTTTGAAAAGGGTGTGGAAATGGGTCTCGGATCCAAGTTCTGTGCTGTTGGCAGTGGCCCAATCCAGGGCTTTGCCTGTGAGTAGAGACAACAAAATCCACCCTGCTCTTCTCCGCTGAATCCATTCCGTTTTTAGGTGAGGTATTCTGTAATGAATACTCTGGGAGAAAAAGGTGTAGATTCACGCACAGAGCGCGGCAGGATTATTTCGCCTTCGCAGAAAGCAGGAATCGTGGTCACAGGCAGGCAATGGTCATACACAGGTAGGCAAACAGGCAGGTGCATCAAAACTAGGACTGAAGGCTATAACTGGTTCTCACAAACAAGCTAAGAAAGGCTTAGTAGAGTGAAAACAAACATTACCTCACAAAGGCACAAACAGAATGAACTGAACTAAATAAGGAGCTGATGAGACCAGATGAGTAACTAACACAGGTGATATCAATGAACAAAAATGAAAGACAGGGCTACGTTCAAGAACACAAGGAAACAGGGCTACGTTCAAGAACACAACGAAACAACACAGGGTTGACTAAGAAAATAAATACAGAACCTTACACATGTAATCCTTTACTCCCCAACCCTGCTCATATGTACTGTAGCTACGGCCCTGATGTCACGTGGTTAAATTGGCTTAAACAGGTCCTGGAGTAAAGGGACTGAGTTACATAATACTGCAAAATATTTAGTCATCCAACACAATAACGGAAAGAACACATTTCCATTCTGTATTATTCAATTTGACCACAATTCTTTGTAGGGAAACTGTGGTGCAATAGATATATTCTAGTTGAACCGATACATGAGATTTGTTCTCAACTAGCCTACCTGGTTAAATAAAGGTGAAATCAACAAAAAAATATGAACCATAATATTGTAATTTCAACATTCCACCAGGAACCACCTTAGAATAAGGTCCTTAATATAGTCCGTTTCTGACTTTGATTGGGGGAGGAAGGGGAGTGTTATTGCCCTCTGTCACCACTCACCACACAGATAAAGACTAAATAAGACTACATCAGTATAATACAAACTTAAGTCGAAGAAAGACCTTTGTGTTAGTGATCACTTATGACGTGAAATAAGAGTGGGCATTCAAATGTGTAAACCCCATCTAATCTACAGAAGTATGCACTAGAGTATAGAAAAGAGGGGCTAAGTTGAGCCAAAGGGGTAAGTTGAGCCACCCTTGTTTCTAGGAAACCATGCACAACATTTATATTTTGACCAAATATTGAGGTCATCGTTTTATGGAGTCTGAAGGAAGAAACCACATGGAAAAAGTGGTAAGCAAGTTGGGTCCAAAAAATGTATTTTCATCATGTGAAATATTTTTTTTGTGTTAAGAGGTTTTATGATGCTTGTATCTACACCAAAGTAGATCATTTAAAGATTATTCTATACATCAGTTGGGGTCTCTATAAGCTTCTATTTGAGGTCCTAAACCTAGTGTGAAAGTGCATCCTTATGTAACTGGTGTGAAATGGCAGGCTAGTAGCATTTCAATCGGTMAAGTCACTTACTCTGAGACCTTGAAGTAGATGATTTCCTTGCTATGCTAGGCTTTTGTGGAGGGATAGGTAACGATGCTTTAAGGGAGAATGTTATCGATGTGTTCAGAGGGTCCTTGGTTCCAGCACAGGTTGGCGCAAGGAGAGGGATGGAAGCAACACTGTTATATTGATGCTGTTGACCCGGATCACTGGTTGCTGCAGAGAAGGAGGAGGTCAAAGGGAGGTGAGTGTAACCAGTGTGAAATGGCCAGCTCGTTAGCGGTGTGCGCTAGTAGCGTTTCATTGTCGCTGGGATATGAGGTAACAACAGTGCCRGGCCTATGTTAAAAYWWWWWWWTTTTTAAGTACATTGTTTGGTAGGTGTTAAGCCTGTGTTAAAAGATGCTTAAAATTATTAAAAGACAAAAAAGTGATTGTGATTGTGTTGAATTGTGTATGGGGAAATAAAGATAGACCAGTGGAGGCTGGTGGGAGGAGCTATAGGAGGAAGGGGTCATTGTGAAAGCTGGAATGGTATAAATGGAACAGTATCAAACACATTAAACWTATGGAAACTGCATGTTTGACTCCGTTCCATTGGTTCCATTCCAGCCATTACAATTAGTCCATCCTCCTATAGCTCCTCCCACCGGCCTCCTCTGAGATAGACAAGGCTTTAAATTTGTAGGTGGCTTAATTTACCCTGTCCTGCGGCTCAATTTACCCAATAKCAGGGGTAAGTTGTGCTAAGAGAAAACGAGCTATGTTTTCCGTTTTCCAAACTGTAACGTTTACATGAATTCTGAATATTTCCAGGGATACACAACATCCTGAAATATATGTAGCCTAGATATCTTTGTTAGAAAGAATACTATATTTCCRTTGACAGGGTGATGCTGAATGTAAAAAATGTCTCAATTTACCCCACTTTCCCCTAGATTGCACGCAGTGGGTGGGATAGATTGTGATAGCGAATGATGGCTGGCAAACCTATAGGGGCACTCTTCAAAAAAGCACAGTCCTAGATTGCACCTCAGGGAACGAGGAGGGCTTTGGTGCAGCTTTCAGTCGCAAGATTCTTTCTATTATCAGTCCGTGCTCAGTCTTGCAAGGGAATACATCAGCTCCTCGACTCTCCTTACCGTTTGGGTTTAAGGCAGAAATCCAGGTTGGTGAACTTTGTATCTATATTTTTCAGCTTTTGTATGTTATTTTTTTTATTCTGGAGAAAATAAGAGAACATATAGAGCATGCTGTTGTGGTAAATTGGAGAATAGAGAATGGAGAAAGAGTTGGATAAGCTATCCTTTGTTCTCTTTTGTCCATGTATTTGCATTCCTACCGGTGCGTGCTAGATTTTCAGATTCAACATCTTCGAGCCATGATTTGCGTTTAATTATGTGGATGTTCCAAGGACTCCTGGCTGGGATTTTAACAATTTGTCTGCGCTATGAGGCGTAGAAAAAAAAATATCCAGAAGCATCAGGGTGATAGGGCTGTGTGTGCCCAAATCAATTTATGTAATACATTAAAAAATATATATAAAGTGCAGAATAAGATGACAAATCAAGATTCAAGCTTAATATAAAAAATACAAACATATTTTCCACACGCCTGTGGAGCCCCACTAGACGGTATGGCTACATTAACGAACAGGGTAGATAGAGTGGAGTAGCGGTGTGTAATGTGGTTGGGGGGATGGAGTCACTGCGCTTGTGCCTTCACTGTCGATAATATATCGTTTTAAATAATGACTTATATTTGTTCTATAATGACAAACATCAAAGACTGACATCCATCCAAACTATAAAATGTATACTTTTTGCAATCAGGTGGGTTTCACAGTTAACTTAATTCTGTAGCAGGCTAGGATGCACGTCTCTCAGTGCCTTGCTATGGCAACAGGAGTTGTACYATTCTCTGCGCATTTTCCTTCATCGTAATTAACGTGTCTTTAGCCATATTTGAGTTTTAAGACAAAATCACACATGGCAGTAATCTGTGTGTGATCATATTGCTGTAATTGGTTTATCCCTCACACCCCTAAACTGGTACTGTTTCATCCCCTCGCCTATAGGCTCCATGTACTTCCCCAATATGTGAACATTGTCATGTGCTTTTGGCAGATGTATATTGAAATCTCATTTTGAAATGTCTGAAGGTTTTTCTTTCAATGTGTGTGTATTGGCAAATGTCATGTAAACCGATTAAATTAATTGAGTCAAACACATTAAATAACTCCCGCAATTAACTTAATTCGCATGCTATAGCGACCCTCAAATATGGACAGTGATTGGGAGGAATATGAAAGCCTGTTTATCCGATAGTTTAGTGGAGGGGAACTATCGCTGCTCTGATATCAGCATGGATTTAGCTGTTTAGCCTACCGGCGCTGGCCTGGCGCATGGCTCCCTCTGTCTGCATCCCTTCTTGATTGCCCCAATGCAGTACTATGGACAGCTCCTATTATGATCACGCCCGTGTGTGCTGCATGCAGTTCAGATAAATATGCTATATGGCAGTCGCTCACTCACCCATCTGACGAAAAAGCCAAATTAGATTCACCTATGTTTGTGACATTTTGGATATGGTCAAACGAAGTACTTGCGGAAAATGTCATAGTCTATTGTTACGTTCGTACTTAGTTTTGCCTCAAAGAATAGTCTTTTTTGAGAACTGTCTGCATGTTGAGCATTTTCCACCTTTTGGCTTCACTTGATACTGTATGTCAGGCAGAAGAAACCTGTAACCTATAATGCCTGTTTAGTTTATCCATTCCAATGGTAAATATTGATTTCTTTGACAGCCAGCCTACTATTATTTTAAGGATTAATTTAGTACTATTATTACCAAACATATCTCTCAGATAACATTTAATTCCCAGTTCTCGGTTTTCTGATAGAGGGAAGGGAAGTTGAGGTATGTTGAAATCAGCTCTTCCTCTTACAAGCATGGCAATGGAATAAGATAAACACTCTTTTGTGAGTGAGACCAATGTGATAACCTTAACCCTACACACATACTTAAGCAAATAGTTTAGCTATATGTTTTTGTCATCAGTGGATGATGCATAGTACTAACTCGGAATACTACTACTCAGTATTATACCATGGCATTGTTGAATAGTCCTTTGTGATTGGCTTGAAGGGCATTCTAGAGCATGCATTTTTCCCCTTTATAAACTGGGTGATTTGAGCCCTGAATGCTGATTGGCTGACATCCGTGATATATCAGACTGTATACCACTGGTATGACAAAACATGTATTTTTACTGTTCCAATAACGTTGGCGACCAGTTTATAATAGKAATAAGGCACCTCTGGATTTGTGATATATGGCCAATATACCATGGCTAAGGGCTGTATCCAGGCACAATGCGTTATGTAAAAGAACAGACCTTAGCATGGTATATTGGACATATACCACACCCCCTCGGGCATTATTGCTTAAATAATYCACAGGTATTTTTGCATGGTAGAATTCAATGGCTATCATACATTTTTTACATGTTTTGTTTGAGCTGCTTTTGAACGCAAAAATCACATTTAAAACAGTATTGGTATTGTTGAATTTGATTTTCATAATAGCAAGCTAGGTCTGATGGTTTAGCTGATGGTTTAACCATGGCAACTACTGTAGCTATCTAGTAAACTTGCTAGTTAGCTACTTCAGTGGATGTTGAACACATTTGTACTTGCAAAATAACTATTTTCTAGTAGCATAATATAGCCATGGTATAAAAGGCATGGTATAAAAGGGATAATCAACTCTGGGTTCTATGCATACTCTGTAAAATAATGCATCTCTGTGGAAGGTCAGTTCCACTCCGCTGGCGCGTTGTGGAACACACCTTCCACATCATTCATTATTTTACATAGAACGCATAGCCCCTCGTTGATTATCCCTTACTTAATTCCAATGCTTTAGTGGTTGCAAGTAACAGGAGTGTGCAGAACACGAGTTTGTGGTCTGTAAAATAATATGTCATCTTATCCATATACCCTGGCCTGAATCTTATCTAACCCTTGCACTAAACGATAGACCAAATCCAGACCATAGCCCCAAAAAATGTATCACCAACCTGTAGTTTTCAAAATACCATGGCATTGTTCAATAGTCGTTTCCGATTGGCTTGAAGGGCATTCCACGTCGTTCATTATTTTCCACAGAACGAATAACCCCTCGTTGATTATCCCTGACTTATTTACAGTGCACTAGATAGCTATATCCCCCCCCCTCTCTCTCCTACTCTCTCTCCCTCTCTTTCTTTTGGTTTGCTTGCAGTCATTTTAGATGTCCTGACAACAAGTGCTCAATAGGTTCCCAAAACCTATAGCTAAAAGCATTTGTGTTTTTTTCTTTATTCTGTGAACTCAAGTCCCCCTTCCTCCTCTAACTGTGCCTCTAACCTGCTATTCTAAAAGTATACCAGTGGGAATAAGTGTACAACTAAAACAGACCATTATAGGGCAACAGTGGAATGGGAGGCTCACTTGGCACATAATAACATTACCTAAGACTCCAGAGAGGGTGTCTTGTCCTGTGGTTTATACAAGAGCACTGGATAGTTTAGAACTTGGAGTAGTTCCCATGCAGTGGTCATTTGTCTTTTTGCCAATAGTATTTGGCAGAGTGTGGTCTCCAGATTGAAATGCTTTCCCCCTTTAAAGCCCGACTGAGTGCTTTCTTACAACAGAGACAGGCGGCACTATGTTGGCATGATTGCAATGCTTTGAATTTTATTCAGCTTTAACTTGYTATTGAGGTTTGTGGTGGGTAGTTAAAGGAAACGGATATATGCTATGCATATATTTTCAAACGCAACAACCTATCACACTTGTTAAGTAATTCTGATTTTATTATTCACTTTTAGGAGACACCATGGGAGGCAAGCTGAGCAAGAYGAAGAAGGGGTACGATGTCAGCGACCCAAAGGACAAGAAGGAGGAGATTACTGTGGCTGCTGTGAGTGCCGTTGAGGCCGTGGCCCATGCCGTGGAGAGCAAAGCACCAGCTCCGGTCGCTGAGTTGGCAGCGAAGACTGCTCCTAAGGTGTCTGCTGCGGTGGAGGGAGCAGTGGAGTCGACAGTGGTAGCCATCACAGAAGCGACAGAAGAGGCCCTGTCAGCTATAGAGGCAGTGACCAAGGGGGCCACCGCAGAGCCAGCGGCTGTACCAGATGAACCCGTGGCAGCACCGGCAGAACCAGTGCCAGCAGCAGAAGAACCAGTGGCTTCAAAAGAACCAGCTGCAGCACCAGAGGACCCAGCGCCAGCTGCAGCACCAGAAGAACCTGCAGCCTCAGAAGAGCCAGTGGCAGCACCGGAAGAACCTGCAGCAGTAGCAGAGGAACCAGCCGCAGCTCCAGAAGAGCTTGCAGCTCCAGAAGAGCTTGCAGTCCCAGAAGAGCCCGTAGCTCCAGAAGAGCCCGTGGCAGCACCGGAAGAACCTGCAGCAGCTGAGGAACCAGCAGCATCACCAGAGGAACCTGCGACAGCACCAGAGGAACCTGCAGCAGCACCAGATAAAACAGAGGCACCGGAAGAACCAGCGGCACTAGAGGAACCAGCGACTGCACCAAAAGAGCCTGCAGTGGAAGAGCCTGTACCAGAAGAGCCTGTACAAGAAGAGCCTGCATCAGCACCAAAAGAACCTGCACCAGAAGAGCCTGCAGCAGCCCCAAAAAAGCCTGCACCAGAAGAGCCTGCAGCAGCACCAAAAGAGCCTGCAGTGGAAGAGCCTCCACCAGAAGAGCCTGCAGCAMCACCAAAAGAGCCTGCACCAGAAGAGCCTGAGGCAGCACCAAAAGAGCCTGCACCAGAAGAGCCTGAGGCAGCACCAAAAGAGCCTGCACCAGAAGAGCCTGCGGCAGCCTCTGTGGAGCTAGCTGCAGCACCAGAAAAGGCTTCTGAGGCTATAGAACAAGCCACAGAGGTGACAGCAGAGATTACAGACACTACAGAACCAGAGCCTGCTGCTCCAGAGCCTGAAACAGAGACTGTTACAGGGAAGGCCCCAGAACCTGAGGCTGTGGTCGAGGCACCAGTAGAGGCAGAAGAAGTTTCACCCGCCCCGGAGGAGGAGCCTGCATCAGTTGCAGAAGCCGTGTCAGAGTTAGCCACAGAGGCAGCCGCAGAGCCAGAGGCAGAATCCATCCCACAACCAGCCGCTGAAGAGCTCCCCCTACCTGTAGAAGAATCCATAGCAGAGCTTGAATCTGAAGCTGCTGATGCAGTAACTGAAGCAGCAGAGCCAGAGGCTGCCGACATCGCAGAACCCATCCCGGAGATCATCATTTCAGAATCTGCTGCACCTGCTGCTGCAGAGGAGGCCAGCGCTGAGCAAGAGGAGGCTGTGCTGGACAACAAGGAAGTTGTTTCCGCAGTGGAGGCTACTGCTGAGCCTTCTGCCCCTGAGGTCAATGGGGAGTGTCAGGCGGCCGAGCCGGCTGCCGTGTCTGCCCCGGAGCCACAGCAAAAGGAATGTGTCAACGGCATTGACAAGCCAGAGGATGCCGTTGAGGTGCAAAGTGACTGCGAATTAAAAAAGAACTTGAACCTGACTGGCGACATCCAGATTCCTGAGGCAATCGGTGAGGCAATAAGTCAGGCTGTAGACTTGGTCTGAAGCTAATATAAATGTGATGTCCCTAATGATCCGAAAAAACCTCCAACACAGGCTTCTGAAGATAAATATAAAAATGTATTTTGTGGCAAAGGAGTTTCCGATTAACCAAAAGGAAATACAACCACTCAAGTGTAGAGAGGGGGAGTGAGATACATGTAGGAAGAGATGTGAGACATGGATGCAGTGTGCCACACTGAGTCTTTGTGCCCCACATGTCATTGCAGAGGGGCAGCCTGTGTTTGCAGCATTTGTGGTGAGATGAAAGCCAGCGAAATTTGAGGGATGAGTATAGGAAAACCGGAAACAAAACTGGACAACAGAGCAAAAAACGTGACATTGGAAATGTTGAATGGAATGAATAGTCTTGTCTTTGTGTGGGAGGCTGATGAATATTACAAATGTTTTTTTGGTATAGCATTCAATAATGATCTAATTTAGACTTTCACATATCCTTTCCTTAACTATATGAAAAAAATAATGGCTGAAAAGTTTTGGCCTTTTATAGTGGTGCAAACAGTGAGGAATGTTTATTGATGGCTTGGAATGGAGAATAAAAAAATAGTGTTATACCTGATTGTTCTTTTGTTCTTATGTCTTCTATATCAATTAGGCAAAGGTCATTTTACATAGGGCCTTATTGTATAATATACGGGTCATTTTAGTCAATTTTAACATGTTACAATTATTTCCACCGTATTTTAAGATACCTTTATGATTGATTATAATAAGTAACCCTTAGTAAACCCTAGGTGCAAAAAATGTAGATCTTTTAAAACTGAAATCAGTCCATTGCTTTGTTGTTGTTGGCTGATAGATTGAGTGCACCAGTATCAGCAGTAGGAGATAGTATCTACAGAACATCATTCATTTCAAACTTCTACAGTTAAGTACAGACCAGGTTTCTTTMGGGTTAGGGGTCGCCTGATTGTATTACCTTTAGAACAACGTCCCTAAGGTCTTCGGCCTTACAAATATTTTCTTTGGTGGAGCTTGGCTTGCCTGTGCGTTTCTTTGAAAAATATGACAATGTTAATGCATGCAGACAGAGATCATTTCATAGGTCATCTCTTCCTCTACCTCTTACATCATAATAACCCATCTCACTGGAACTTCAAGCTGTGGTAGGCAGGCAGCACCATAGAAATATAATGAATAGAGAGGGCTTGGAAGCTCTAACCCTGGCAAAAGATGCAGTAAAGAGGTCAATGGAACTTGACCCAAACAATGGAAATGCCATGGAAACACGTGGGGGAAATATGCTGTCGGGGAAAGATCCCAAATCTCCTCATTGCCCCCTAGCAAAATGTTCCTGCATTTAGGCTGTTGTTTATATGTGTATTTCACACTATGTTGAGGTAAAAATCTGAATATAATGTTTGTATAGATCGTCACCAATCAACAGCATTGCAGTTAAAAAACGACTTTGACTACCACCACAGATGTCTGTATGCTAGCTATGCTACCAGCTCATACGAACGGGAGTTAGCATTTAGCAGTCACTTCTTCTAAACTGGAAAAGGAACAACTTCTAAATGTTATGCAGCAAAAACAGCCAAATATATCCAAATTGGACTTTAGTAACCATATTGTGGGCCTGTTACAATACATCAATCATGACGGATTTGATTAATATCTACTTTGTTAAATCAGATTTGTTGAATGTGCGGCAATCCTGCATCCTTATTCTATCCCCCACTGTCTGTATTCCATTGACCTCTTTATTGCGTTCATTTGACTGGTAAAATCACGAGTACACTCTCAATGGCTGTCTGGAATTGTGATACAATCATTTCCATGGTAATTTGGAATGTTCTGTAAACTGATGCTGGATTGCCATGGGGATGTAGAATGTTCATTCAAATTATGCTAACTGATGTAGCTAATACAATATCATGTATTTTTTGTAATGTCAGTGAGTTGACTCAACAAATCACAGCACAGTTTCAAGGGTACACTTCCTGCTTTTACTTCCTGGCATGGGTACACTCAAAATGGCTGCCAGTCCACCCATTATGCCATCAATGACTTGAATGGGGATGCCTGTTCTATTCATTCTATTTCTGTGGGCAGCACACACTCCCCACATTTCAGAGACTGAAATGGCGAGGGGGTTTGGGGGAGGGGCATGTGTTCTTGGAGGAGGAAGGGGCTTTCAAGGGGGTTGGCGGGAGTGGGTGGGGGATGAGGGTCTGGGATGAAAGGAAGAGCTCTGACGCAATACAGAGGAGAACACAACCATTACAAATGAGCTAATCTCTCTTTTGGCTTGAGACATTTTATACTGTTTCAGGGGATGAAATTGGGCAGGTGGATGGAGAGGTTGGAAGAGAAGGATGAAACGGCCGTAGAATTTCACTGGCAGTGAGGAAATACAGGTTTTGACACCTACTTCATCGGCCCTTGCGGAATGCTCCTGAGCATGGTGCTTGCACCTACATCTTAAAAGAGGCGAGAGGGTATCTGTCATGTAAGTGCCAAAGCACATGCATTAGCACAAGAGAGTTAAATGGTATGTGTTTGTGCACATTTTTTGTGTGTGTATCTGTGTCTGTGTTCATGAGTCTGTGTGTGTGTTCATGAGTGTCTATGGCATATGTACTATATATGGAATCTCACACAGTATTTATAGACGTGGATCAAAATCGGATAGAAGATTCGATGGAGATATGAATGGTTTCCAAGCATCTTCCATCGGCACCATAATGAGCTCCTCTACATAGCCACCCTGAATTCTCGCTCCGATTTCTTCAAGAAATACTCAGGCCCTCAGATTTATGAAAGGAATGTTCTTGAGAGCTGGGGGGTTGGGTTGATGGACACGCTGGGTTGTTTTCGCTCTCCCATCTGAAGTGTTCTTGGGTTGTGCCAATGGGTTGTGTATATGAAAATAGGATAAAATATTTATCTCAGAAAACGTCCTGTAAATTATCATTATCTAAATCCCCCTTACATTTCAATCGAGAGATCATCAGTGAGATTAAAGTAAGCTTGACAAGCAACAGGGTTTGGTTGGGTTTGCATTATTCAAGGTTGCGTTGTTCTCCACAAAAACAGACCAGCTCTATTGTCAATATCACCTCTAAAAACTCCATTGTGACCAAGAGGTTTAAAACTTCCCCTGCTCCCCGAGCTAACCTTTTTTGAATATTTGCTCAAAGGAGGAGATAAAAATCTCCCAAACCCAATAGTTATGTAACCAAGGACTGGAGAAAAAAACACTGCATCAAATATGAACATATTTTTCTCTCATTTAAAGGAGATTTTTTTTTGTAAACAACGGCATGTGTTTGCCAAGTTTTCATGGTTTCAGGCCGTTCTGAGGGGATGGGATCATAGTGTGGACATTTTAACATGAGGAATCCAGTTGCAGTACCCCCAGACTGAGGATATTACACTTGGGGGGGTGAGGTTTTTCTCCTTTAAACAACCCATTTCTCTATCTCCCCGCCCCCCTCTCTCTCCCCCCCTCTCTCTTTCTCTCTCTCTCTCTCTCTCTCTCTCTCTCTCTCTCTCTCTCTCTCTCTTTCTCTCCCCACCCCACCCCACCTCTCTCTCTCTCTCTCTCTCTCTCTGTGCTAGGTCTGTCTCTTATACACATCTAGATGTGTATAAGAGCTCTCTCTCTCTCTCTCTGTGCTAGGTTCTCTGTAACCTTTGGTTTGGGGTAGAGGCCCTGCTTGCATCTTGATTTAAAGACTGCCTATAAGTTGCATAGTTGTGCATCCCCAGCTGCATTGCTTAGTTACTCTAACACTATGTGTTTTATACTAACGCTTTGGCACAGAACTGAAAGTGCTTTCCTGGTCCTTTTTTCATATGTGGAAATGACCTCGTTTTCTTTTAGCTATTTCTCAGTGGTGCCTTTTAAAGAAAACAGGAAGGAAAATGTGTACTTAACTCATATGATCATGAGTAGCAAGRAAAACAGCCAGATCCCCTCCACATTTCAGAGCATACAATAGCATGTACCTCTACAGAATACAAAGATGTTTTTTACATTAATATTGTTGGACGTGGTCAGACAAGCGATCAGTGACTTGGAGAGAATGAGGAAGATACATTGAGACAGTAATTAAATGAAACCCAAGCCAACATCCTGGTACTTGAGGCTGCAGATTCCCAACAACATGAGCCTGTATTAAAAACGGTGCATACGTAGAGAAAGAAGATAGATGCTGCTGCTCCCCCAACTCCAGCCCCTCAGCTGGGCGTATAGCTAATGGGTGTCAGGTGGCCACAAGGCAAACTCAACATTATTTATTATTCAAGCAGGAGGATCAGCCTGGTGGATAGATACATCCCAATATGAGTCCAGATTTTTCTCCTCATGCAAAAACACACTGTGGTGAATTTGCTATTTTCTTATAACCACATGATGTTTGCTTTTTTTATTTAAAGAGACTACTTACTTCCTCTGTAGCTTGAGCCAGAACCGTTCCCTAAAAATGTCAGCTAAAGGAACATGATGTAAATGTTTATACCAATATGATCATTCAACACTAAGGGGTATTTCTCCTGTAAAAACATTTTCAGAACACTTATGTCAACTAATATGAGTAACCTATTTCCCCTCTCTGTATCTCCATCTCTCTATCTCCATCTGTCTCTGGTTCATCATTCTCTCCCAACGTGCTATCCATCTGGGCATCTGTGCTAATACTGTCATTATATGCGAGCCTGCAGAAGCCTATTAGTCAGACCWCAGTGGTAGTACGGATCCTTATTGATCCACAGGGTGTTAGCTCTAATAGCCACTGAAAGCCGCTGTGATTCCCTTCCTCTGTAGATCACTGGCTCCTCTTTCAAGCTACTACTGGGGGTGAGCGGGCACTTTAAAGCTGACTATGCGCGCGCGATGTGTGTGTTTGTTTGTTCGCAGGTGTACGTGTGTGTATGCATGTGTGGGAAGCATAGTCCCAGCATGGGGTCTGTATGGGGGAGATCAGGCCTTTGTCACACTGTCCAACCCCCTTCCCTCAGCCATCAGCAGGCAGAAAAAAAGAGAATTGTTTACTCCGACAATCATTCTGGGCCATTAAATGGAGTCAGGGGAACCTGGGAACCTGTACCCACAGCACAACCGTACAAGTCTTCAAGATGAGCTGCTTGATTCCCTCATTTAGATACTCAACAGATTTGTGTTTACACCAAATAATCAGTTTACTCAGATAATAATCAGTTTAAGTAACACCAAATAATCAGATTAAGTAACATCTAAAGGCTCATGTAGGGTGAATCTTTGATCCACCTCTACGCAGATGACACCATTCTGTATACATCTGGCCCTTCTTTGGACACTGTGTTAACAAACCTCCAAARGAGCTTCAACGCCATACAACACTCCTTCCGTGGCCTCCAACTGCTCTTAAATGCTAGTAAAACGAAATGCATGCTCTTCAACCGATCACTGCCCGCACCTGCCCGCCCGACTAGCATCACTATTCTGGACGGTTCTGACTTAGAATATGTGGACAACTACAAATACCTAGGTGTCTGGCTAGACTGTAAACAAACTCTCCTTTCAGACTCACATTAAGCATCTCCAATCCAAAGTTAAATATAGAATTGGTTTCCTATTTCGCAACAAAGCATCGTTCACTCATGCTGCCAAACATACCCTCGTAAAACTGACTATCCTACCAATCCTTGACTTCGGCGATGTCATTTACAAAATAGCCTCCAAAACTCTACTCAGCAAATTGGATGCAGTCTATCACAGTGCCATCCGTTTTGTCACCAAAGCCCCATATACAACCCACCACTGCGACCTGTATGCTCTCGTTGGCTGGTCCTCGCRACATATTCGTCGCCAAACCCACTGGCTCCAGGTCATCTACAAGACTTTGCTATGTAAAGCTCCYCCTTATCTCAGCTCACTGGTCACCATAGCAACACCCACCCATAGCACGTGCTCCAGCAGGTATATTTCACTGGTCATCCCCAAAGCCAACACCTSCTTTGGCCGCCTTTCCTTCCAGTTCTCTGCTGCCAATGACTGGAACGAATTGCAAAAATCACTGAAGTTGGAGACTTATATCTCCCTCACTAACTTTATGCGTCAGCTGTCAGAACAGCTTACCGATCGCTGCAGCTGTACACAGCCCATCTGTAAATAGCCCATCCAACCAACTACCTACCTCATCCCCATATTTGTTTTGGCTTTTCTGCTCTTTTGCTCACCAGTTTTTCTACTTACACATCCTCATCTGCACATATATCACTCCAGTGTAAATTGCTAAATTGTAATTAGTTTGCCACTATTGGCCTATTTATTGCCTTACCTCCTTACTGCATTTGCACACACTGTATACAGGTTCTTCTATTGTGTTATTGACAGTACGTTTGTTTATCCCATGTGTAACTCTGTGCTGTTGTTTTTGTCGCACTGCTTTGCTTTTTCTTGGCCAGGTTGCAGTTGTAAATGGGAACTTGTTCTCAAATGGCCTACCTGGTTAATAAAGGTGAAATAAAAAAATAAAAAATCATCATATCTCCAGTGGTTGTCATACTTGAGTAAAAGTAAAGATATCTTATGGAATACTTTATGATGCAAAGCTAAGCAAAGAGATGTATTCCACCCACTAATACTAAAATGTGCATTTAACATAGATACATCTCTATTTTTAGGATTTGGTATTGAACCATGTTTATTAGAGGTATGGGTAGCGCCATCTTGAATTGCCATAGTAACAACTGACATCAATGCGTCAATGGCAGGCTTGAGCAAATTGTGAGTTTTGGTGCATGTTGCACGTCATGATTTCACCAAGCAGGACACGTTCCTGTATCGTCTTTATTAAGTTGTCCCTGGACCAACAAGTCCATCAACCAATCAGACCATCGTCTGCCTTATGACATCATCAACATGCGCAAGATGTGCAACGCCCCCCTTGTCTACCCCAAAATAAATAATTATAGTGGATCTGACTGACCAGCTGTGCGCTGCTGCAAAATCTGCACTGGTATTCAACATAAGAGGTACATTTTCCTTTACCATTGACCTCAAGTCAAAACATTACAAGTACAATGTTACTAAACATTTTTCTTTTTTAGCCTTCTTATAGACCACAGCCTTGTTATAGACCACCGCTTAGCATCGAGCTATCCTGCTAAGAGTAATGAATTTCAAAAAGTGAGCTTGCTAGCATTTAGCTAGCTATCACTAAAGTGCCATCCCATGCTTCTTATTAGCCTGGATTATGAGTGTGGCTGTTCTGGATGGTCATATCACTGTGTATGTTCTGGATCTTCATATGACTCTGGTCGTCCCGGATCGTCATATCACTATGGTTGTCCTGGATCATCATAAAACTGTGGCGGTTCTGGATCATCACATGACTGTGGCAGTCCTGGATGATCAACGATTGCACGCCGTAATTTGGGTTCCATAAAAAACCCTATTACGCATTTCTGCTCCTGTCTCCCGAATCATTGTTACCAACGTGACAGAATAATCGACCATTAAGGGAGACAGAGGGAATGGCCCGTCCGACAACGCTGCGACTGGTCCGTCAGGCGCCTCCGCAACTTCGGCAGTTGCAACTGGGTCGTCCGAAGTCGCCACAATGGGTCTGTCCGACGACGCAACTTCAGCAGCTACAACTGGCCCGTCCGACGCCGCCACAACTGGTCCGTCCGCCGCCATTGCTACTGGTCTGTCCGACGCCGCAGCAACTTTGGCAGCGGCAACTGGCCCGTCCGACGAAGACGCAACTTCGGCAGCTGCATTGGGTCCTGAGGGACCCTGCATTGGGTCCTGGGGGGGGGGGGTACTGTCACAGATCCCTCCGGAACTTTCATTACGCACACCTGTCCCCTATTCCCACTGATTAGTACTTGTATAAGTGTGCCCTTTGGTTTATATTGGGCTGTCGATTATTGTTACAATGTCCGTTGGTTTGTGTGTGTAGCTGTGCTGTGTGTTTTGGCTTTCGTGCCATTGTGGATTGCGCAAATGATTACGGGTCTCGTCCCGTGTGTTAATCATTGTGCGCTTGTGTTATTTTTTCGAGGTACTCCTCGCTCTTTTCTTTGGGTTTCAACCCTGTGTTTGTTTGGTCTTCGTACCCGTGCCTTGACACGGCACGGGTGTCAATTGGSTACAATAAAAACAACTATTACGCATTCCTGTGTCTGTCTCCCGAATCATTTATTCCAACGTGACAATGCCATCCACTGTGTCAACCAGTACTCCTTGCTACTTTTTACATTGGCAGTAAGAAATGATTATGGACATGAAATTCCTGAGGCATACATTATAACAAGTAGTGAAAAGCAAGAGACTCTTGAACTAGCACTGCACAAACTACGCCCATTGTTTCCTATCCCACCATTTAATAACATAATTTTCTAATTCGTAATGTTATGTTCATTCCAAAACTTTGTAAGAAGCAAACAACCTGCAGTCATTTGAAATATTTTTCCATTATTTAATTCATGCTGTAGCGGTTGTTTCAAGTCGTTTTACAGTAATATATATTTGATAGCAGTATAGTTTCCAATTTAGTAATGTTGACAACACTGACAAAGGGGAGTGTGGAGTTTTCCTCTTTATAGGCTACATCTTCATTTAACACTGCACCCAAAGACTTGATTGAGTTGAGTATGCCAAATCCTGAAACTAGTAACTCCAAAGCAATGGCCAGCCAGTGTTTTTAGGGTATTTCACTGCATTGTACTACATGCAACGAACCCCCTTCATCCTTGTGCTGTATTTTTAGATGTTTCGTGGTTGACAAAGTTACAGTATGTGCGAAATCAACGCATTGAGGCAAGTCTTCCCTGAACCGGATTTTCTCCTAATGTGGATGGTCGACTGTGGCAGTCCTGGGTCATTAGATGACTGGTTATGCTGGATCATCATATAAACGTGACGGTTTAGGATCGTCATAAGACCATGGCGGTCTTAGATTGTCATGACTGTGGCGGTTCTGGATCGTCAAAGGAGTGTGTCTCCCCTTGATCATCATAGGATGATTGTGGCAGTTCAGGGGCCTCATTCATAACCGTTGGGTAAATTTAACACTAAATATCTGCTTGAGCCATTTCTGAAAAATCTGGCCATGTTCAAAATTATAGAGATTCATCAATTTGCCGCACGCCATACATACACCTGGTTAAATAAAGGTGAAATGAGGTTAAATAATTTAAAAAAAATAAAAACACGTTTCCTGTTATAAATCAGACCTACAAAAAATGGTGCGCACGTGAATGAACATTAAAAAATTCCCCTCATTCACCTTTTATGGTGACAATAACGCCCTTATTTGCTTTATAGTTTGGAATTATTGGAATTAGGCCTAGACCGTATCTAAAGGAAATAGCAATGGCGAACTTGGTCAAATGTCTTTGGAGGTGTTGGCAGAATGTTTTATTTTGCAGTGACGTTAGCTGTATCTGATTGTTTCTGAATCCTTGTGGACCTGTAAACAGAATTCAATTATGTTAGACTGCCCGCGAGTACTGATACATTGTCTACTCAGAAAGAAATTAAACTACAGTAGCCCCTACTTACAGTGGTCACTTACGCACTTCAATGCAAAATATCAAATGTCTGTTCATCTGTTAAATTCTACTGTATTTTATAAACAGCGCTCCCTTTCGGATGCATAGAGCAAAAATGAGAAATTATAATAGTCCATCTAATAGGCCAATTAAATGAGAGATGTATGGTAGTTTGTTGTATGGCTACTTCAGGAATATGAACTCATTATGCCCAGAAAAGGTGAGGAATTTATTCTGCAATGGTTTTAGGCTTATATGTATAATGTTTATATATGAAATATTAGTGTCATCATGTATTCCCCTTTTGCACAAGGCTATTAGGCTACTTTTACCTTCTTGCAATGCAAAACTTCAACCACTAGAAACTGTGAGACTCAAATCAAGTTCAGTTTTGATAAATTCCAACTTTTGTGTTTTTTTTCTAACTTTTGCGTGAAAAATGGTGTATGAACATTTTTGGGTCTATTTTGTACATATGCAAGGTTTATTTATCAACCATGCTTACACCACCTGTTTAGCTAAAAAAAAATATGAAAAAACACATGGAATCATGTAGTAATCAAAAAAGTGTAAAACAAATCAAAATATATTTTATATTTGAGATTCTTCAAAGTAGCCACCCTTTGCCTTGATGACAGCTTTGCACACTCACACATATATGTTGATATATATTACACTTTTTTGGTTACTAGATGATTCCATATGTGTGATTTCATAATCTTGATGTCTTCACTYTTATTCTATAATGTAGAAAATAGTAAAAATAAAGAAAAACCCTTGAATGAGTAGGTGTGTCCAAACTTTTGACTGGTACTGTGTATATATATATATATTTCTTCTGTTTGCATGTTTTTTTGGCATTAATACGTATCACATATCAGTTTGCAAACAATGTAAAAAGAAATGTTATCGTTGAGTTAATAAAGCCGCATACAAACATGGTCTCTTTTTTGTTTTCTTGAGTAAGGCACCTCCAAAATGCAGGTGTTTCAGCCTAGCTCAGTGCTTTCTGTGGTGGTTGGGCAGCCAGCAAAAAATACAGAGCGTAGGGGTACTTCACCACAAAATCTACAGGGAGAGCTCGAAAATTCAAGCCCCTTGGTTGCTGCCACAGACTTACATTAGAAGTGCCCATCCAAGAAGGCTCAAGGTCATTGGCCACAGATAAAATTACATAAAATCACGTTATATCTGCAGTAGCTGTGATTCGACTGATCATGTCAACATCATACTTCCAAATTCTTAGCTAGCAAGCTAGACAAGCAGTCATCATCATGCATCAAGTCAGCAATCTACTGACAAATCATTTTCAATCCTTGTCATATGAAGAGAAACTGTAGATAAAACGTGTCAGTGCTCATCGGCCATTGGACATAAACATTACACAACAAGTTTGAAATTGCAAATTCAACAGCGAGTGCAAAGGAGCGCAGCCCCGGGTTTGAACCCAGGCTGTGTCACAACAGGCTGCGACCGGGAGACTCATGAGGCGGCGCACAATTGGCACAGCGTTGTCTGGGTTAGGGGAGGGTTTSGCCAGACGGAATGTCCTTGTCTCACCATGCTCTAGCGACTCCTTGTGGCGGGCAGGGGCCTGCAAGCTGACTTTGGTCATCAGTTCGTCAGTGTTTCCTCCGACACATTGGTGCGCCTTGCTTCTGGGTAAAGCGAGCAGTGTGTCAAGAAGCAGTGCGGCTTGGCTCTCGACCTTTGCTTAGTCCATAGGGGAGTTGCAGCAATGAGACAAGATCATAACTACCAATTGGATATCACGAAAAAAGGGTGTAATGCCAGAAAAGTTTTAATACATTGGCAATGCTGTCAATCGAGGATGACTTCTGCTGCATTCATAACAACTGGAAACTCGGAACTGGGAAATCTCAGACTTCAGTGAGTTCAAGACAAGTGGGAACTCGGATAAAACTAGCTCCGATTGGGAAAACATGGYAAAAAAATTTGAACGGTCATCCAACTCGGAATTCCAGTTGGGATTTCGGGCCTCTTTCTAGAGCCCACAATAAGTACCACTGCGCCACCTTCTTGTTCAAGTGAGCACAGTACAACAAGGTGAGTCCAAAAATGTATTGTATGCTGCTGCATAAAGGATGTAATATGCCAGGAAGATATGTATACTGTAGCCAAGAAAATAATACTAAATGTATGTTGTGTAGTAAGCTGTTAGTAGCCCATGTGCCTCACCCTAATAATTTGGTCCCTTTCCTCCTTAGCCTACTGTTCTGACTTGATGGTGTCTCCCGGGTGGCGCAGTGGTCTAGGGCACTGCATCGCAGTGCTAGCTGCGCCACCAGAGTCTCTGGGTTCGTGCCCAGTCTGGGCTGGGTTCGCGCCCAGGCTCTTTCGCAGCCGGCCGCAACCGGGAGATCCGTGGGGCGACGCACAATTGGCATAGCGTGGTTAGGGAGGGTTTGGCCGGTAGGGATATCCTTGTCTCAGTATGTAAAAATGTAATAAAAATGTATGCACTCTACTGTAAGTCGCTCTGGATAAGAGCGTCTGCTCTTGGCCGGTAGGGATATCCTTGTCTCAGTATGTAAAAATGTAATAAAAATGTATGCACTCTACTGTAAGTCGCTCTGGATAAGAGCGTCTGCTAAATGACTAAAATGTAAATGTYAAATGTAAATGGTGCATATGTAGTCTACAGCCTGTTTAAGAGAAATATAATCATTGAATATTGTAAAAGATTTCATTGTCTGCTTATATGCCCCCTTTATTTATCCTATGTTTCTGACTTGGTGTACAGGGAGAATACTGTAAGAACGGTCCATGTTCTGAATTCTGTTGCTGTACATTTCAAAAGTGCTGAACAAATAGTTATATTTTCTATGTTCGTCCTAGCTCGTTCATTAATATCTTAATCAAAATTACGGATTTTGTACATCTCAATTGTCAGTAGAAATCACATTTGTTTATGCAAGTCAGCCATATCAGCTATGTTTTTTAAAAAGGCCGTAAATGAGGCTGAATGAACTCTTTCACTGCCAGTCAAGGCTCTGCTGATAGCCAGGAGTAACAGTGGTAGGGTTCACTTCATGCTGAAAAGAAAGAGCTGCTGTTGAGACAGCTTTATGTAGGCCCTAACAGTTTGTGGGTACCGTTTGTCACCGTTATAGTGCATAGACTAAAGTCCTGTGCAACAGTATGTTATGTTTTACTAGAATAATAGCTTCATACTGGTAGTAGCATGTACTGTATGTTGCTGTAAGGACCCCTGTATAGTTCCATGCAAAGGAAAAAAACTATGTTCTGTTTTTCAATGCAGAGTATTGACTTTGAGGAAACTGCCAAGGATTTCCTGAAGATTATCCTGCTGCCTCTCAGTTCTTCAAGCTGTACTGGAAAAGGAATGGCAAAACATGGGCAGATTTTGGACGTTGCCAAAATCTGCCCATGTTTTGCCATTCCTTTTCTGACACCAACAATTTGGTTGAATGGTAAGTCAATCCAAATTCACAAAGACCCTTTGTAATTTATTGTTGTAGCATGCAAACTAATCCTTGTTTTTTATTTATTTTACACAACACAAATATTACTAGAACCTGCTTCATGTTAATTTCATCATTTATTTCAGGTTAAATCTTAATACTATTTCATTCATATGAATTGTGTCCTAATTAGTATTCTAGTTAACATATTAAAATGGTTCATGCTTTGTAAATGCTTTACTAAATTGCTTATACATGTGGAATATTGCATTAATACATGTTAGCTAATGCATCTTTATTGTAAAGTGTTACKTATACATTTGCAAACACTCCCATAAAGATATGATTGTATAACAAAGTTATACAGTGCCTATAGAAAGTCTACACCCCCTTGAACTTTTTTCACATTTTATTATTACAACGTGGGATTAAAATTGATTTAATTGTCATTTTTTGTCAACGATCTACACAAAATACTCTGTAATCTCAAACTAGAAGAACAATTTGATAAAAAAAAAAAGATGAATGAAAATCAAATATTAACATACCTTGATTAGATAAGGATTCACCCCCCTGAATCAATACATGTTAGAAACACCTTTGGCAGTGATTACAGCTGTGAGTCTTCTTGGGTAAGTATCATAAGAGCTTTGCAATATTTGCACATTATTTCTTTCAAAATTCTTTAAGCTATGTCAAGGTGTTGAGGAGCATGGCTAAACAGCAGTTTTCAAGTCTTGTGCAGCGACTCTCCCCTTCACACAGCTGATTCAAATAATCAAAGCTCGATGATGAGTTGGTTATTTGAATCAGCAGTGTAGTGCTAGGGCAAAAACCAAAACGTGCAAAAACAAAAGGTTGGAAAACTCTGCTGCAGAGACTGTTGTCTTTCTGGCAGGTTCTCCCATCTTAGCCAAGGAACTCTGTCGTTCTGTCAGAGTGGTCGTTGGGTTCTTGGTCACCTCCCTGACCAAGGTTCTTCTTGCCCAGCCTAGAGTTGGCCGTCAGTTTGGTCAGATGGCCAACTCCAGGCTGGGTAATTCCCAATTTTTCCATTTCCCAATGATGGAGACCACTGTGCATTCTAGAAATTGTTTTATACCCTTCAGCAGATATATGCCAGATATATGCCGAAATACAGTGCAGACATTGTTAATGTTGTAAATTACTATTGTAGCTGGAAACGGCAGATTTTTTTATGGAATAGCTACATAGGCGTACAGAGGCCCATTATCAGCAACCATCAGTCCTGTGTTCCAATGGCACGTTGTGTTAGCTAATCCAAGTTTATAATTTTAAAAGGCTAATTGATCATTGGAAAACCCTTTTGTAATTACGTTAGCACAGCTGAAAACTGTTGTCCCGATTAAAGAAGCAATACAACTGGCCTCAACTGACTAGTTGAGTATCTGGAGCATCAGAATTTGTGGGTTTGAWTACAGGCTCAAAATGTCCAGAAACAGAGAACTTTCTTCTGAAACTCATCAGTCTATTCTTGTTCTGAGAAATTAAGGCTATTCCATGCAAGAAATTGACAAGAAACTGAAGATCATGTACAACGCTGTGTACTACTCCCTTCACAGAACAGCGCAAACTGGGTCTAACCAGAATAGAAAGAGGAGTGCTAGGCCTCGTTGCGCAACTGAGCAAGAGGACAAGTACATTAGCGTGTCTAGTTTGAGAAACAGACGCCTCACAAGTCCTCAACTGGCAGCTTCATTAAATAGTACCCGCAAAACACCAGTCTCAACGTCAACATTGAAGAGGCGACTCCGGGATACTGGCCTTCTAGGCAGAGTTCCTCTGTCCAGTGTCTGAGTTCTTTTGCCCATCTTAATCTTTTCTTTTTATTGGCCAGTCTGAGAGGTGACTTTTTCTTTGCAACTCTGACTAGAAGGCCAGCATCCCGGAGTCGCCTGTTCACTGTTGARGTTGAGACTGGTGTTTTGCATGTACTTGTGGGATACGGAGATGGAAAATGCTAATAAAATGTTTCTACTTCTTGAAAAGCAGACTGCACAGTGATTCTGTATTTTCTGTATGGGCAGGATTTAGCTTCTGCATGGTAGAGGAGGCAGGGCTGTGCACTCCACACATGTTGATGATGTCACAAGGGCACACAATGTTCTGATTGGTTGATTAATTTGTTGGTCCAGGGACAACATAATAAAGACAATCCAGGAATGTGTCCTACTTGGCGAAATCATGACGTGCCTGAAAGTGAATAAATGCTGCCACCGGGATCTGCCTCAACAACTTTGACAACTTATGTTGGTATTTATAATATGTGCATTTTAGAGTATTTTTTCTGATTGATAAGTTGTATCTGTGAAATGAACTTCTGATAACAAGCTGAGTTGACAGTCAGCCAAAAACGAGGCAAGGTAGCTACAAATAAAATGCTCATATTGACAATATGAAAAGCATTTGTCATTGGTATTAGCTGACAGATAAAATGAACTGGCTACAATGTCTAATTTGATTTGTAGATAGCCAGCCAGCCACAAGACAGGGCTGCTGCAGAATTTCTATATACCAGTAAAATGTATGATACCCATTTAATTATTAGCTAGCTAGATAACTAGCTACATGGCTAGATATCTCATTATGTGTCCGTTTATATGTGATATGATTCCTAAAAATAATAAGCCTGCTGGCTATTTATTGCAATAATGAATGTTCCCTAAGCCTGAAGCCTAACCCTTATGCTGATAGCTAATAGCTATGACTTATGAAAGCTCAGTCTGGTAGTCAGCTTGGTAACTAAATCATGTTGGTCTAGCTGGTAACTGTCAATGATGTATTATTGTTGTGTACTGTTAGGCCTATCCAGTATATACTGTATATTAGGTCTAAATACTATATCTCTTCATCTCTCTCTCTCTCCCTCTGTCTGTAGGACACTGGTGGACTGTCAGCTCTCAGACCTTCATGAGGAGGACGACACTGTCACCTGTGAACCAGGCAGTCAATATAATCTGTCCCCACAGTGTCAAGGACAGACAGGGGCTGGAGAGACTGGACAACATGCTGCCGAGGCTGCAGACAAGGCTGAGGGACAATCACACCCTCACCCTCACAGCCTAGCTGAGCCTAGGTGAACTTCAATGTACTGGATGACTATTCTAGAAATTGTTGGCTTTGTTACAGGAAAGATAGAAAGGAGGATATGACGTGGTTTGTTTGTGTTACACCAGATTGCAAGGGAAATCATTTATGCATCGTAGGGGATCGAAATTTTATTAATTTGTGGTACACCAGTGAATGTGACTCAATGCAGACATAGGCACTAGGAAAGGGACAACTAGTCTTCACCCAGTGACTCAGATTGTCACTGGTCATTTCGCCTTCCTTGCATGCTTTTAATTTTTTGCCATTCTGACTGTTTGTGTAATATTATATTACTTGTGTGTGTCTTTACTTATCATATCATACGACTAAARGCCATTTGTAACATGTTTTGGTGCAGATATGTGTATTATATACAAACCCCATAAGAAAGTGTCTGATAACGGAACATTACATAGAATTCTAGAAAAAGAACACTGTTTACTAAAAAGGCTGTAACTCATTCACAGTAAAATGTATTACTATTCTGATTTCACATTTTCAATCCTTACAAAATAAAGAAGACTCAATATGCTCTCAAATGTTCTGTCTCTTCATTATGAAGTTGCATAAATGGCAGTTGTTTGGGAAAAAAGTGTTGATTTTTGTTGAAGATACACATTTTCACTGGGTTTTTTCTTCTTGACTGATTACCATTTGATTGATGCATCGTCAAGGGAGGATGGGTGTGACTCTTTGTTAACCCTATCAATCCCAAGGCTCCAGAAAAAAATGGCTATTCATTTATCTGACTTTAATTTATCTGCATGTCCAGCCCTTATATTTAGCCTCACAATGAAATGTTTTATCATTTTCATTTCAGGACAACCAGGGCTACAAGTAGAACACAAAACAAGTTGACATAAACAGTTGCATTCATGAGTTTTATTGACAAATGTAAAAATGAAAATAAAATAAAAAACGTTAGCCAATGCAAAAATCAAATACAAATTAATTTATATGAATGCTGTAAGTACAGGAATTGTTTGCTCAGTGTGAAATTAATATCCAACTAGTCAGTGACAAATGTGTGGAGTTTGGAGTTTGTGACAGAAACTACTGTATGTGAGCTTATTGCAGTATAACCAAAATGATGTCCTGGGATTTCCTGTGATCTATGTATATTGAAGAACCCCTAACCTTCTAACGACTCTTGTGTAGCTTGTGAGCATCATAGAGCAAAACATGTGCGTGCTTGTAAGAGTCTCAGCTTGTCATAGACAGCTTTAACTAGTTTGTACCTCAAACCACTTTGACTCTACAGATGTTTTTGTAAAAATGACCCGGCCCACATCGGGATCCGCCCTTGTCTCACGAACACCATTAAAACTCAGCACCCATTAATCACGCAGACTAATGGTACCAACGGATGCAGAATAAATAAATGAATACAATGGTATAACCCAGAAGTCTAAAGCTGTGTTTGAATCAGAGAGCACATTTTCTATGCCAGGTGTAATCGCGCCTCATTAGCTCATTGTTATGGATGTATCCAAATAAATGTCACTAGYAAACAGCTTAAACAAATGCAAATAGAGCTACTTTGCTTTTATTTTATGCACTGTTTGACGCGACTGTAAGTTAGCCGTAGTTGGCTAGCTAGCAAGAAAGGGATAAGAACGTTTCCAGTCAGTATGGCAATAGAACATTTAGAACTAACGACTGGGTCGCGTCCATAGATACAGAGCAAAAATACTGAACGACTGGGTCACGTCTCTGGCAACCAAACCACATTTACATTTAAGTCATTTAGCAGACGCTCTTATCCAGAGCGACTTACAAATTGGTGCATTCACCTTATGATATCCAGTGGAACAACCACTTTACAATAGTGCCTCTAACTCTTTTAAGGGGGAGGGGGGGGTTAGGAGGATTACTTATCTACTATCCTAGGTATTCCTTAAAGAGGTGGGGTTTCAGGTGTCTCCGGAAGGTGGTGATTGACTCCGCTGACCTGGCGTCGTGAGGGAGTTTGTTCCACCATTGGGGTGCCAGAGCAGCGAACAGTTTTGACTGGGCTGAGCGGGAACTGTACTTCCTCAGAGGTAGGGAGGCGAGCAGGCCAGAGGTGGATGAACGCAGTGCCCTTGTTTGGGTGTAGGGCCTGATCAGGCCTGAAGGTACGGAGGTGCCGTTCCCTCACAGCTCCGTAGGCAGCACCATGGTCTTGTAGCGGATGCGAGCTTCAACTGGAAGCCAGTGGAGAGAGCGGAGGAGCGGGGTGACGTGAGAGAACTTGGGAAGGTTGAACACCAGACGGGCTGCGGCGTTCTGGATGAGTTGTAGGGGTTTAATGGCACAGGCAGGGAGCCCAGCCAACAGCGAGTTGCAGTAATCCAGACGGGAGATGACAAGTGCCTGGATTAGGACCTGCGCCGCTTCCTGTGTGAGGCAGGGTCGTACTCTGCGAATGTTGTAGAGCATGAACCTACAGGAACGGGTCACCGCCCTTGATGTGAGTTGAGAACGACAGGGTGTTGTCCAGGATCACGCCAAGGTTCTTAGCGCTCTGGGAGGAGGACACAATGGAGTTGTCACCGTGATGGCGAGATCATGGAACGGCAGTCCTTCCCCGGGAGGAAGAGCAGCTCCGTCTTGCCGAGGTTCAGCTTGAGGTGGTGATCCGTCATCCACACTGATATGTCTGCCAGACATGCAGAGATGCGATTCGCCACCTGGTTATCAGAGGGGGGAAAGGAGAAGATTAAATGTGTGTCGTCTGCATAGCAATGATAGGAGAGGCCATGTGAGGATATGACAGAGCCAAGTGACTTGGTGTATAGCGAGAATAGGAGAGGGCCTAGAACAGAGCCCTGGGGGACACCAGTGGTGAGAGCACGTGGTGCGGAGACAGATTCTCGCCACGCCACCTGGTAGGAGCGACCTGTCAGGTAGGACGCAATCCAAGGTGGGCCGCGCCGGAGATGCCCAACTCGGAGAGGGTGGAGAGGAGGATCTGATGGTTCACAGTATCAAAGGCAGCCGATAGGTCTAGAAGGATGAGAGCAGAAGGAGAGGAGTTAGCTTTAGCAGTGCGGAGCGCCTCCGTGACACAGAGAAAGAGCAGTCTCAGTTGAATGACTAGTCTTGAAACCTGACTGATTTGGATCAAGAAGGTCATTCTGAGAGAGATAGCAGGAAGAGCCTGGCCAAGGACGGCACGTTCAAGAGTTTTGGAGAGAAAAGAAAGAAGGGATACTGGTCTGTAGTTGTTGACATCGGAGGGATCGAGTGTAGTTTTTTTCAGAAGGGGTGCAACTCTCGCTCTCTTGAAGACGGAAGGGACGTAGCCAGCGGTCAAGGATGAGTTGATGAGCGAGGTGAGGTAAGGGAGAAGGTCTCCGGAAATGGTCCAGAACTGTGAGAACCAAATAGGTTCTACCTGGAACCAAAAATGGTTTGTCAAAGGGTTCTCGTATGGGTACAGCCGAAAACCTTTTTTAGATTCTAGATAGCGCCTTCCTCTAAGAGTGTAGCGGAGTAAAAGTAAAAGTTGTCAAAAATATAAATAGCAAGGTAAAGTACAGATAACCAAAAAAATGACTTAAGTAGTACTTTAAGTACTTTACACCACTGCATATCACTTGATGTGAAATCTGACACACAATACTCACTCACCCTTAAAATAAAGAAATCATTTACTAAAAGTCAATGCCCTTGAAGACTATTACGTCATGCTTTTTCCATCTGCTATTGCTGCCTGGTGAACAATGGTGGAGGGTATGTGAGAAGCCACCACGTGTGTGTTTTAGATGAAAGATTAGATGAAAGATGAACATTCATTCTCTGGTGGGTCACCTTGATCCAAATTGCTACTGTGGGGCCAGCCAGACCACAGAAGRACACAGCACGTGTTTTTGCCCTTCAGCATAGAGAACAACTTCCTGGTAACTGCACAACTGAACGCATACCATTACCATCATGCAATAATGTGGATGTGGCCGTGCACAGTCATCAAAATGCACAAACAAGTTCTTCTAAAAACTGAGAAGAATGACAAATCCTTTCATTGTGGGTTGCTTGAGGCTCAAACATGACAAAAATGATTGGAATTCAAAATAAATGCTGAATAAATGCAAATCGTGTAGCTACATACTGACAGAAAACAATTTAATGTTGATTAATGAAGGGATAGTGTTAGAAAAAAGCCCCAATATGGTCAATCTCCTTCCCTCCACATGACTGTTAAACTAATATATATGAAATTACATTGGATTTTAGGCCTGTTGTGGTGACATGGCTAAATCACAGTCCCTGCTTACTTAAGACAGCCATACCAGAGAGCCTGTCCTGTTCTGGTGAATTATTTATAAATTAGAGGACTATCGGTGGGGAGAGAGAGAGAGGGGTGGGAGGGGTTGGAAAGAGGGAAATAGGAGACAGAGGACAAGAGACCATATCTGTTTGCAATGCACATGTGTGTTACATTAGAGAGGGACGAGGAAGACACAGGACAGGGAAGGAGAGAGAGAAAATATAGAGGGAGAGAATCTGCCCCCTCCTCTGCTGCGGTCCTCTGCTCCTGCAGTTAAAGGCAGTGTATCAAGATCTATGATCCCAACCTGTCACAGCAGCAGCCCAGGCAACAGACGCCTCGAGCCATTTCCACAGGGAACTGTGTGTGTGCGTGTGTTTTTGGTTTTACAATCTTTGTGGGGACCAGAAGTCCTCACAAGGATAGTAAAACAAGGAACATTATGAAGTGGGGACATTTTGCCAGTCCTTCCGAGGAAAAATGCTATTTTAGGCTTAGGGGTTAGGTTTAGGGTTAGAATTAGGGTTAGGGGTTAGGTTTAGGGTTATGTAGGAGTTTGGGTTAAGGTTAGGGGTTTGGGGTTAAGGTTAGGTTAAGGGTTAGGGAAAACAGGATTTTGAATGGGAATCAATTGTTTGGTCCCCACAAGGATAGCAGAACAAACGCGCGCGTGTGTGTGCGTGCGTGCGTGCGTGCGTGCGTGCGTGCGTGCGTGCGTGCGTGCGTGTGTGTGTGTGTGTGTGTGTGTGTGTGTGTGTGTGTCCGTGTACTTGAAAGAGGCAGGCCTCAAGATCAGAACAGGCCATTCCTGAGAACAAAACAGCCATTCACTTTGTACAACGGTAGGTACAGCCTTCTCTTTAGGCAACAGACACACATACTGTACTGTACACACCGACTCACCTTCCAACCCACCCACGTGCTGCTGTATTCACTAATATGGGCACTGTGTAAATTGAAAGTTGATAACAGCTATGACAGGTTTCTGGGGATAAATCACCAGTCTTTATCCGACTCCATCGCCTCCTTCCTTCCTCTACTGTTAGTAGAAAGGAGAGGTTGAACTCAGAGCACGACAACAGCACAGCAGCAGTCTGAATACCCCTCCATCTTGAAATGCAACATTCTCCCAACTGTGACGGGCAAATTGTGCAGAGAAGGCACTGATTTGGTAGCAACGTTATTCCCAGTTTAGTCATTTTATCAACAGCATTGACACCTGTATACAGTATGTGCCAAGCACAGATAAACTGGAGGCTCATACAACCCACTAGGCACACACTGGTTGAATCAACATTGTTCCCACGTCATTCCAATGAAATTGCGTTGGACCAACGTGGAATCGACATTGAATTGACGTCTGTTCCCAGTGGGAAGTGACTTACTGTAAAACCTTAAATTTAGCTGTATGGAAACTCTGTAACYAGTACGCTAGGAGTCGGGAAGCAAGTACAGGGAGTTAATTTAATAATAAATGGAACAAAACAAGAAACACAAGCAGCATACAGACATATAACACAGGAACAGAATCAATAATGCCTGGGGAAAGAACCAAAGGGAGTGACAGATATAGGGGAGGTAATCAGGAAGGTGATGGAGTCCAGGTGAGTCTCATGAGACGCAGGTGCGCGAAACAATGATGGCAGGTGTGCGTAATAATGAGTAAACTGGCGACAACGAGAGCCAGAGAGGGGGAGCAGGAGTAGACGTGACACTTTTCAACACCTGTCTACAGAATCCTTGTTGATTGGCATGTTGAGGTGGGATTTTCTAGAGTCATATCTTTCAAGTACCAGGCAAAAGTGGGATGACCACTTTGAGTTAATTTTATGTATTGGGTGTTGTGTGTTCAGAGTCATGTCAAAACCATTGCTTTTCCCCTACATGGAGCCGTGAATACCCCACAATATCATGTTACAGGATTTGTAACAGCTCTAACTGGTTTGTGTGAATCCAGACCACTACAGGGCCTCTCCTACCAACTGTCTCAAAATAGCCTGCTGGGGAGAAAAAGGCATTTGTCACTCCTAGACATAGTATGGTGACATAACAACTGACAATTTAGTGGCCTAAATGAATCACAATAAGCCTAAAGGGACATTTTGTCTGTGCTACGCAAGACTGGATTGGAATTTCTTCAATGAACTGAAAACCATGAAGCAAATGTTATTATGTTGCGTGACAGAATCCATGTCATATTAAAAGCAAGATGGCATCCATAGAGTTGTTAACTAATTGAAATGGTAACGGTCAAGCTATGGCATGCATCACCGTAATAGATATAGTATACATGTAGGATTTACTGTACTGAACCACCCTCACACAAAGGATATTATATCAGTGGTGAAAATCCTTGAAGTTGTGGGGTGACAGCCTTCATTTAACTATGAACTACTCTAAGTTACTATGACAGTCCCCCTTCTCCTGGCCTTTCACCTCGAGTTAGTCAAATAAAGTATCACACTCGCTCGCTCGCTCACACACGCACACACACACACATACACACAAACAAAATACTAGGTTTCGTGAGGGATTTAGACAGCTTAAGCAGCTTAAACACCATTAAGAATTTCTGCAGAATAACAGACWTAACTTACATTTCTTACCACCATTGAAATAGGCAGGAACATTAAATACATATTTATCCATAACAAGGGATACTATAAGACTGGTATCCTTGTTCAGCTACAGGCTCAAGATGCCAAGACAATGTGGTTTCCCCACAGCTGATACCATAAACCAGTTAGAGACTTTTCTTATTTGGCAGATTGAACATGTAAACATGAATTCCACATCACCATTGTTATGGTTTCCGAGGGATAGGCTCATAACAAGGAGAGCCTCAGTTTCTCCAAAACGACCTTGCTAACTCCCTCTTCCTGTCGTTTGAAGTTGCCCCTGGAWATTGTGTTAACAGAGATTAGCGTGTTGATCCTAAAGCGTGCCGGTCTCTGTGCATGACTAGGGGAGCCCTGCTGAGAGCAGCCAGGCTCATGTGGCAGTCCACAGATGGGCCGCAGCACAAGTCACGGAGCCATGGGGTAGCAGGAGGGGCGCGGARGGCAGCAGGGGAGGGGCGAAGGGGGTCTTGGAGGGAAAGAGGACTTCAGAAAAGTCCCTCCTCAAGCCTCGGCTACGGTGGGGGCCCTATAAAATCCGAGATAAGGAGAACGCGGACGGAATCAAGGAACCCAGACAATAAAACGGAATTCAACAATATTGAAAAATGTGTTGAAATTAGTAGGGAATCACCTAAATGTATAAAATAATAAAACAAATTGCCCAAGTTAATCAAAAGACATAAACAGAATGCATCAGTGATTGATATTTCCCACAACTTTCTGAAGAGGCAACGAGTGTACTGTATACYATGCTCTCAGCTAACTCTTCTGGTAGATGGAAAGGCTTTCCCAAAAACATTCTCTATTAAATGCCAATTACAAAGAATCCTATGCTTGCCTGGCATAATGATATCATGATTATTTGCATCAATCCAGTAGGTATGTGTTATGCAAACTCTACCATCACATGTGCCCTACAAAAACACTGCTAAACAACAGCCTCTTGCTAGGTGCCACTGGAATTAAAGGATAACTACACCTCAAACGTGGTCTCCTGATGTGGTTTAAGCATTGTTGTGGACTTAAAACATCCAATTTAGTTGTTTTTCTATAAAAAATAAAAATGGGTGATTTTGAGAGTGAAAACCAGAAAAATCTGGGGGAAATGGACATTTTGAAAAACAAAATGGCGAAAATGGAATTTGGGAAAAATAATTACGGAATCAGGCAACAAAATCTACAAAATTTTATAGGGCCATAGGATCACTGCGCTTCCTCRGTCTGTGGCTCCCTCATTCACCCTCCTCCGTGCCTCATTAAAGCTCTTACTCCCCATTCTGAACCCACCGCCCTCCCACCGTCACCTAACCCTCCGCCTACGGCAGTGCCATATGCCTGCCATTCTGGTATTGGCAGAGACACAGGATCCGGATAAAATTCAACTCCCACTAATCTTAATAGGAGAAGCCAATTGCATTGCCTGTGAGGAAGCAAACTCAAAACATCTTGCCACATCACCTATATATTATATTATTTTCCATACACTGTGCACACTGTACCATTTGGATCATGCAAGCTGATGAGAACTCTTGAAGTAAGTACAGTTTGTGGTTGGCCTTCCCAGCTGGTAATCTGTGCGAAATGAGATCCAGGGTGTGTGMTGTGGTAACCACTGCAAGTGCCACGCTGCCCATTTTCCTTGAGAGGGAGGAGCTCCGCTCTGGTGGAGGGAGGCCATGCTGGTCCCACACAGCGGAGCTGGGCTAAATATTCCTCTGCTCTGGGAGAGCAGACAATAGGATTACTGGCCCTGCCTTCTGCCTTCCTGCAGGCTGCCTGCCTAGACTTAGCATTGAGCAAACTGCTCTTTCAGAGAGAGCAGACCAAACCCACATGCTAGGCCTGTATAGTGTGTACTGCTGTGCCTCACCAAACATGCAATGCCACTTTAAAAAACTAAAAGGACCATTCCATCTAAAAAAAAAAAGTTATATTGATGTCTTTTTAGAAGAGGGGTACTGAAATCAGGAATTGAGCCCAGTGGAACACCTTTGGGGTTATCTAATAACCTGTCAATATGAACTCAATATCTGATCTATGGGATAATTCTTGAACCAACCATTTAGCTTTAAAGTGATGCTCCATAACTTTTGTATAATTTCAGGTAGTAGTTATAAAAATGGTGCTAACAAGCCAAAGGGGGTCCCCGTTTTTTGTGTACTACGTCATCCAATTGTGTACTACGTTATCCATTTCGTATTATATGCTACGTTCTGCACAATATATACAGTGCATTCGGAAAGTATTCAGACCCCTTGACTTTTTCCACGTTTTGATACGTTACAGCCTTATTCTAAAATMGATTAAATAAAACATTTTCCTCATCAATTTACACACAACACCCAATAATGACAAAGCGAAAACAGGTTTTTAGAAAAAGTACAGAAATACCTTATTTACATAAGTATTCAGACCCTTTGCTATCAGACTCGAAATTGAGCTCAGGTACATACTGTTTCCATTGACCATACTTGAGATGTTTCTACAACTTGATTYGAYTCCACCTGTGGTAAATTCAATTGATTGGGCATYATTTGGAAAGGCACACACCTGTCTTTATATAAGGTCCCACAGTTGAAAGTGTGTATCAGAGCAAAAACCAAGCCATGAGGTCGAAGGAATTGTCCGTAGAGCTTCAAGACAGGAATGTGTCGAGGCACAGATCCGGGGAAGGGTACCAAAACATTTATGCAGCKTTGAAGATCCCCAAGAACACAGTGTCCTCCATCATTCTTAAATGGAAGAAGTTTGGAACCACGAAGACTCTCCCTAGAGCTGGCTGCCTAGCCAAACTGAGCAATCGGGGAAGGTGAGGTGACCAAGAACCCAATGGTTACTCTGACAGAGCTCCAGAGTTCCTCTGTGGAAAGGGGAGAACCTTCCAGAAGGACAGCCATCTCTGCAAGACTCCATAAATCAGGCCTTTATGGTAGAGTGGCCAAACGGAAACCACTCCTCAGTAAAAGGCACTTTTTGGAGTTTGCCAAAAAGGCACCTAAAGGACTCTCAGACCATGAGAAATAAGATTCTCTTGTCTGATGAACCAAGATTGAACGCTTTGGCCTGAATGCCAATCATCAGGTCTGGGGGAAACCGGCACCATCCCTACGGTGAAGCATAGTGGTGGCAGCATCATGCTGTGGGGATGTTTTTCAGCGGTAGGGACTGGTAGACTAGTCAGGATCAAGGGAAATATGAACAGAGCAAAGTACAGAGTGAMCCTTGATAAAAACCTGCTCCAGAGCGCTCAGGTCCTCAGACTGGGGCGAAGGTTCACCTTCAAACAGGACAACGACCCTAAGCACACAGCCAAGACAACGCAGGAGTGGCTTTGGGACAAGTATCTGAATGTCCTTGAGTGGCCCAGCCAGAGCCCAGACTTGAACCCGATCGAACATCTCTGGAGAGACCTGAAAATAGCTGTGCAGCGACGCTCCCAAACCAACCTGACAGAACTTGAGAGGATCTGCAGAGAAGAAAGGGAGAAACTCCCCAAATACAGGTGTGCCAAGCTTGTAGCATCATACCCAAGAAGACTTGGGTTGTAGTCGCTGCCAAAGYTGCTTCAACAAAGTACTGAGTAAAGGGTCTGAATACTTATGTAAATGTGATATATATATTTTTTCAATACATTTGCTAAAATATAATAGGAACTGTTTTTGCTTTGTCATTATTGGGTATTGTGTTTTAGATTGATGGGGGGAAAATACGTATTTAATTAATTTTAGAATAAGGCTGTAACGTAACAAAATGTGGAACAAGTCAAGGGGTCGGAATACTTTCCGAATGCAATGTACACTGTATGTATATAAAAATGTATTTGAATGATATGTTACAAATCCAATTTGTACAATATGTTACGAATTTGGTGTGCTTAAGATCCTGGACGGCATCTTTAAGTTCATGATCAACAGATTGAAAACAGGAAACAATGCACAGATTTAATGTTAGAGATTGTTGCCTAGGCAAAATGTTGATGTCTTATATCAATATCTACTTCYATTGCCATAGCGCTAAACATAAACCATTGTTTGCTGACAAGCCCTTGCTCCTGCTGTAACGATTAACCCAATGGCCTGATCCCTAACACTGTTTTCTGCTGCATTCATTATATGGTGCAGAGGAATATTTTATCTGAGTGGCGGAGTTGCAACCAGTATGCAAAACAAGGCTGGTCTGTTGAAAACCAAATCCAAAACAGAGTATTATGCCCCCAAATTCCTCACACTAGTCTAGTTTAGCAAATCTGACTGAAAAGAGAGAGGAACATAATGAATATTCACGACAGCTTGTGATAATGATGAATGTTTGAAGGTGTTAGAAAGCTATTTCTGGTATGCAAAAGCTATTCCTGGTATGCAATCATAGATCAATGCCGTTAGGGAATTGTGTACCTACAATTTCTTAGTCTTAGGTTACCACTTCCCTGTCATGTGAAATATTCTGTGGTTGTTTTAGGAGCTTACTACAACATGAGAAAGAGACTACGGTCTCCACTGGAAAGACACTATGGCACCAGAAAGAATAGATCATTATTTGGCTGTGATGTTCTGTCTTCCTCTTGATAATCATTCACACAGAGGGATACTGATTGAGTCCAAGGTGTTTGCGTCACACGACTTAAACTAATGTGACTTCGAAGTTGTAGAGAGTAGAGACAGAACTGAGAGAAGAGGGGAGTTGATGACCTCATCTGTTTTTAGTTTTTGTATTCTGGAAAGTACCACCCACCATTTTATCACATGTTCAGTGGCAATTTGTTTAGCATAGTTTCATCCAATGCCACACCAGGAATGCTATGTGGAGAGAAAACAATCACTAATTTAATTTGAATGCTTTTCCAGCCTCTAGGACGAAAACAGAGCACAAAGCTAAAGCAAAAACAATTCCACAGTCATTGAAATAATGTATTTGAAGCTGAACAGTGCCCTATCCGTGCAGTTAGAATGAGAGCGGGGTTGTGAGAGGACTGAAGGCTTCGACTGAGGGGATGAGAAGAGGGGATAACCAAAAGGACAGGGAGATGAGAGTGAGAGGGGGATAGAGGATAACAGAGGACAGAGAGAGGCAGCCATTCACTACCCTGTCCTTGGCTGCTGTTACTCTGTCCTACACTGATCAAGAGAGACATGGTGGCTGAAAGCACGTTGGTAGTCTAGACAGAGAAGCAACACCACTSCGTCAGTGACCCCAGCACCTCCCTACATCATTGCAGACCATGCACACTATTACATGTCCCTGCAGCAGGGGAGAGGGAAGAGAGAGGGGAGGCACAGGGTTCAGCGTGTTTTCAGGGCTGAGTATCTCCCACCCGCCCATCAGGGGAACTAGACCGACGGGTCCCTCTTTTTAACAGGTAGAACCAGCATGACTAAGCTCTCTCTGGGACTTAACCCAAATTCACAGCTCAATCTCCAATGTAAAACTGTCAAGGAAACAAGGTCAGGGCCCGTCTCTCGGCACCGCTCTCTAAAATATTTGTGACATTTTGGAGGAAGGAAAAAAAACGGTCTTTCTGAGAGACTGGCTCTAGATGTACCTCTACAGAAAGCCATCTCAGCTGGTGTCTGGGCCGAGGGTACATCTCTTCAGACTGAAACACCCGACTCCCAGTCAGATACACAATAACGTCTTTCCGAACAATGACACAACTTATCCCTCAGAACTTTGCAATAATAGCTGGCTCGACTGGCTGACTTTACCCTGACCTCTGGTTGAGACTTTTGAGGGAAGGCGAGAGGGTTAGAATGATTTAAAGGGATACTTCAGGATTTTAGCAATGAGGCCTTTTATCTACTTCCCCAGAGTCAGAAGAACTCATGGATACCATTTTTATGTCTCTGTGTCCAGTTCAAAGGAACTTTGATGTAGTTTCGCGAGCCAATGCTGACTAGAGTTACTGTAGCGTAATGACGGAAGTCTAAGGGTACCTGCTAGCATGCTATCCACAAGTTCATCTGCCTCTGGAGAAGTTGATAAAGGGCTTCATTGCCAAAATCCSACAGTTTCCCTTTAATTATGGGCTTCACTTTCAAATCATAGTGAAATGAGCTTACAACTCATTAGCTTCTTCTTAGCCGCTCGTAACAAGGCCTATTTACATTCCGTTAAACTATTCATTCACATTCCATCGTTTTGCAAGGTGAACACTGCCAGTTACATGGAATGCAATACATGCTGTAGTGATGAGACATCCTGTTGTTTTTCTTCAAAGGGCCCCTGTGAGAAGGAGAGAGAGGGGGAGGGAAGCGAAGGGGAGTGGAGAGAGAGAGAATGACAGAGAATAGCATGCATAACAGGGTAACGTTGCATCAGCAAATCTTCTCAGGTGGCCTGTTTTGGTGGTGTGTGTGGTGTGTGTGTGTGTGTGTGGGTGGTGTGTGTGGTGTGTGTGTGTGTGTGTGTGTGTGTGTGTGTGTGTGTGTGTGTGTGTGTGTGTGTGTGTGTGTGTGTGTGTGTGTTGTGTGTGTGTGTGTGTGTGTGTGTGTGTGTGTGCGTGCGTGTGCGTGTGCGTATGTGCGTGTGTGTGTGTGTGTGTGTCTGTGTTCTTCAATCTCTAGGAATCTCACTCAGGTGTGTGAAATATTATCTCTCTCTATACTGTAGCTGCCCCAATAGCGATGGTCCACAGAGATGCTAACCAGACATCAGCCAAGCTCTTGTTTATGAGATGGTACCAGGGTGCAACCTCTGCTCACATTGCTTTGGACTCCCCCTTGTGGTTAGAGGGGGGACATGAATATGTAGGCCTACATGTGAACCCCCTACTGAGAATGTTCCCTTCCTCCATCATACCACTTCCTCTTTCTTTCTCTCTCTCTCTTTCAAAAACACACACACATGCCTGCACGCACGCACACACACTCTCTCTCCCACTCTCTGTCTCCATCTCTCACCAACATCTCCAGCCCCTCCCTCTACTCTGTCAAGCTGACTGCTGCATTGTGGGTCTCTGCGGTTTGCATGGTGTATCATCCTGGCTGCTGCTGACACACACACACGCAAAGCACAAAGACATAGACCCTGACACACACACAATACAACCCACAAAAGCACACATCCACATAATGCTTTGTGTTCCACATAAGTGACATGCTTTAGAYTGGCTGTAGGGCAGCGAGWGGGAAGGCCCTCTGCCATAAGACTCTCATTACCACCCCCTCATAAGGATTTCATTCCACATCTTTTCCTCTCCCTGACTTAATAGTAGATATGAATGATGAATCTGACCATCCTTCCTGTTTCTGAGCAACACAAATAAAGCTCAATAGAAAAGTGCCAATTTAATTACACAGAAGAATGCTAGGAATGCTGGGATCTGAGCTTGAGGACCCAGAGGCAAATTCAAGGGAGCTGATTTACTCTATGTGAGGGAAGGAGGGCATGGGGCCAGGCAGAGAGAGAGCTAAACAGTTGGGTCATGTGGGGTTTGATCCTCACACTGCAGTCAGAGTTGCGCCTCGGTTCTTGTTGAGATTATGGCCATTCCTATGGCCCCTTGGAATGGACATGGCCAATATCACTGGTCTGTTCTCAATCAGGATTCTGATTGGCTAATCTCAGTTTCTGATTGGTTCATCCTAGTCCCATCCCTACACTCCTATTAGCGTCACTACATTCAGACTCCTCAGTTTACTCTTGCTCTATCCTAACCTTATCTCTCTCTCTCCTCAGATACACAKACATCCCTTTCTGAGTGTGCATCCATGGCTGTGTCAGCCTTTTGTCTCCTGTGCCTCCTTCCCTAACCTCGTGGAGCACCGGGCCACGCCACTTATCTGTGGAATTCGCCGTGCCCCTCTCCCCTRTCATCAACACCTCCTTGTGGAGCTAGCCCTTGGCCAAAACAGGCCCTGGCCTCAAAGGCTGTCTGCTCTATGTTTAGATAAAGAATTTCAGCCCAACTTCTATTTGTTCTCACATTGTCAGAGAAGCTCATCTGGATGGCTTATAGAGAGGGGAGACCAGTAAAATGACATTGTTTCAGAAGTGCTCTGAAACAATGTCTGTCATTCACCTCGGGACATGCCACAAATAATTCCCCTGGAAATTCTTTAAATGGCTCGCGTTGGTGAGATGTTTTTGAACTCTTTGTGTTTTGAATGTTGRAGTCAAAAAGAACAGGTGTTGCTAATGAAGAGAAACAAGTCTTGTTTTGTGTAAGAAATGGAGGGGGAGAGGAGAGAGGGAGTGAGCGACCCATTTGAGGCACACAGATGGGAGCGTATGAGAGAGGTGCTGATAGTGCTGCTGGTCAGCTTGGCCTTGGCTGTGTGGAGGAGACTGAGCTTCCCCTGTAGAAGCCTCTCTCCTGCCTGCCTGCTGGCCTGGGTCCCCCAGCTGCTCAGGCCTCCTCTGAGGCTCTCTCCCTCACAGGCCTCCAGAAACTTTCCACATAGCAGGGAGGCGCAGCCTTGCTCCCGGGGTCGCAGAGTTCGCCCCATGAGGAGTTGCGGTGTGCACCCTCAACTGCCTCCGAGCCAGAGCAACCTTGGAGTTCATGGAAAAATACACTAATTTGTCAGTCACCTTTGAGCTCTTCTGAAAAGGATAAATGAATTGTATACCAGTGGGTGTTGTTCATTAATATTCGATACACCACTTCTGTTTTACTGTGGTGGAAAGATTTCTATCTGACATGTTTTTCTTTCAAATGGAATTCCGAGCCGTCTCCGGGAGATCTTAGTGATGGCAGATAAAGTACATGCCAGAGAGTGGAGATAAGACTGGCACCTTATAATAAACATCTGTAAAGGACATAAGATCAAGCTCTCGATTCAAACGGTTTATTCCTAAACTCTTAACAGGCACGGCCATAGCCTACGCCAAAAACGAATCCGTTAAATACACAATCACCAACAGTTATCTATCACCCTGCGGTTCCACCAACCGTAAGGACGCCTGGCACCGAAATATTCCAGGCATTCCTTTGATGGGCAGACAGCAGGGGGGATTGGCCTGCTGGACCCAGCGAAACCTAGATAACTGGTACTGCACCAACATACAATAAGACCATGTCATAACTCAGGCACACATACCTGTCTATGAGGGTTGCTAAAACACGGTTCCTGAGTTAATGACACACTAGACATGGACAACACATGCCATCATTAATACATTTACAAAAATAAACACAGCAGTAGAACACACACACATACAGACATATACACACACATACAAGCACACATATTACACACACCATAGAGCAGTGCTCCAACCCACCCTAAAAAAAATCCCCCATACAAAGCAGGTGAGAGGAGAACTGGTTGCACTGTTCTGTGTATATGTTCAACTGTACTTTATGTGGTTCCTCAGTATACCATATATACATTACACCAACAGGATCAGGGCCTCTTACACCCTGTCCTGTATATACAGTATGTATACAGTATGTATACATCAGAGGAGGCTGGTGGGAGGAGCTATAGGAGGACGGCTCATTGTAATGGCTGGAAGGGAATCAATGTACTGGAGTCAAATGTTTGGTACCATTATTTTTTTTTGCCCATTTTCTCCCAAATTGCTAGTTTGCTGCAACTCCTCAATGGGCTTGGGAGAGGCGAAGGTCGAGACATGCATCCTCCGAAACATGACCCGTCTAGCCGCCTACTTAACACACTGCTCGCTTAACCTGGAAGTCAGCCGCGCCAATGTGTCGGAGGAAACACTGTTCGACTGACTACCGGAGTCAGCTTGCAGGCACCCGGCCCACCACAAGGAGTCGCTAGAGCGCGATGAGCCAGAGAAAGCCCCACGGCAATACCTTCCCCTAACCCGGACGGCACTGGGCTAATTGTGCGCCGCCTATTGGGCTCCCTTGGATCGAACCCCAGGCTGTAGTGGTGCCTCAGCACTGCGATGCAGTGCCTTAGACCTCTGCGCCACTCGGGGCCCCTCATTCCATTCCATTGATTCCATTCCAGTCATTACAAGGAGCCCGCCCTCCTATAGCTCATCCCACCAGCCTCCTCTGGTATACTCCTCTGGTATACATACACCACACCTCTGAGATGGTAACTGCAAGGTCTGGAAATAAAAAATAAATGAAAACACACAAACAAACAGTTGTAAGGCGACTGCAAATGGGAGACGAAGTCTTACTTTGGGATGAGACACCTTCAAGGTATAGGGTGGTAACAAGTCGGCTTGTACAATCTGTACAAGATAGTACTGTTTTACAGGAGTTAAATTAATGCAAGTCAAGTTATAATGTCCAAAACTATAGTCACGTTTTAATATTATTAAAGGCATGTACATCCTAAAACATCTCTCTGTGATGTTACATACAGTATAGAACACATTGCAAATTACATAAAGCACTAAAGAACCTCACGGACAAGATGATCTCTCTCGGATAAGAGGATCTCTGTTCGTCTCCACACTGTGGTTTTGTTTGAGAATAAATGTGATTAAAACCAAAGCAGTCGTTCCAGTCATGTGCATAAGACATGTTGGAGGCACCAGGAGGAGGTGAGAGAGCCCTGTGGATGGACTGTGTGTGTGTGTGTAACACGACACCTACCACAGGCCCCGTGGGGCTGATCCAGAGAAGAGGTGACTCTGAGCCTGTCTGGAAGGCCCCTCTGAGGGGATGCATGGGGAGTAAGACCTGGGCAGACAGGAAGAGGCAGGAAGAAACAATGTTGCATATGACACAAACTAAGAATCCAAATTTAGTTTGCGGTTGCATCAGTCTGCTGTATTTTAGCCTGCAAATGTACAATACCACCTTAATTGGGGAGGACGGGCTCATAGTAATGGCTGGAGCGGAATCAGTGAAATGGTTTCAAATACATCAAACACATGGTTTCCATTTCCACCCCTTAGCAAAACAGAAATTAAGAGAAGTGGATGTTCAACCAGTCTCTCCCCTTCCTTCCCCAGAGGGCGAGTGGTGAGAGTTACTCTAGAGTACCTGCATGGGCTGGGTGATGTTGTGTGTTTTTACTGTTTCACTGCAGTCTAACGGTCTATCCTCATCACCACATCCTAGTAAGGGGGCAGGTGGACTGGGTGGGGGGGAATCACGCATGGGCTCACATGCTTTCCCCCAATGTTAAAGGTGCATGAGCCGCGCCCCTCAGTGCCCCCCTCCTGATTTGGCAGGCTAAACTCCTCCTGGGAGAGGGAGGTTCAACTGTGTGTTACATAAACGCACTATATAAAGCACGGGGCTGACAGTGACAGGCCTCCACAGTGCCTATCTTCATACTCACGTTCAATATGGGCTGTAACATACACACTGACGATCCCACCACAACACGACTGGGAGCTACAGTATATGATGACCGTTGGAGTGAAATACAGCCTCAGAGGCATTATAACCTTTCTGACATTGATGGAACATTTACCTCTTTGTGAACAAACGGCATATCCACATCTATCAGTCCACAGAATTCTCCCTGAAAGACTCCCTGAAAGACTCATGTGAGGGTTAATACTTCCCAATCCCCTGCAGTCTTACAGTAAACAGACTGAACGCTCTACTCAAACAGCCATGTTTAAATACAGCAAAGCACTACTGGCCCCAGGGAAGAGAGCACAGCGCTGGAGCCCAGCCAGACAAATATCCAAAGTTATAATCACCAGGGATCAGCAAAACCACCCCCTTCTCTCTCGCTCTCCCTCTCAGAACCAAAGCGGTCTTTCACAGAATGCCAGTAAAATAACACAGCAAATCATCACTGGCACTGTAGCCTTTCTGCAGAGTCAATGTTTCTGATTCACAGATAGATTTTTGAATTAACGGCCAGACCACAGTAAAGCAGCGGACTCCTCTATTGTCCGGCCTCACCTGTAACGGGAGATAAAGCTGCTCTCAGGCTGGGATGCTGGAGCCTTGATAAAGCGTGAATGGAATAGACGGACTCTACAAGGCCAGATGGGTGTGGGTGTACAGTATGTATGTGCGTGAGCGAGGGTGTGTGTGTGCATAGTGCATACAAAAAGAAAGAGGGTGGGAGGGTGAGTAGGATGGTGAGTGAGCGGGTGGGTGGGTGGCTGTTCGTGTCACCAGAAAGGCAGAGGAGGGAACGAGTCTCAGTTTCAGAGACGCAGCTTCATCCTCAGAATACCTTCCAACCTTTAACCTCTGAAGGAAGATGAATCTATGGGAAATGTGCAAGAGTTCTGTTTTTTTATTTAACCTTATTTAATCAGTGCAGCTACATAGGATGTGCATGTGTTCTACAGGAAGCATCAGAGCATAAGCAAATCCATTTAAGGGATTCTTCGGTACTTTTGTGTGCTTTTTAGCCAGTAGTTCTGAAAGTAGCGCTCATGAGACCAAAATGGTCACCGAAAATTGCGTACTATGTCACATACATTTTAAGTCTGAAGTTTACATACACTTAGGTTGGAGTCATTAAAACTCGTTTTTCAACCACTCCACAAATGTCTTGTTAACAAACTATAGTTTTGCAGTTGGTTAGGACATCTACTTTGTGCATGTGAACAATATAGCTTCCGTCCCTCTCCTCTCCCGAGCCAGGGACCCTCTGCACACATCAACAACAGCCACCCTCGAAGCATCGTTAACCATCGCGCCACAAAGCATCATGTTGTGGGGTGAGTTGCTGCAGGAGGGACTGGTGCACTTCACAAAATAGATGACATCATGGGGGGGGGGGGGGATTTGGTGGATTAGTGAAGCAACATCTCAAACATCAGTCAGGAAGTTAAAGCTTGGTCGCAAATGGGTCTTCCAAATGGACAATGACCCCAAGCATACTTCCAAAGTTGTGGCAAAATGGCTTAAGGACGACAAAGGCAAGGTATTGGAGTGGCCATCACAAAGCCCTGACCTCAATCCCATAGAAAAATTGTGGGCAGAACTGAAAAAGCGTGTGCGACAAAGGAGGCCTACAAACCTGACTCAGTTACACCAGCTCTGTCAGGAGGAATGGGCCAGAATTCACCCAATTTATTGTGGGAAGCTTGTGGAAGATGAAATTGTTAAACTTGGGTCAAACGTTTTGGGTAAAGGCAATGCTACCAAAAACGAATTGAGTGCATGTAAACTTCTGACCCACTGGGAATGTGATGAAAGAAATACAAGCTGAAATAAATCATTCTCTCTACTATTATTCTGACAGTTCACATTCTTAAAATAAAGTGGTGAGCCTAACTGACCTAAAACAGGGAATTTTTACTAGGATTAAATGTCAGGAATTGTGAAAAACTGAGTTTAAATGTATTTGGCTAAGGTGTATGTAAACTTCCGACTTCAACTGTACATACAGTTGCGGTTTTGGAGCAGTGGTTTCTTCCTTGCTGAGCGGCCTTCAGGTTATGTCGATATAACACTTGTTTTACTGTGGATATAGATACATCTGWACCTGTCTCTTATACACATCTAGATGTGTATAAGAGACAGACGTACTATTGTTTGTACAGATGAACATGGTACCTTCAGGCGTTTGGAAATTGCTCCTAAAGATGAACCAGACTTGTGTACAGTTTTTTTTCTGAGGTCTTGGCTGATTTCTTTGGATTTTCCCATGATGTCAAGCAAAGAGGCACTGAGTTTGAAGGTAGGCCTTGAAATACATCCACAGGTACACCTCCAATTGACTCAAATGATGTCAATTAGCCTATCAGAAGCTTCTAAAGCCATGACATCATTTTCTGGAATTTTCCAAGCTGTTTAAAGGCACAGTCAACTTAGTGTATGTAAACTTTTGACCCACTGGAATTGTGATACAGTGAATTATAAGTGAAATAATCTGTCTGTAAACAATTGTTGGAAAAATTACTTGTGTCATGCACAAAGTAGATGTCCTAACCGACTTGCCAAAACTAGTTTGTTAACAAGACATTTGTGGAGTGGTTGTAAAACGAGTTTTAATGACTCCAACCTAAGTGTATGTAAACTTCTGACTTCAACTGTACACAAGAAGACCATCTTGAAAACGGATCATGTCTGTGTTTATTTTCCAGTATGTCTGTTATCATTAGTACAGACTGTCACAATAGAGCAGCCTGATGCGCCTATCTAGCAAGACACTAGCAACTGGCGGGCCCTGATACAGTGAGATAAAGGCTCCACAATGAGCTTKTAAGGTAATTGAAGCCATCTCTGTATGTTTGAAATGGTCTCCACCGTCATGCTGGCGTGTTGACACAGCTGTGCAGAGCACTGGACACACCAGCTAGGTTTGACTGATGTTCTCAGCTGGGCTCATGCAGTCATTGGAGCTGGGAAACAGGTCCTTGAAGAGAAATAAACTGCCGGAGAGACATCATATCAGAGGCTATGCAGATTATAAAGCCTAGCTGCGTAGCTTCTTGGAAGATTGGCAAGTGACATGAAACCGGCTGAGATAAAATCAGGTTTGTTCTTGAGACAGATGGCCTTAAGGGCCAGATGATTAGCAACTCAGATCAAGAGATGTGATAAAATTGCAACAGTAAAATAAATATCCTTAGCCGAGAGAGGTGCTTCCTGCCTAGAGCCCATGCAGTCCAACCCCAACTGTGCGTGTAGATTAGATTCAGGGCTGGTTAAATAAAACTGCCATTCCATACACAATCATCTTAGAAGATGAAACTTTCTGTTTGGGAAATGGCCTAAGTACATTTTGGCAGGCCACTCGAACACCATGATCTGCACCGTCCTCCTCAGGAAGGAGGCGGGGGACTTACAAGGAAAGAAATCTACCAGGGGCAAATTTCCACTCAGTTAAATCCTGCAGGCAAAACACAACAAATGAAAAACATGTCAGTGCCCTCTCTACGCAACCAACCAACGCATATTCAAAAGCAGCCCACAGTTATGTAACAGTGGCCTTCAGTATACCAACTCTCTTGTTATAGGGCCCTGGCTGGCTGCAACACAAATCAGATCATATGTAGGCAATGAAGTTGCCTTAATTGTTCTCAATGTTTCCAGAGACTGGAACATTGAACAAGAACATAGTGACTAATCAACATAACTGGTTTAGGTATGCTTCTCATTAACATTTTATAGCTAATGATGTCTGGTACAGTGGGTGCTATATAGTCAGAATTCAGTAATTATTCACTCAACGATCCTGAGTGTGCCTACCGTAAACATGTTCTTCCTGCCGACATGGAAAGATCCCCCTCTACTGAATGTAATCGGAATGGGATTAAAGAAATTGCTCCCCTTTTCATATAAATAATGAACTATGCAGGAATTTATGTGCTGCAACAAAATACAGAGCATTTTTTATTAATTGGAGGAGAGAAAAAAAAACAGCCGTACTCCCAAGAAATCTTTATGGTGAGTTTCTGCTCCAAGTGTGTAGTCAGCAGAGTGCCTGCTCACCACAGAACACACACTGCATTTTGTGACAAACACCACTCCACCAATGCTCTATAATCTTAACTGGGGAAGGAACCAAAACAACAACATATTACACAGCTCTTAGAGGATTTTTTATTTATTTATAGAGACACTTGTCATGTTGGGGTTATTCTACCAGTCAACAGGAAAAGGTAACGATTTTTTTTCACAGCGTATATCACCATCAGGCCAATGTCTTGGGAATTGTGCCCAATCACAGTCAACTTTGGGCAAATTAGGGTGGCAATTTTGCTTGTTCATCATGAAGCTCACATGATAGTCAGCTCATTTTGAGTTGGACATGACAATGTGACCACTACTGCTGGCCATGTAAAGTACCAMGTCAGACCGTTTCCCATCAGGGCACAAGATGTTGGCGCACAATCAGAGTTCCTTGGGTACCTAATGTACAGGTACACCACATGCATTTACCTCAAACTTCCATGTCTGTTTAGTGCAGGATATCTTTAGAGGAAATAATACAAACCCTGGGACATTTCTTGAATGGTTTGAATTTGGCAGGTAAATTATTAAAATGTACTAATAGGTGCAACACTTCACGTGTGAGAATAAACCAGCCAGAACACAAACATTGAAAAGTAATCAGAAACAGTCCATCAGCATTTCCATCTTTCTTTKAGCCACAACATAATAATAATAATACGTGGAAACATACAGTATGAACAAAGTGTTCCAACTACACAAAATTCCAGTTATTGCTGCAACATTCCATTCTTATATTTTACAGAGGGGTTAAGTGCATGTCATTAAGGAGGAAAATAACTTTTTCTACAGCTGAAACGTGGCAGTTGTCTGGGACATGGCATTGTAGATGAACGTGTTGTTGAAGGGAACAAACTGACGAGTGATGATTTTGATAGCCTCTTGTGCAGCAGATCCTAAGGAAACACATTGAAGACAGTACATTTGGACCAACTCCAAGAAAAAAAATGTTTATCCCATAACAAAAATAGCACGAGGATGCTAGACCATAATAGGATCCAAGTCCTGTAGAACTCACCTCCCAAAAAGGATGCCACTGTGTGTGGTTCAGAAGCACCATAGCGACAGCTGTCGAAGAGCAAAGTGAAATGACATGTAGATTATTTAATCATGTTCCTCTCCTTGATGATAACCTCATTCCCATTTTACAGTTCATGGAAATATTGTGGCTAAATTACAAATATAAACACAAAAACWGTAGGGAGGTTTTGCAGTAGGCTGTAAAATGACCATTCTCTCTGCAGAGAACAGTTGACTGGACACTATGCACAAAACATACAACTCGTGGATGTAGTCATCTTTCACATTGACGTTCAGYCTGTACTCCTGCAGAAGGCTGTTCACACACAGCTTCAACTTGCTAATGTCTTCTTCTACTTGGTAATTGTAGACACCTTCAAAAAGGAGGAAGAACATATCTGGAGATGGGRAGTTTAACATTGCGGAACACAGTTTAGTTATGCTGTGTGCCAGGTTGTGTGTGACAGACAGTTGTGTTGGGGGCAGAACTACGCCAGCCTAGCCGTACCTGGGTAGCGGGAGTGCTGCTGATAGAAACGGTCCACAGAGCGCAACATAAGGTACAACACCATCTCCCCATCTGCACTGTCCATGCAGGAGGCTGAGGAGAGAGAGCAGAATCTTAGTATACACTACCAACACACATAATCAAAGGGACTCAAAAACAAAACATTAGCCAAATCAAGGTGGGGCGTCTGTACGGTGTTGTACTTACTGATCTCATCTTTATTGACCGTCTCCGCGCTGTATTCTTCAGCCAGAGACCTGCAGCGCACCACCCTCAGGAAGGCAGCGTTCTTACCTGCAGACCGAAACACACAGCACAGGGCCAGGGCTCAACCTACTGCACAGTGTTCCCTTTCATCATGGGTTCATCAAAGTGCAGCCACACTACTGTATGACAAACAACACCTGACCGACATGACGCTTTGAGTTACTGTTAAATGAGTTAGAGTATTCAATTTACATTCCTGCCATATTACGTGTCCTGTTCACATTATATGATGGTTGTGTGTGTACTTGTCAGAATACTCACAGAATAGTTTGATGTCCTGCTCAGATATGCTCTCTGAGGGCTTTAGCAAGAGAAAAGACAGAAGTCAATCCAATTAACTAGATGATATCAGAAATCAAACCTTTTTACAATCTATCAAAGGTYATAAAATGTTGATCCTTACACAGCACTACTGCTGCATAAGTACTAATGCAGGAGAGTTACTATGTGTTTTTGACATCGCATGAGATTAAATATCCCTGAGACTACAGAATACATTTTCACATACCTTTCCAACAGACTGCAGGAGAGACTCTACATGCTTAGACACGACGGAAGCATCTTGCATTGCCTTCTCTCTATAACTGAAAACATATGCCTGCATTAATGCCCAGGCCAGGACTATGATGATCATGCCAGCACAAAGCATACCTTGTGTTCAGGAAATAAGGTTAAGGTACAGGAAATCGTAAACAACAGTGGAAATCGCAGCGTCATATGGTTTGGCACATACAATTTAGCTATGGACATTGGTTTATTATACAATGACTGTCCTCTCCTTGATATGCCCCACATTACAAGCATTGAGCTGTGCTCGCTATTAACTCATACAGCAACTGACTTTTTAATTAAACTGGCGGCTGGCTGCTTGCCATATAAATTAATAATATAATTATCACCACCTACATATTCTGGAGGTTGATGAATTTCTCTGAGTCCGCAATCATGTCTGGAATGGAGCCMCGCACAGGTAGGTTTCCGCCGCCGTCGTTTTGCACAAACTCCCTCACTGCTCGCGTCATCACCCAGAAGGCTGGAGTCTGCGTATAGCAGAGAAAGACAGAACAACCAGTCATGCATTAAACCTACAAATAAATCATTCACAGGATGCTTCAATCATGGCCCGAGTAGACGTGTCATATTTAGATTCACCTGTGATGTAATGTCATTGCATTGCTCTCCATTGAATATGTTGCCAACGCCACTTGAAATCTACAGAGAGGTGAGAGGAGTTAGCAAAGTTGACAAGAGTAGCAACTTCCAGTGATCTCGTGCAACCAGCAGCACGGATTAACATAATACGGCTGAAAGGAGTGAGGGGGTTTAGGGGTGAGGTATGAGGTATGAGAAGAGCCACCTTGGTGGGGTTAAGGGCTGTGTTGACATTCTTGATGGCCTCCTCAAAGTTCTCCTCATCCTCAGGAGTTCCCTTCTCACTCTTCAGGACTCCTAATGGAACCAAGTATCATGAGAACACAAACCATATACAGTCAGGCATGATCTGGATAAGATAGTGTCTGTAGACAACTAAAATTCTGTGAGAATGTAAAAATGCAAATGAAGTCAAGAAAAATCTATGTCAAGTGAAATACCTTGCCGTATAAGCTGTTTGAAGGCCTCTTTCTCTTTGTAGTTCTTCGGGAACTGAAAATTGTGCTAGAAAAAAAATATGTATTAAATTGTCAGCTCTCTTGCACATCATATAGGGTGCTGTAGAATGTGCCTTTGATTGTTGGTCACAGAAGTATTACCTCACTGAACCACTTTTCTAGGTATTTGGCAACAATGATGATCCATGGTGTATGACTGTGATCCTGCAGAACACAAGAGCATAAGAAAATACATGAACCAGTGAGAACCAAATTACAACTAATACAAAACACAAGTGGCCCCCCKAAAAAACGCCCAAACACACCTTCTTCCCCATTCCCTCCAAGTCATAGGACTGGATGTGGTTCTTGAGCTCTGCAAAAGGTTGGTCAAGCCTCAGGTCCTCCAAGGCATTGTCTGGATGAGACTCAATCACTAGAGGGAGTGATCGCAAACAGCTTGTTTGAGTGTTTTCGATTTACTGCAAGAGAACACTGACCTTGAGTGCTTGTCACCATTACTACAGATACAGCAATACACGCGTGACTCACAAGCGTTTACTATACCTGTGTGCTCCTTCACTACTAGCCTCATGTAACCGACGAGGCCATACGTTCTACACACCAGGAAAGGTATGTTTGCATTCCACAACACTGACCCCAGTCTCAAACATGTGCTGTGAAAATAAAACCAAAATAATTTACATGACAATAGAACYTTTAAAAATATATATTTGATGTTACTTTGTAAGACTATCACAAATACCAAATAAAAATACTTCAATTGAAATGTACACTACCGTTCAAAAGTTTGGGGTCACTTAGATTTTCTTTCAAAAACAAGGACATATCTAATTTTTTGTCCATTAAAATAATATCACATTGATCAGAAAAGCAGTGTAGACATTGTTAATGTTGTAAATGACTATTGTACTATTCATTAAATAGTACCCGCAAAACACCAGTCTCAACATCAACAGTGAAGAGGCGACTCCGGGATGCTGGCCTTCTAYGCAAAATTGCAAAGAAAAAGCCATATCTCAGACTAGCCAATAAAAATAACAGATTGAGATGGGCTAAAGAACACAGACACTGGATAGAGGAACTCTGCCTAGAAGGCCAGCATCCCGGAGTCGCCTCTTCACTGTTGACGTTGAGACTGGTGTTTTGCGGGTACTATTTAATGAAGCTGCCAGTTGAGGACTTGTGAGGCATGTTTCTCAAACTAGACACGCTAATGTACTTGTTGCGCAACTGCGCAAGAGGACGAGGCCTAGCACTCCTCTTTCTATTCTGGTTAGAGACAGTTTGCCCTGTTCTGTGAAGGTAGRAGTACACAGCGTTGAACAAGATCTTCAGTTTCTTGGACATTTCTCACATGGAATAGCCTTAATTTCTCAGAACAAAAATAGACTGACGGGTTACGGAAGAATGGTCTTTGTTTCTGGCCATTTTGAGCCTGTAATCAAACCCCCAAATACTGATGCTCCAGATACTCAACTAGTCTAAATGCGGCCAGTTTTATTGCAGTTTTCAGCTGTGCTAACATAATTGCAAAAGGGTTTTCTAATGATCAATTAGCCTTTTAAAATGATAAACTTTTATTAGCTAACACAACGTGCCATTGGAACACAGGACTGATGGTTGCTGATGATGGGCCTCTGTACATCTATGTAGATATTCCATTAAAAAATCTAACGTTTCCAGCTACAATAGTCATTTACAACATTAACCATGTCTATACTGTATTTCTGATCAATTTTAATGGACGAAAAATGTACTTTTCTTTCAAGAACCAGGACATTACTAAGTGACCCCAAAACTTTTGAACAGTGGTGTATGTCTAAAAAATATGTGTAAGAATAAGAGGATGAATCGCACCTTTCTGGCAGCTGGACACCAATCACCAGGGTAAATCTGTGGAAGAAATCTGGGTCGTTGTCCAAGAGCTTTTCAGGGCACTATAATGGAAAATAAAATACCAGATCACAATAAGAGTTTGACAAACAAGACTGATCTACTATAAGTGCTCTGCTTGTTTTAGAACACTCATCAATCAATACACTCAGATAAAGAAGTGCACTTTGTTTGCAGTGAGACCCATCAATGGCTACTCAACTGGTGCAGCGTCATAGTAAATCTATACCTTGATCGGAATTAACACAGATCTACCGCTATACCCTGAGGATCGTGTAGTCAAATCTAGGATCTTTTTTCATATGACAAAATCTGTGCAGGGAAAGCTGTGACAGCCCTCTTCAGGAAGAACTGCTCTACTGCTCATAGTTGAAAACACAAACCTCCTCCACAAAGTTGCCAGATACATCAGTGTTCAGCTCCTGTAGCAGCTCTGTGGCAGCCTGAGCTCGGTTCTGGAAAACACACCATCCCAGAAGACTTATTATGACATACTGCATACAGGTAGAGCTAAGATATTGATAGAGTAGAATAGCATAATCGTTTACCCTTCCTATGCTGTTGTTGCTCAGAAAAAAGCTGAGTAGAAAAGGAAGGTAAAGACAGTATATTGTATAAAACATTTTAAGATTAAGATCAAAAGCGCTTCAATGAGGTGATAAACAATAGGCCTATCACGTTCTTACTTATTTCCGACGTCTTCCCCGGAGACTTTGTGTCCATCGACAATAGTGAACGCTCCAATGCCTGATGAAGAGAGCAACTAGCTTAGGTAGGCTAGCCTACTCATGTATTCCCTTAGAGCAGTGTTTTCCCACTCTTGGTCATCGGTCTTTTCTAGTATCAAATATTGAAATATTTACCTGGAAGCACAAGGTTCTTGAGTATTTCAGTCCCAGATGCTGTGGAATTGATCAGGCATACGTGTGCATTTTCAAGTTCTTCTTGGCCATGGTCTCCCCACAATCTGAAATGGAGTACAGGCAGGCCATCATAACAACGGCATGTTGCTTATCTCCTTGTCATCTTCAATGCCTTGTTATTTACCTATTATCACATCTCATCTGGTATGGTAAATAGATGAGAACAATTAACCTTTTTGAGATTCAGTCAATGAATGACACCAATTCTGGCTGGTGTTGTTCAAAGTAAATTAGGTGGCTAGAAGCTATAGCAGACAGCTAACAACTGACTGTAACAGGACAGCTAGCTAGCATGTCAGTGAAGACTAGCTACAGTAGCTAGCTATAATACTTTTAAAGCATGCTGGTTGGCTGGCATAGTTAACGTTAGCCCAAGAGAATACACTATCAAGCATAAAGTCAGTTAACGTTACGGGCTTGCTAGCATAACTACATTAGCTAGCTGCAGTTTGTCAGTGGAGATATATCTAACTCATGCAACGGTTTAGCAAATAACTGTATAATTTTCACAGAATTTCTAGCTTCACATACCTCAATTGTCTATCGTATTTCTGGTCTTTAGAAGCTTTAGTAACTGCCATGGTCTGATTGGAGAACCCCACCGGTTAATTTGATAGCTCCATTCGATGATTCGATAGAGAGACAAGTGGTTGAACGCAGTTGTAAATTCAAAGCTGCACTTTCGATTTAACTACAGTTGACCACCAGAGGGAGTAGTAGTGAACATTCAATCGATTCAAACTTGCGCAAAATGTAATTCATTAATTCTGCCACAGTTGCACCACCTGTTCAGACTAATCAATGAATTTGAATTTTGAATTACATATTATAGTAAGATGTGATGTGTTCTTTTAGATGCGACTTTTTAAATATTGGTTATATAATCATACATATTAGTTATGGGTTTAAGCTGGAAAAGCAAAACAACACTATACCCATTGAAATATGTGCCATGCATTATCATTAAAACATGTTGTGAGACATGTTATTTCGTTAGTTCAGAGGAAAGTGTATCTTAATTGGCTGCTGTACTAGGTCTAATTATCATAAATGAGGGGTCTTTCTTTAGATGTTTTGAAATACAGTAACAGAAATCAAGCAGGGTAATTGAAAAGGGGGCGTGGCAAGTAAGGATCATTACGATTGCCATACGTCGCCACCTGATCATCCTTCCCAACCTCCACTCCCAGACTTCATCAACACTGCTCACACACCAGCACTTCATCTTCGGCACGCCATTTATCCCATCATTTCGTACCGTCTGGGCTGTGAGTCGAGAGTCAGTCAGCATATAGAGAAGGTGAATCTAAGCGGAATCCTCGCAATGACAGGACATCACTGGGGATACGGAGAGCAGGATGGTAAGTTAACCTACCAACCTGGGAGAGCATCGCTATGTAAGCTACTGTAGAACACACCGTAGCACAGCGCTGACCTTGTTTGGGGACGCTCGTGCGCTGCGAGTGACAGGCATTCGGGAAAGACTGCATTTGTTTCTGCAAGACTGGATGCATATTTGATTAAATACTTTTCTATTGGCAATAGTCTATAATCACATCTATGTTTTGAACTATGTCTGCATCGGACCTTTTATTAAGAATCGACAGGTGACTGATTGGCTAATTAAAAAAAATATGTATTTTCTTCTGGTGTGCTACGTTCTGGGTGGGGATCTCGCATTGGCATTCTCAGACGAGATTAGCCCAAATATCTTTAACCTGCATGCAACCTTATTTAGTCATCTATTCAACAAGCAGGTTTTAGCAAGTCTTTGAGTTCTAGGAGTGTATCAGTATTGTTAAGGTATTGAGACCTATGATCAGTGTGTTGATTGATGCAGCAACCTAGAATGTTATGTCCTGGTGTGAAATTGAGAATGTCATGTTTTTCTTCAGTTTTTCTAAAATGGTGAATTAATGGATCTGATCTCCTTTCGTTACATAATGTCATGTCCAGCTCTGACCATCTTTGTTTCTAAGGTCCAGATGCATGGCACAAAGACTACCCCATCGCCCAGGGCAATCGCCAGTCTCCCATAGACATAGTTCCTGAGGACACTGTATACGACGCCAGCCTGCCTCCCATATTCGTCTCCTACGACCACTGCAACTCAATCAACATCTGCAACAACGGCCACTCTGTGACCGTAGAGTTTGATGACACCGATGACAAAACAGGTAACCGCAACAGAGGGGAAGAGATCCTTTGTAGACCATATAATCATCCCTGAGTGGAAATCCTCTCTCACAGAAAATGCGGACATAAATACAAGCAATATTGAGATACAGTATTGTTTCAGATTCGATCATCGACCCTTCAACTTTGACTGAGTGTGAAAGTCACCCAGCCCAGGAGGTATTTATCACTGTATATCACTCTGGTGGGTGGTTGTTTCTGGGCACCTGTATCACTCATGACTTTGACATTAGCCAACACAACCACTGTATTGGTAAGGGGACACCATTATGTTACGGGTACTGTGTAGTAGTACTATCATGCTATAACCACCACCCTTGCATGCACATGTGACACTTATTTAGTGGATGCAGTCCTACCTATGCCAATCAATCCTACCTACATATGCAGATCAATTTAAAGTTCAGTGACACCAGATTCTCCACCTTCGTCCATTCTGAGCAATGAAGTAGATTGTGGAAGCCTAATGCCCTAAATGACAAAGCATTTACTTTTATTGCCAGGAAACCTCAAATGTTAAATATTATCCATTCAAAATATGTTTTGGATTTGCATACTCCATCACAACCACCATCAAAATGTGGTTGATGGATAGACCACCTACATTTGTATATCATTAAGGCCACTCCTACTGGACTGTATGATTCAGTGAGATGTGTTTTGGTGGATATAGTGAAGCCAGTATTTAACTGTAGGAGTGTCTGTCTGCCAGAGCAGACATCTGACCACATCAGGTAATCTTCCTGGTTGTGTCACATCTGTTTTTAAACTGACAGTCGAAGTTAACAAAAGTCATGGACAAATAGAAAATGGGGAGAGCCGCTTTGCTTCTGTGGCATGAAAAGGTAATAGGAACCAACGGTCTGAATAGAATGACAACCAAATAAGTTTGGGCTTGTATTTTGAAAAGTGGTAACTGAACGCCTACTGTACAACAAAAAGGTGTTCGATCTTAACAAAAAGGAGTTCTACCTCAGTGATTTCGTACCCCTGCACATCAACTTGGTACTCGTACCCTGTGTATGTAGCCAACTTATTGTTACTCGTGCATTTTTTCCTTATTATTATAATTTTTTCTCTCTACATTGTTTGGAAAGGCCCGTAAGTAAGCATTTCCCTGTTAGTCTACACCAGTTGTTTACGAAGCATGTGACAAATCCATTTAATTTGAAAAAGGCCCTCCTCAAAAGGAAAATAGCCATAGCCACAACTGATTTTGTTTTCTGTCTCCAAAAAAGTGCGGCTGTTTGGCTAAGGTGCAGATCACTATGAAAACAAATTCACAGCAACCAAACAAAGAAGTTCCATTCTGCATGACATGGTCTTATGATGGATAGGCTTCCCTATCCTTTCACCATCAGGAGCTGGTTAGAAGTTTCATCACCTAGGCATGCCCATTTTGTCCTGTTTCCCTTTTTTTTTTGTGTGTGTGTGTGTGTGTGTGTGTGTGTGTGTGTGTGTGTGTGTGTGCCTTTTTGTACATGTGTGTACATGCCTAGTGTATCATTAACTCAGGAAACGTATGAACATGCTCTAAAGCACACATTACCAAGGTGCCATTCTTATCCACCCAGCCATTTCATGCGGATGAATTATTCGACGAATGAAAAAAAAAGTCCAGAACGGGCTGATGGAAACAGAAATGCAGGAACAATTTTATAAATGTCAACAAACAATTTGTCCGTTTGACATGGTGTGATCTTTGTTTGTAGGTCAAATGTATGATGCGAGAAATAGCGGAAATATCTTTGTGCAAATATTGATCTAGAAACCATCCTATCGAAGCAAACTTGGAGTCACGCAATGATATTATGTTGTGTGGTCCTCCCACTACAACTCAGGAAAGCCTGCAGTTTATTAGGTTACTGACAAAAAAATAAAAAATAAAAAATAAATATAGGACAAAATACACATCACGATGAGAGACACCACAACATTACATAAAGAGAGACCTAAGACAACAACTGCATGGCAGCAACACATGACAACGCAACATGACAACATGGTAGCAACACAACATGGCAGCAGCACAACATGGTACAAACATTATTGGGTTTATATATAAAGGATATTTCATGCTGAAACCCTCGTATTAAACACCAATGGTATTCACTAAATTTACCGATTTTATATTTTGGATAATGTTTAACAGCTGTCATTGTATGTTTTTATTTGTAAATCTTATTTAATTATTTCATCTATTTTACACGTGATAAGGCCACACAGAGGGCCAGCGATAAATAGTACACAAAAGGGCCACTAGATGTCTTGTGATAAATTACATCAAATCCTTGCAAGATACACACATTCTGGTAGTTTGCTGGTAATATGCCTTGCCTTTGCAACACTAAGCTTGATGCTCATTTCCAATAGATATTGAGGGTCTTATTCTGGTGACATGATGATTCGACGCTTGGCTGCCCTTTGACAAATAAAATCCATAATAATCTCATGTAGGAAGCACTGTGTCTGTGAGCTGTTGGCTAGAGCACACATGCCCAGACCAGAGTGGGCACATTTGCTATATAACGCAACAACTTTTGTGACAAAACCATCAGGAGAATGGAAAATGCAATGGAAACCCATTGAACTTGTAGTTTTTTATTTGGTACATGAGGAATTTAACTGCAAAAGTAATTTTTATGTGCACTATGTCATCACAAARACAATAAGTCTGTTTGGTGGGYAAATTATTTTAGAATATTAGCATAATCTGTTGCCAATTAGATGGAAGGAAACCTAGCTTGTGACACTCCGCTCTCTGTCATTCTCTTCATCTGCCATCACAAAGATCTCGTTGTGTGTGTATATGGGTAGACTGTGTGAACCTGTGTGTGTGTGTGCTTGGCTCCAGTGYTATCAAACTGAATTTGTCACCTACTGCCCTGGCCTCCCTGGAACTCTTCAGTAAAGCGACAAACTGTCCTACACTGTCACAAACAGAGCCCAGCCCAGACACTGTCTCTCCTAGGGACATTATCCCCAGCACCACCCCAATTAGATCAGTTAGTGATGGGACAAATCCTAGGCATATCAAGACACAGGCTCAAAATACTCTCATTTGTCTTATGTCAGGTAAAGTAAGGCCTTCATGAGGACACAGTTGTTTTAATACAGTACTTGTTTAGCCAAATGCTCTCTAGTACTGTAGGTAGATAGTTATTAGGAAGAGTAGTAAACAGTGTGGTTGTGGGACAAGGCGCCTTATGTGTCTGTCAGTGTCCGCTAGTGTTCGCTGTCTGTCAGCTTAGTGAGAGTGATTTTAATGAGCAGTGGCAGGTGTTGCCATGTTGAGTTGCTCTTCCAGGCCTGGTGTGTGGTGGTTCTTGCCTGCTTGTCTGGTGTGTTGTGCTCTGCAGTGGTACCATGCTAGGCACGAGGCATAGAGGTGTGGCAGTGGCTGACTGATGTCTCTTGTCCTCTGCCCTGACAGTGATCAGGGCAGGCCCCCTTGACAACGCCTACCGGCTGAAACAGTTCCACTTCCACTGGGGCGGMAAGGGCAGCCACGGCTCAGAGCACACKGTCGGAGGGAAGACCTACGCTTCAGAGGTGAGTGTTTCCCCTAATCACACAGACGGAGCCTAGGTAACCCCATTTTCCCCGACATACAGTGCATTCGAAAAGTATTCAGACCCCTTGACTTTTTGCAGCCTTATTCTAAAATGTATTTTTCTTTTAAACAATCCTCATCAATCTACACACAATTTCTTAGTAATGACATAGCAAAAAAAAATMTTTTWWTWKKWTTTMGSKAAAAYAAAWTTAACGGAAATATCAAATTTACATAAGTATTCAGACCCTTTACTCAGTACTTTGTTGAAGAACCTTTGGCAGTGATTACAGCCTTGAGTCTTCTTTGGTATGACGCTACAAGCTTGGCACAKCAGTATTTGGGGAGTTTCTCCCGTTCTTCTCTGCAGATCCTCTCAAGCTCTGTCAGGTTTTCAGGTCTCTTGAGATGTTTGATCGGGTTCAAGTCCGGGCTCTGGCTGGGCCACTCAAGGACATTGAAACTTGTTCCGAAGCCACTCTTGCGTTATCTTGGCTATGTGCTAAGGGCCGTTGTCCTGTTGGCAGGTGAACCTTCACCCCAGTTTGAGGTCCTGAGCACTCTGGAGCAGGTTTTCATCAAGGATCTCTTTGTACTTTGCCCCGTTCATTTTTCCCTCGATCCTGACTAGTCTCCCAGTCCCTGCCGCTGAAAAACATCCCCACAGCATGATGCTGCCACCACCATGCTTCACCGTAGGGATTGGTGCCAGGTTTCCTCCAGACGTGACACTTTGCATTTAGGCCAACGAGTTGTTTCTCATGGTCAGAGTCCTTTAGGTGCCTTTTTGGCAAACTCCAAGCGGGCTGTCATGTGCCTTTTTACTGAGGAGTGGCTGCCATCTGGCCACTCTACCATAAAGGCCTGATTGGTGGAGTGCTGCAGAGATGGTTGTCCTTCTGGAAGGTTCTCCCATCTCCACAGAGAAACTCTGGAGCTCTGTCAGTGACCATCGAGTTCTTGGTCACCTCTCTGACCAAGGCTCTTCTTCCCCGATTGCTCAGTTTGATGAATGCTGAAGGCCACTGTGTTCTTGGGGACCTTCAATGCTGCATAAATGTTTTGGTACCCTTCCCCAGATCTGTGCCTCGACACAATCCTGTCTTAGAGCTCTACGGACAATTCCTTTGACCTCATGGCTTGGTTTTTGCTCTGACATGCACTGTCAACRSTGGGACCTTATAGACATGTATTCCTTTTAAAATCATGTCCAATCAATTTAATTTACCACAGGTGGACTCCAAGTTGTAGAAACATCTCAAGGATGATCAATGGAAACAGGATGCACTTGAGCTCAATTTCGAGTCTCCTAGCAAAGGGTCTGAATACTTATGTAAATAAGGTATTTCTGTTTTATATTTTTAATACATTTGCAAAAATGTGCTTTGTCATTATAGAGTATTGTGTGTAGATTGAGGATTTAAAAAAWATATATTTTAGAGTAATGCTGTAACATAATAAAATGTGGATTAAGTCAAGGGGTCTGAATACTTTCTGAATGCTTTGTARATCTGCATCTATATTTGCCAAGAAGTAGTTTTCCCTTCTCTGGTTCGGTTGACCTCCTATAATAGGTAACTGGTTTGTTTAGTACCTGAGACAAAGAAGCAGTGTTTCCCTGAATGTGGGTGCTTGTCTCAGGCTTGTCCCTAACCCTGTTGCCCCTCCTCCCTGTTTCCTCACGCAGCTTCATCTGGTGCACTGGAACGCAGACAAGTACAAGACATTTGGGGAGGCAGCGGCAGCCCCCGATGGCCTGGCTGTCCTTGGCATCTTTTTAGAGGTGAGAGGATCTCCCCCGGCACCAGCCAGCAGCTGTTCATCTGTCAGCCAGTAAATTGCTTTGGAATTGAATCTCTTTCTGCTTCACCAGGGCTGTTTAACAGGGATTAGACTGAAGACCAGCAATCACTGAAGGAACAATGTAAAAACATGTTATGATATTATGTCTGAACAGAGAGGACAAAACAGTTCACACGTGTCTGTGTTGCAAATTGTTCAATCATACCAGGACCATGTGGAAAATATGTGGCGCGCACTTTTATAGAGAATGTATTTAAATAATACAAAGTATATAATGTATGTGTTTTTGAAATGTATCTTATTGATAAKACATTGATGTAGACACTGACTGTACAAAACATTAGGAACACCTGCTCTTTCCATGAGACTGACCAGGTGAATCCAGGTGAAAGCTATGATCCCTTATTGATGTCACTTGTTAAATCCACTTCAATCATTGTAGATGGAGAGGAGACYGGTTAATGAAAGATTTTAAAGCCTTGATACAATTTGAGATATGGATTGTGTATGTGTGCGATTGACTGTGGAAGGGCAAGACAATATTTAAGTGCCTTTGAATGGGGTATGGCAGTGGAGGCAAAAGGGGGTGCAACTCAATATTAGGAAGGTGTTCCTAATGTTTTGTGCACTCCGAGTATGCATACAGTACTTGATGGTCAAATAAACATATCAATATATCATTGTGGCAATGTGTATAATCTACTGTGTATATATTTCGAATGTTAATGGYAAGCCTCATATTTTCTCATATGACAATCTGTTTGGGCTAATGTTAGAAGGTTGAGATAAAAAGGGAACCTGTTTTATTTACAGATCGGAGATGAACACAGAGGTTTACACAAGATAACAGATGCTTTATACATGGTGAAGTTTAAGGTAAGTCATAATGCAAAAGAATGAATCACCTGATGAGTGACTCGAATGATTCAACAGGGCATTTGAAAGATATGTTGATACTCTGATAAAAGACTCATCTTAAGTGTAGCATAATCCATATTTGTCATGCTATTCTCTGTTCTATTTGCACCCAGGGAAGCGTTGCAGATTTCAAAGGTTTCAATCCAAAGTGCCTCCTACCTAACAGCCTACACTTCTGGACATACCCGGGTTCCCTGACCACGCCCCCTCTTCACGAGAGTGTCACCTGGATCGTTCTGAAGGAGCCAATCATAGTCTCAGAGAAACAGGTGGGAGCCCTCACCATCTGGGTAGGGGTGAATCAGTACTACCTGGGCCTAACCAATATGGAGATATCTCTGCTTATGGAAATGTGGGGTCTTTGCCTAGGGAAACCACAGTYAACCACTGCGTTTGTCATGATGTAAATGATGAACCATTTGAATGACAGGCGTCTGCCCTGATGGTGGGTGTTCTACCCTTCATCTGCACTTCATCTGCCCTTACTCCATCAACACCAGAGAAAAGTTCAAGAAAGAAAAATGCACTGAGATTTTTACAGATTTATTTTGAAGTGTGGGAGTGTCTGTTGAATTTATTCTTTTGAAATTGATAAGTAAAAGAATGTCAAGGCTCACTTGCAACACTATGGCTGCGTTTACACAGGCAGCCCAAATGTGATATTTTTCCCACTAATTGGTCTTTTGACCAATCACATCAGATATTTTCAGATCAGCTCTAGAAAAGATTTGATGTGAAAAGATCTGATCGCGCAAAAGGCAAATTCTTGAAAAAATATCAGAATTGGGCTGCCTGTGTAAACGCAGCCATATTGTTGCAAGTAAGCCATCAAAGTGAACCTTGACATACTTTTACTTATCAGTTTCTGTTTGACAATAGACCAATTCATTTCTCTCCTCTTTTCATGGTAAATGGTTAATGATTTGAAACATCAATATAGTTGCTTATCGATGTGAAGTCTTTATGACCATTAGTGAGTGAGCTGGGTTTGTCCTTGAGCCGTCTATGARGTTACTGTGGCTTCTCCAGACGGAGGGCTTTGATTAGAGGATGCCAGGGGAGTAGGCAAAGGCTGTGAGTGGATTACTGCATGTGTGGCTTCGATGCCATGCAGTGTGTGTGGGGGGGGGGGGCTCAGTCGGGCTGCAACAATGGCCTGCTGAAATCCAAGTGGGAACCCTAGATGTGAAAGACCTCTTTGTGGATCCAGGTGTCACAGCTTAAGCTCCATTCAAACAGTGGGCATTACCCCTGAGCTCTTGACAGTCACGCACACATCGATATCCTTTACTATGTAGCTGTGCAGTGCATATTCTCTGAATTACTGTAGGCTAGATTATCCCTTGCATGTGCTCATATAGCTTGAAAAAAGAGGTGAGTATCTACTCTAATGGTGGAATTGGCTATTAGACCATTTCATTCATTTAAAATATTTACTTTACGCTTAATAGTTCTAATGAATTCAAACCACAGTCTTCTATAGCTAAATGGATAATTGAAGACCCATTTATTAACTCGGAGAGATTATCTCGTCTTTTCTTGTTTTTTTTTATCATCAAGAAAGCAGGCTACAGCTRTAGGGCAATAAGTGAGTACTGTGTCAGGGATCTTGTGTTATGGATGTGGAGAAGTAGACTGTTTGAAGTCGGGGTGCATGCCCAGCTCTGCTCCATTATACAGTGGTGGAAAAAGTACCCAACTGTCATACTTGAGTAAAAGTAAAGATACCTTAATAGAAAATGATTAAAGTAAAAGTCAGTCACCCAGTAAAATACTACTTGAGTAAAAGTCTAAATGTATTTGGTTTAAAATATACTTACGTATCAAAAGTAAAAGTATAAATACAAAAGAAATCATTATATTAAGCAAACCAGGTGGCACCATTTTCTTGTTTTTAAAATTTACGGAAAACCAGGGGCACACTCCAACATTCAGACATAATTTACAAACGAAGCATACGTGGCAGTATGGAGGACCAGGGATGTGTTTTGTGTTCTCAGCCTTTTTGCGATGGCACTGGGAAACGTAATTAAAGTCACCTTTGGCCCACGGCATGCTGTCTGCATACTTCTGTTCCTGGCCTGGCTGACTGTGCTGGGCCTGGGAGCCTGCTCCCTCCCTGCTCCTTCGCTGCCCTTAGTGTAGGACTCCAGGGCACAATCCTTTGATCCCTGGGAGCTGATTAACGTCATGGATGGAAACGTCTTGACCTTTTTTTAATTGTGAAATTCTTTSGGYATACTCAGCAGGGAAAAGCCCTTCTTACATAAGAGGCTATTGTGTTTTTCCTCCCTCAGACACTGCAGCCAGGGACTACAAGGTGTTTCTGTCTGTTTCCAAACATCTCTCCACAGATGGGGAAGTTCAGGATGCTGCTCTTCAGCGGAGAGGAGGAAGAGGGCAGGAAACGCATGGAGAACAACTTCCGACCCCCTCAACCCCTGAAAGGCCGGAAGGTGCTAGCATCCTTTGACTAACTTGACTGCAAATAACCTCCAGGTGGCATAGCCTAACATATGGTCTATTATATGTCAGAGTGAATGTCTGAATAGAGTTTCTTCTCAACCTTGAGTAGTTTTACTACTGATGATGAATATAGAACAAGGGGTATGAAACATCACATCTCCCTCTACTGGTCAATTACTTTCAACCGCACTTTAATTGAATGTCAGATGCTGATATCGACGTTTGAAACCGTCATAATGACTACTATGTGCCCTCTGCACAGTTCTCTATTTTTAAATATAGTAGTGATCTGTAACATTTTTCTGAAGTGAAAGATATTGCTCACATAGCCATCCAGACATTGCCTTGACAGAAAACAGCGTAATGTATGTAACTCTGTAGGGATTTATTTTTATTTTTATCTGATTGTACCTTTTTRAAACAAAAGTCAATGTGGCCTCATGGGTGTAGTGAAAAGCGTTTAAGTCAACGAACAGTCCCCCTCCACCCCAAACGTACACACAKCATTTTCTGTCCACCCAGTGAATTGTTGTTGTTTCACCTGCTATTGTTTCTATGCAAGGTGCTATATCTTCTTCCCAAGGGTTTAGCCACACCTTATCTACCAATCGAAGATGATGCCAGTGCTCTGTAACATGTTGTCTGAATCCTGACGGCCTCTTGGTGGTAATCTATGTTGATCCATATTTAGATGGGCTATTGCAGCCGGATCCACATCGTCCTACTGTAGTTGCCATGGATCCTTTAACCCAACACTCACAACTGGAGGTGGAATTGGATTAGCGAGCGGCGGCCAAATTTCAGTTGCTCAACTGTAAATTAAGAGTTTACTCCGTACTTTCCCTGTGCCCTGACAGCCCAGTGATTTGAAAGCTGTACATCAGCTTTAAAGATGCCAAGCATGCGCTGAATAGAGTATTGAGTTCATGTTGGGTCAAAACAGTTCCACTTTCGAGAAATGAAGGAGAGGGRGTACACATACAGTACATTCTGTATGGAAATGAGTCACTTCTGTAATGGGTGTATGTCCATGTCTTTGTGTGCTGCTCATTTCTCCTGTGCCACAGAACAGCCTCCTCCCTACAGTCGGTTCCTACACTACTGTATGGTACGTTGTTGCAGGCAGGGTGACGCTCCAGTTCTTTTACGATAATGGAAGGTCTCAGTAAGTGAAGGTCATAATGATTAATAGAGCCCCACTGTAGCGACAGTTGTAAGAGAGATTGCTCCTCGGTACACTATGTAATTCCTAATGAAAGTCTGCCAGGCCTCTGTGTGTTTTGAGTAGTTTTACATAATTCTGTTCATAGATAGAGGTGGACCTTACCCATATAGACAAACTGGTAGGGGGACACTCCTCTGCCTAGTTCCACCCATGGGAATTAAGGCTTGGAACTGGCACTTGAACTATCTATTTCAAACAATTGATATTCTACAATATCAGGAACATTATCTATTCAATATTTAGTATGTGAATCATTTTGCATGAACTGGTGACAATTTAATTGACTTGTTTGTTTTGTAAATTGTAGTTCTTCAATAATATTAGATTGATTCAGTACTGTTTCAGAAACAAAAGATGAGATTAAAGGAAATCTATCAAACTTTTTGTTGCCATTAATAGGCTTGTGTGGAGTATACAGATGACCTTTTAAAAGTATGTTTATGACTAGTTCAAGTGTGGGTCCCAGAATTAGTTCACAATCACAATGGTGACTGCTGCAGTCTCTAAACATGAGTCACTGCTGCCCCTGTGTAGTCTAACAGAGAGCAGAGAAGTAAGCATTTGGAAACAGTTCCTAATGAGCCCCATGCAAGTACAAAATGCATTACAGTGGATTACTTTTAAACCCAACATGTATAGTTTTTGCTGTCCATTCCTGACTCATCAGAAACATTTCAATCAGTCCACTGAAATCAGTAAACACAACAGTTTACATGATCACTGATTTTCTTGACAGCTATTGATGTGTGAGGAATTTCAGTATGCATTGAACCTTGAACCTGGTACAAATGTACACTACCCTTCAAAAGTTTGGGGTCACTTAGAAATGTCCTTGTTTTTGAAAGAAAAGCAATTATTATTATTTTTTGTCCATTTTTAAAATAACATCAAATTGATGAGAAATACAGTGTAGACATTCTTAATGTTGTAAATTATTATTGTGGCTGAAAACGGCTGATTTAAAAAATAATATATATATATWTWTTTTTTAAATTGTATATCTACATAGACGTACAGAGGCCCATTTATCAGTAACCATCACTCCTGTGTTCCAATGACACGTTGTGTTAGCCTTTTAAAATGATAAACTTGGATTAGCTAATTGATCATTAGAAAACCCTTTTGCAATTATGTTAGCACAGATGAAAACTGTTGTCCTGATTTAAAGAAGCAATAAAACTGTCCTTTAGACTAGTTGAGTATCTGGAGCATCAACATTTGTGGGTTCGATTACAGGCTCAAAATGGCCAGAAACAAAGACCTTTCTTCTGAAACTCATCAGTCTATTCTTGTTCTGAGAAATGAAGGCTATTCCATGCAAGAAATTGCCAAGAAACTGAAGATCTTGTACAACGATGTGTACTACTCCCTTCACAGAACAGTGCAAACTGGCTCTAACCAGAAAAGAAAGAGGAGTGGGAGGCCCCGGTGCACAACTGAGCAAGAGGACAAGTACATTAGTGTCTAGTTTGAGAAACAGAGGCCTCACAAGTCTGGCAGCTTAATTAAATAATACCCACAAAACACCAGTCTCAACGTCAACAGTGAAGAGGCGACTCCGGGATGCTGGCATTCTAGGCAGAGTTTCAAAGAAAAAGCCATATCTCAGACTGGCCAATAAAAAGAAAAGGTTAAGATGGGCAAAAGAACACAGACACTGGATAGAGGAGTGCCTCTTCACTGTTGACGTTGAGACTGGTGTTTTGCGGGTACTATTTAATGAAGCTGAAGCTGCCAAAAGTGTTTTCTAATGATCAATTAGCCTTTTTAAAATGATAAATTTGGATTAGCTAACACAACGTGCCATTGGAACACAGGAGCGATGGTTGCTGATAATGGGCCTCTGTACGCCTATGTAGATATTCCATAAAAAATCAGCTGTGTCCGGCTACAAAAGTCATTTACAACATTAACAATGTCTACACTGTATTTCTGATCAATTTGATGTTATTTTAATGGCCAAATATTGCTTTTCTTTCAAAAACAAGGACATTTCTAAGTGACCCCAAACTTTTGAACGGTTGTGTGTGTGTGTGTGTGTGTGTGTGTGTGTGTGTGAACGTGTTCAAAGAAAAAGCTTCTCAAGACTCTCAATATTTAAACTCGGTCTCACTAATCAGAAGCCGTGAGGATATGTAAATGTAATCAGTGCGCCCCTCAGCCCAGGGGTGAGAGAACAAAGGTCAGTGATTGACGTGCTTGTTCACTGATATGAGGAGCACAGCACACAGTTGTGATTTCTTGCGTAGCCCCAGGGTGGTAGAGACATCTGGCAAAGAGCTTACTCCTGAGTGATTGTGCTGTGTGAGGGATATTCAAAACACTCAGGCCCTCCATTTAGTAATCACCCCAAGGCTAATTTCATCTCTCCCAGACACCTGCTAATGAACGTACTGAGAGGGCTCTTACTGTTTGCCTTGAGCCAGGCTGTCACTCTGCCACCTTAATTTCCATAACCAGCGTTGCACAACAACCATGAACCAATGCTTCAACTGCACCAGGCTCAAGGCAGGACAGGGGATTTAACACACCATACCAATACCACCTTACTGCAGACAGAAACAGGCTGTCTTAGGCCTCCCAAGTGGCGCAGCGGTCTAAGGTACTGCAGTGCTAGAGGTGTCACTACAGACCCGGATTCAATCCTGGGCTGTATCACAACCGGCCGTGATCGGGTGTCCCAAAGGGCGGCGCACAATTTGCCCAGCGTCGTCCGGGTTAGGGGAGGGTTTGGCTGTGGGGGCTTTACTTTGCTCATCGCGCTTTAGCGACTCCTTGTGGGGGCCGGGCGCCTACAGGCTGACCTCGGTCGTCAAGTGAACGGTGTTTCTTCTGACACATTGGTGCGGCTGGCTTCCGAGTTAAGCGTGCTTCTTAACAACCTTCCGGTTTGGCGGGTCAGGTTTTGGAGGACGCATGACTCGACCTTCGCCTTCCGAGCCCTTTGGGGAGTAGCAGCAATGAGACAAGATCGAAAAATACATCTGCAGTGGTCTGTGTGGACTGCAGGGGTGCGTTGATAATGATCATGGTGCAGGGTGCCTCTTGCACGCATCTATCCTGTTACTACTTTATGACCCTGGTGACATCTCTTAACTCTCGACTCCCAACTTACATCCAGTTACCAGTAGAAGCTGTAATTGGAACCTAACCTCTGGAAACCCAGATCTAGGGCAACAGCACTAGTATGCTGAACATTGTGGGAGGCAATCCGTCTGCCTTGGGAGACTGGGACCKAGCAGTCTACTACTACAAAATCTGTTGGCAATTTTAAAGATGTCCACATGGTGGCAGCATTTACTGTCATATACAACAGTAGTGCTCCAATAAGACTTTGAGACTGATTTGAGTTTGAAGAGCCTGTGATGCCATGTAGAGCTTTATACAAAGATACCATTTTTAACCTCAGGTTTCACTGCATRGTGAACATGTTTTCTGCCCCAGTATTGCAAACCGTGACAATGGGCTGAAGTTAAAAATAACTCGCAACTAAACTGTAGTATGTAGTCTACTACAMTATTTTCTGTAGGGGTTATTACTTGACCAACATCAAACTATTTTGTAAGTGATAGTACTTCTCTAAATAGACATGTCTTTGTCTGCGTAGGCTATATTGGATTCATTTCACATAAAGAATGGTCYGACAGTKATTTTGTTGATTTGAAGAATTCTGATACTCTCCAGTGTTTCTTAACTGGTCTCACTTGTCACCTGAGAAGTAACATCTATGGAAATATTCTGTTTGCAGGTACATGAATAATGAATGAAGCCGGGTGCGTAGTGTATATTTAACATATCTTCTGACATAACCCTCCAAAGTTAGCATCCAATGAGCTTCCTTAAGCCTGAGGATACCTGAGCAAGCACATCATTGATGAGCACAATCAATGTGCTGTGTAATTGAAACTGTATTTAGTCTTCCAAAATAGGTCCTGTCAGATATATTTTTGGCATCAGGATGTCTGTTATTTCTACTGATGATTCTCTGACACGGGAGCATCTGACCAGCCTTAGAAATATGAACCCAATCAATCTACTATCTGTAGGACAATACACCTTTGTGTCTTTGTGCTTGAGCACACTGCRCGGTTGTCTTTCTATTGACCATTTAGGTAACACTTTACATTTATGTCGCTTGTATACTTGTGTGGTAACGCTGTAAATTATATAGTAACAACATMGCTGTTACATAGTACTTTGGTATTTGCTTTGAGATTGCATAGTAATGGAGTTTAGCGATTTTAGTTTTTAAGACTTTTCCTTCACTGCACATTGGACTGATGTCTTCATTTTTCTTTGTTTGTTTGTACACTGTCTTATCTCTTATTTATGTAACCCTTACAGTGAGTACTACTACACAGACTACATTTGTAAGTTTTTTTTCTGATTTAATTCTCAATTTACATCCGCAAAGTGGAAAAGGGTCCTAAATCAAGTTTTGTTACTCAATATGTCAGGCCTGGAAGACTGTTGTAGGCAATAATGGGCACCAACTTTCTCTTCATCAGTTGACATGTCACAGTTACCATGGCTACAAACAACACAACCCGGCTACAAACAACACAACCCAACACAAGCCTGTCGTGTATCTCCCCCACTTGCCTTTGAACAAGTGATCAATCGCTGTCACCCGCCAGAAAATAAAGGATGCCATCCCAAAATACTTGGGAGCACTGCATCGACGCCTCCTAAAATACACGTGTTTTACTGTATGTGTTGGTATCTATATTTAGCAGTGTGTAGGCGTCGATTTGCGGGTCTCAGTGTAGGGTTCCTATAGACGTGCTGCTTCACTGACTACATGGCAGACCAGGGTCTCTCATCCCATAGGAACAATCCGTCTGGTGATCACAATACCCTTTACACATAAAGCAGTGTAAAGCACATGGTGGGTACCCTCTTCACACAACCTACACTGAGGGCCATGGACTGTAATACCGGCCCTGGCAGCAGACATAAATCACTCCCATGATGATTTATGGAATATTGTTCTCCAAAAAAAAAAACATGTTAATTGATAAATGGTCTAATACACAACAAGTATTTGTTTGTGTGTCCCTGACATATCGTAGATAGATTGGCAAAATGGACGACATGCACTTTACCTTGGTCTTTATGGTTACCCATCATGTGACACCACTGGTGTGAGGTCACACGGTTTATGCAGGCTGGCAGAAACTACACAGACAACCGTTAGGGAACCACCGGAAACAGGGYGACGGAGTGACCCCAAATGCACACTGATTCAGTGCATGGTGATCTGATTTGCTTCCATAGTGTTGCTACAACAGTACTGGTGACAGAACATGAGTAGCCTACTCCTCACTGTCCACGTCTGCTCTTGGCAATGCTGAGCTAGTTCTGACTGGGAGCACTTACATGTGGAATGGTGCCAATGGGAGTGAGATGTCTAGCCAGATGCCTTCCACATGATTAGTTTGAGAGAGATGGCATGCTCACAGGGCTGATGCTGGTAATGGGCTTTCCCCTCTCCTTCCCAGAGAGAATAACTAAGAGCTCTGAGAGATCACGAGAATATACAGTAACTGCCTTTTTAATGTACTGCCTTTTTCCAATGTCCCCAGCCCCACCATGAATACCATCCAGAGAAATGTCAAACTGCCGTGGGATATTGGACAGAACGGCTTTTTTTAACGTTTATTGTCATGAGTCTTGTTTTGGAGGCAGAACCGTGTGATTTCCCCTTAGTCAAAATTGGCTATATTGTAAAAATGTTTTTTCCTCCCCAGCTTTTTGATCATATACTGAACTAAAATATAAATGCAACATGCAACAATTTCAAAGATTTGAGTGAATTACAGTTCATTTAAGGAAATAAGCCTATTGAAATAAATTCATTAGGCCCTAATCTATGGATTTCACATGACTGGTAATACAGATATGCATCTGTTGGTCACAGTCAGTATCTGGTGTYACCACCATTTGCGTCATGTAGCAAGACACATCTCCTTTGCATAGAGTTGATTAGGCTGTTGAATGTTGTCCCACTCCTCTTCAATGGTTGTGTGAAGTTGCTGGATATTGGCGTGAACTGGAACATGCTGTCGTACATGTCGATCCAGAGCATCCCAAACWTGCTCGATGGTTGACATGTCTGGTTAGTATGCAGGCCAGACATTTTCAGCTTCCAGGAATGGTGTACAGATCCTTACGACATGGGACCCTGCATTATCATGCTGAAACATAAGGTGAAGGCGGAGGATGAAAGGCACAACTATGGGCCTCAGGATCTCGTCACGGTATCTCTGTGCATTATGCCTGCCCATACCATAACCCCTCCGTCACCATGGGGCACTCTGTTCACAATGTTAACATCAGCAAACCACTTGTTGTGAGGCCGGTTGGACGTACTGCGAAATTCTCAAAAACGACGTATGATAGAGAAATGAACATTCAATTATCTAGCAACAGCGCTGGTGGACATTCTTGCAGTCAGCATGCCAATTGCAAGCTCCCAAAAACCTTGAGACCTCTGTGGCATTGTGATGTGACAAAACTGCGCATTTTAGAGTGGCCTTTTATTGTCCCCAACACAAAGTGCACCTGTGGGACAAACCCTTTACATGCTGCGTTTATATTTTCGTGCAGTATAATTTAAGGTTAGGTGTAGGCATTAATTAGGGGTAGCAGTGGGGTTAAGGCAGGACTGTGCAAAGGCCGGCCCAGGGGCCGTATGCAGGCTGCGACGTGATTCAATACAGCCCGCGGAATCATGCTCAGATCACATAAAGAATTTGCGATAATAACGTTTTGAAAAACGTATTTGCTATTCTAATTAAAAGCCCATTGAATACCTACCTGCCTTTGTTTAATGATTTAACTCCGACCGCTTGTGGGACATTTATTTTGAAGGCACGTATAAATAACAACTGCGCAAGGACTGACAGGCTGACACACATGTCAGTTACAAATTGCGCAAAAATGTGTTTTTCAAAGATTTCAAAGAAAAGGAAAGTAGACAATGAATGTAGGGTGTTCAAGCAAGAGTGGACATCGACATATTTCTTTTTTGAGGTATCAGAGAAAGCTGTGCGCTTAAGAGAGCATCGCTGTCTTGAAAGAGTACAACTTGTCCCGACACATCCAGACGAAGCATGCAGAGAACTATAGGAATATGTCTTCTGAGCAGAGGGCAAGTGCATTGWAAGAGTTTTCTCAGAAGCAGCAAGGACTTTTCACAAAACTGCATTCAGCAAATGACATAATTGCGAGAGCTAGCTATGTACTGTCCCACAAAATTGCTAAACATAGCAAGCCGTTCGAAAATGTTTCCCTGTCCAGACGGAACAGTGACATGGCGTGTTGAGGACATTGCAGAGAATAAGGAACAACAGTTAAAAGACAAGATAAAGGGTTTCACCTATTTCTCCTTGGCCCTAGATGAGAGCAGTGATGCACGTGACACGGCACAGTTGTTGATATTCTTACAAGGCATAACCCCAGACTTTGAAATTATAGATGACCTCGCTTCAGTGRAGTCAATGAAGAGCACAACAACAGGGAAGTATTTATTGGAGGAGGTTAATAAGTGTGTGGCAGAGCTGGGACTGAGTTTTGAAAAAGTTATCCAGTGTGACCACTGATGGATGCCCAAACTTGCCAGGAATTTTTTTGGGCCTTTTCAAAAGGATACAAGATCAAGTAGCTGAGCTGAACCCAGATCAGAAAAGTATTTTCCTCCATTGCATTATTCATCAGGAGGTGCTCTGTATATGTGTTCTGAAAAGGAGCCATGTTTTGGAGACCATCACTAAAGTGGTAAACTTCATAAGGGCATTATCTTTAAGGTAGCAGTGGGGTTAAGGCAGGACTGTGCAAAGGCCTGCGTGCTTTGAATGGTGAGTTTTCTCGTCGTTTTGAGGATTTCAAAGTGTTGGAAAATGACARGCTGTTGGTTTCCTCTCCTTTCACCTTCAATGTGGATAACGCTCCCACTGACCTGCAAGTTGAGCTTATCGATCTTCAGTCTGATGCAGTGATTTGGAGAACTATTCAAAACAATGTCACTGATGGGGTTCTATGCATCTCATACTCAGAAGATGTTTGTACTGTTTGGGTCAACCTATGTATGTGAACAGACATTTTCAGTGATAAATATAAGTCAAGGCACAGATCAACGAGAGTTAACAAGAGTTCTGTCCGTGATGCTGAATGCACAGTGTGCTTTTCCCTCCGTGTATTTCATTGCATGTTTAATAATACAAATACCTACCAAAAGGAGAACATGGATGTGGTTTATTTCTGTGCATGTTAAATAAGTAGCATATCTGGATGTGATTTACTGTAGATATATCTGTCAACACAGTCATACACATTATGTATTATCCCGTAACATGATTCTGGCCCGCAATTGCAAAAATATATTCTAATGTGGCCCTCTATGCAAAATAATTGCACAGGCCTGGGTTAAAATCAGATTGACTTTGTTAGCTAGTGACCACTGCAGAGCTGCCTCTTCTTTTTAGGAGAACAGAATTCCAAACTACTTAAGCATTTTTATAAGAGCAGAAGCGAGAGACAGATTTGAGGACATAGAAAACCAAGGGCTCATGCAGGGATCGAACCGGGATCCCRGCCGCAGGGGGGTTCCGGAGGCGGGAGTGCTACCCACTCGACCAGACTCCAGTCCGGACAGACCTCCTTGTTCTTGGTCTGTGRTCTACAGCGGATTCCTCTTGAAACATGCCAACATGTTGACCCCTGACCCTAGCAATGACACCAGCCAACAGGATTGACAGGGTTGCATAACTCGGCAGTTAACCTGAAATATTACGTCACTTTGAGAGTGACGTAGTAAACCCTCACTCCTTCTCTCCACATGATCCTAGTCACCTCCTCTCTAGTATGTGATCATCAGACAGGGTGGCCTGCCTCTGGCTTCAAGGAAAGTCATCAAATGGATGACCAACAATATCTCCTACTGCATGGACTCCAACCAACATGGTTAAGGTTGGCTCGTCACTCGCCACATCTGCAATCTCCTGAACCCACCACGCTTCGGTCTAGGGGGTCAATCACACACCCAGAGATCATTAGACGTTTTCCAAGACCCAAGGTCTAAAATAGTCCCCATCGCCTTTCATAAATCAAAGTGTATCTATAAAAAGCAGTGGGCTGACCAGCAGCCTCAGCCACATTGCCCTATCTTTAGCTTTATTTATGTCCTGCTGTTGACAGCACCACTTGCAAGCTTTCCAGTCACCGTTCAATAGGTCACATGTCGGTAAGCCCTCGTTGCTGGGAAGCACCGTCTATTGAAAACAGGCCAGCCAGGCTGCCTTACAGCAATACTGCCTGCAGCTATAGCTCTCATCATTATATTAACAATATTCTTGTCCTCATTCTTTCCTCCTACTTACCTTTTTAGGTTACTTTATTGATATGAGAGAAGCACCTCCTGTCGTAAAAACATGATTGACGGTGTTATGGTCATCTATACTGAACAACAATATAAACGCAACATGTATGTAAAGTGTTGGTCCCATGTTTCGTGAGCTGAAATAAAAAATATAAAAAATTCCATAAGCACAAAAAGTTCTCTCAAATGTTGTGCACATATTTGTTTACATCCCTGTTATTGAGCATTTCCCCTTTGCCAATATAATCCATCCACCTGACAGGTGTGGCATATCAAAAAGCTTATTAAACAACATGATCATTACACAGGTGCACCTTGTGCTGGGGACAATACAAGTCCACTCTAAAATGTGCAGTTTTGTTACACAACACAATGCCACAGGTGTCTCAAGATTTGAGGGAGTGTGCAATTGGCACGCTGACTGCAGGAATGAGCACCAGAGCTGTTGCAAGATAATTTAATGTTAATTTCTCTACCATAAGCCGCCTCCAATGTTGTTTTAGAGAATTTGTCCGTAAATCCAACCTGCCTCACAACCGCAGACCACGTGTAACCATGCCAGCCCAGGACCTCCACATCCGGCTTCTTCACCTGCGGGATCGTCTGAAGTCAGCCACCTGGACAGCTTATGAAACTGAGGGGTATTTCTGTCTATAATAAAACCCTTTTGTAGGAAAAAAAAACCTCATTCTGATTGGCTGGGCCTGGTTCCCCAGTGGGTGGGCTTGGCTCCCAAGTGGGTGGGCCTATGCCCTCCCAGGCATACCCATGGCTACGCCCATGCCCTGTCATGTGAAATCCATAGATAAGGTCCTCATTTATTTATTTCATTTGACTGATTTCCATATATGAACTGTAACTCAGTAAAATCGTTGAAATTGTTGCGTTTATATTTTTGTTCAGTATATTTTATATAAAGGCTATAAAATTCCTCCATAGGGGATTTGCCATGTCAATACAAGTTTGTATATACTTTGTCTGATATCTATTACTCTAAATATGCTAAATTAATGTCAAAGGCCCAATGCAGCTGTTTGTATCTCAATATCAAATCATATCTGGGTAACAATTAAGGACCTTACTGTGATTGTTTTCAATCAAAATGGTCAAAAAGAAACAAAAATAGCTTCTTATCAAAAGCAATTTCTCAAGCAAGAGTTTTGTTAGGACTGTCTGAGTGGTCTGAGAGGTGAGGGGGAAAACAAACTAGCTGTTATTGGCAGAGAGGTTTGGAACTCTCCTTATTAGTCTACTAACTAATTTACTGCCTGGTAGGTCAAAACTCCAACCAACCAAAACAGATTCACATTTAACAGGACGTCTTTTCAAACAGATCTTACACTAAAAGGGCATTATCATTTTCACAATTTCACAATATTATTCCAACCTCATAGTGTGGAAATATATATAAAACACAGGAAAATCAKGTTTTTGACTGGACTAGGCCTGGAGAAAACATGTCCAAAAGAGATGATTGCGGATGACTCCATACAGTTTTCCATTACAACTTTTTGGCATGCTGTACAAGTTTGGCCTTTGTCCAAAAATATAAAATATAAAGTAAACATCTTAATGACTAATCAAAGATGTTCTATATAAGAAACTTATAGGCCCCGTGTGGCTCAGTTGGTAGAGCATGGCGCTTGCAACGCGCTTGCAACGCCAGGGTTGTGGGTTCGATTCCCACGGGGGGCCAGTACAAAAAAAAAAGTATGAATGTATGTACTTGTAAGTCGCTCTGGATAAGAGCGTCTGCTAAATGACTTAAATGTAAATGTAAACTGGACAACGTAATGAAAACCAAAGTGAAGGTCAAACAAATAAAGCCCCAAACTTCACCTCTGAATGCTTTGTGCTCAGTGAGTGAAACAGCTGAAGCCTTCAGCTGGCTTTGCAGAGAGCACWGAGGACTTGCACCAAGGACTGCCTTACACTCACCCAGGAGCCTTGACAGGCCTGTTTCCCTGAGGCCAGGGACGTAAAGTCCCTCCAAGTTTCCAGGAAACATCCTTGATAACGTAGTAGCAGCGGGCTTATTTTGGAGTAGCCATTCGGTGTAGACTCAGAGCACTGGACGTGACAACTGTGTTACTTAACGCCATAGAGTCGATTTGATATGTTGRGTTGGTGCTTCGTATCCATGGCATAAAGGGAGAYTTCAGCTGACCTGGGAGTGTAGGGGCTAAGCCCAACCGCAGCCAGGATGACAGGAGGCCAGGTGTTGGAATTCCTGAGAGGAACCCAATACGGGTGTTGATGATTGGTTAATCCTGAGAGATCCACAGGGCCCAGCCGACAAGCAACCTGGGTAATGTGTTATGTCACGTCCACATTACAGGTTGTATAGCATTGCAGATCAGTTAACAAGAAATGGAATAGGGTTATATGCTAGGTTGGATCCCGAGTGGCGCAGCGGTCTAAGGCACTGCATCTCAGTGCTAGAGGAGTCATTATAGACCCTGGTTCGATCCCGAGCTGTATCACAACTGGCCGTGATCGGGAATCCCATAGGGCGGCGCACAATTGGCCCAGCATCATCTGTGTTAGGGGAGGTTTTGGCCGGGGTAGGCAGTCATTGTAAAATAAGMATTTGTTCTTAACTGACTTGCCTAGTTAAATAAAGGTAAAGAAATATAAATACAGTTTAAGTCGGAAGTTTACATACACTTAGGTTATTAAAACTCATTTTTCAACCACTCCACAAATTTCTTGTTAACAAACTATAGTTTTGGCAAGTCGGTTAGGACATCTACTTTGTGCATGACACAAGTAATTTTTCCAACAATTGTATACAGACAGATTATTTCACTTATAATTCACCCCAGTGGGTCAGAAGTTTACATACACTAAGTTGACTGTGCCTTTAAACAGCTTGGAAAATTCCAGAAAATTATGTCATGGCTTTAGAAGCTTCTGATAGGCTAATTTACATAATTTGAGTAAATTGGAGGTGTACCTGTGGATGTATTTCAGGGTCTACCTTCAAACTCAGTGCCTCTTTGCTTGACATCGTGAGAAAATCAAAAGAAATCAGTCAAGACCTCAGAAAAAAAAATTGTAGACCTCCACAAGTCTGGTTCATCCTTGGGAGCAATTTCCAAATGCCTGAAGGTACCACGTTCATCTGTACAAACAATAGTACACAAGTATAAACACCATGGGACCACGTAACCGTCATACCGCTCAGGAAGGACTGTCTCTTATACACATCTAGATGTGTATAAGAGACAGCCTGAAAGGCCGCTCAGCAAGGAAGAAGCCACTGATCCAAAACCGCCATAAAAAAGCCAGACTACGGTTTGCAACTGCACATGGGGACAAAATCGTACTTTTTGGAGAAATGTCCTCTGGTCTGATGAAATAAAAATAGAACTGTTGGCCATAATGACCATCGTTATGTTAAAGCTTGGGCGAAATGGGTCTTCCAAATGGACATTGAGCCCAAGCATACTTCCAAAGTTGTGGCAAAATGGCTTAAGGACAACAAAGTCAAGGTATTGGAGTGGCCATCACAAAGGAATGACCTCAATCCTATAGAAAATGTGTGGGSAGAACTGAAAAAGTGTGTGTGAGCAAGYAGGCCTACAAACCTGACTCAGTTACACCAGCTCTGTCAGGAGGAATGGGCCAAAATTCACCCAACTTATTGTGGGAAGCTTGTGGAAGGCTACCCGAAACGTTTGACCCAAGTTAAACAATTTAAAGGCAATGCTACCAAATACTAATTGAGTGTACGTCAACTTCTGACCCACTGGGAATGTGATGAAAGAAATAAAAGCTGAAATAAATCATTCTCTCTACTATTATTATGACATTTCATATTCTTAAAATGAAGTGGTGATCCTAACTGACCTAAGACAGGGAATTTTAAATAGGATTAAATGTCAGGAAAGAAAACTGAGAAAAACTGAGATTAAATGTATTTGGCTAAGCTGTATGTAAACTTCCAACTTCAACTGTATGCATGTTACAAAAATGTTTGTCTATAAGGCCATCTTAGTGCAGCTGCCAATATTTTTAAGCACTTTACCCTACAAAGTCATGGACAATACTGTCTGAGATCACAGAACTGTAAATGTAACAGTTTAACTTTACGTCCGTCCCCTCGCGCGAACCAGGGACCCTCTGCACACATCAACAACAGTCACCCACGAAGCATCGTTACCATCGCTCCACAAAGGCCYCGGCTCTTGCAGAGCAAGGGGAACCACTACTTCAAGGTCTCAGAGCAAGTGACGTCACCGATTGAAAGGCTATTAGCGCGCACCACCGCTAACTAGCTAGCCATTTCACATCGGTTACATAAAGGCGCCCGTATTCTAGGTTCAGTTTGCTCCTAGCAGAACTCGGCTAGGCGAAGCGAATGTCTGTGCCTCGCATACTCCCTTAAAAAACATTCAAAAATCGGCAATATTACTGTTTGTGCCTCCTGAGACGCTGTAGCAACAACATACCCAGTAAAACAAAATAGACAGAATGGATCTAAGATCAATATAGAAATCTGTAATTCATTTGGACATTTTAGCAAAGGGAGGTCCTAGTCACGTAATTTTACATCGAACTAAAATGTTTGGTGAAGTATTAGTTGTCTCTTGGTGAATGACGACAAACGCTTAATTGAAGAATCCCATCCATTGTTCCCACTCCTACTAAGAGTAGTACTGTTGGCCAATCACCGACGATGGGGCGTAGACTTCGACTACTGAACTTCAACGCATCAATAAAATGTTTTGTGTGGGTGAACAGCCGTAAAAAAAAAACTGCCAAATACCAAAACGAACAAAAACGTCACAAAATGTAATCATAATATATGCGCGAAATGTTTAGACTGGGAACCATATGACAGGCTTTAAGAGTGCTTTGAGCTTTGCTGCCCCAAGATGATTGGAACACTTTGCAGAAGGACTTAAAATTTGATCATTTTATTCTGATTGATGATTTTAAATCCTGGATTGGAGGACTACTGACTGCACGTGTTTTAAAACCTGCTCTTTTAAGCTCTCTWATGCACTTGGCACTGTTTTAACTTCCATTAGTTGTTAAGTTGTATGTGTTGTGGTATCTATTGTGTCACTGCATGTATGCTGCTCTCTTGGCCGGGGCTCACTTGAAAAAGAGATGGAAATCTCAATGTGACTAACATTTAAAACAAAGCAGCTTTGTGGACATGTGACACGACATTGGATACTCTAGGTGACATCTCGCTCTTTGTAATAGTTTTAGTTTGTGTAACCTTCAGGGTTGTTTTGTCTCCGTTTTAATTTTGTTATTGTCATTATTGGTCCATCTGCTCTTCAATTATTTTAAAAGCCTTCATTATAGTAATGTATAGTACATCCACCTCTGTCAACATCTGTCTGTGCATGTGCTCATCCCTGTGTGTATCTTTGCATTTTTGGATGTGCACAGACTGTGGCCCACAAGGCTCTGTGAAGGGAGAGCTTCTGTCAGGACCGGCGTAGCTCCATGATGTCAGCAGAGGAGAGGGAGAAAGATTTGCAGGAGTTCTGAGCAGCGGCAGCCTTTACAATTGCCAGGCTCAACTTTTAATGGAGCTATCTGTGCTTCTGTTATTACTGGGACTGAGCCATCCGATTAGAACCACTGATAGTCCCCTCACTGTGAGAGGTACTGTGAAGCTTGGTCTTTCAAATTAAAGATCCGTTGGAAAAAGGGTGAGGGGGCGATGAGTTTAAAGAGGGGGCTTGTGTAAATGGAAAAAGTGAGTTCAAGACCTGCATTTGTCATTTCAAATGAAGCCACTACAGTAGGTTCTCTCTCTCGCTCATATCCCAAAACAAACAGATGAGTAAAGAAGTCTTAGCTGTCTGCTTTGCTTTTAATATTCTTTAGACAGTCTAGGAATGATTATCTTTTAATTTCACCAATTTAAGATCAAAATGCTCTCTTCTCTGTTTTGCTACCATTATGATGATATCAAGCAATATCATATTCATGTAGCCAGGCGTACTGTTTAAAGTGTATACGTTGATTGCATGCATACTACGGTGCTGATCAATATGTACCCTGAAGGCCTTATGCCTGGCCTATCTTGAATTTCCCTTGCAGTAGGAGATGAAATATCACACAGACTGCCTGTGCCTTGTTCTGAGTGGAATCGCCCACACAGAGACAGAGGATCACATCCCACACAGCTCAAGGCTGCTTCTGCTGGTGACCTGACACGTTGGCACTCCACTGGTGGGCACTACACACTCCACAGACTCAGACAGTGGGCGAATAGTGTGGGATACTACTGTATGTCAGTGTGACTGTGGAGCAGCTTAGATCGAGGTGTTACTCTTCCACTATCGCATACTGAACGAGTGAGCTGGAAGTGCTGGGAAGAGTGGGCGGCCATGTTGGATAAAATGAGCTACTCTTGCTCTTTTGTAGTGTAGCTGAGCTGAGTTGAGCCATCAGTAAGCCTTGAGAGGAGATGTGAGTGACTGTGGAGGCTGACTCTGTGTGTGACAGTGCACTGCAAAGGAGTACGTGTGGGAGTAGGAGAGAGGGGTTTGTGTAGGCKGTTTGTGTAGGCAGCAAGTGACTGTTCAGGGTGTTTGTAGTGCTTGAAATCAATTTATGTGCTGTGTTCTGTTTTAGGCAATTATCGATGACGGTGACAAATTGGTCATTCGGGTCATGGTAGGCACTTACATGGGAATAAATGGTCAAAAATAAAGATTGTAATTAACATGGTTATTCATAATTGGAGAATAAAAACATTACGAGTGTTGTGGGACAATTCTAGGTTTTGTTCAGTGTTTTAAAAGAACAGCAGCAGGCCATGCAGAGTGCAGAATTTAATGAGTGATAGTGCACAGTCACATGTGTTGTGTTCCCACATGATGAATTACACTGACTGCTTTCCTTTCTAGTGAAGTCCAAACCTCTGTCTGTTACTATAGGAGCAGATGGGAGGAATCTAAAATGGATTTTCTGTTTTACCGGGGATTGTCTCACTAAATTACGATTCTTTCCTGACAGACGCAACATTGAGTAGATGGCCAGACCAGCGCACATGCAATACGGGTCTGAGTGCAGAGATCACTAAATTACAGACATACACCTACTGCATGTTGTACTGTATGTGGTATGTGTTGGACAATTACAGACATACACCTACTGCATGTTGTACTGTATGTGGTATGTGTTGGACAATTACAGACATACACCTACTGCATGTTGTACTGTATTGGTATGTGTTGGACATGTCGGCAAAAGCCAGCCATGCTGAGGTCCCTTCTCATGCTCCTGATTCTTTTCATAGCACCCATTCAGAGSATTGTTCTGGCTTCCCAAAGAAAGCTGCTTAGCTCACAATGTCCCCATCCTAATGRGAGCCATGTGATTTAATGAAACCATTGTCCCTGAACAACCTTCCCTCTCTCCACAGTCATCCACTCCTCTCRTCTTCTCTCTCCACCTAGCTGTGAATCACACGGGAAGGCCTACTTTCTTCCCTCCCTGCCATGTAATCACGCCGCTCTTTTGTGAAGTAGAAAATGTCACAAAGGAGTGGCGTGATTTCAAAGAAAAAAATATGAATGATACTCTTCTTGGCATTATGTAGTAGTTGACTGAGAAGAAAAAGGCTTGTCATGGCATACAATTGAGGCATTATGTGATCTTCAGGAGGGTTACAATAATCAAACAAACCAAAACGCTCTCCATGTATTTATCCCACTTATTTCACTGGGAATAATTATGGATCACGATCATCTGTAACCTTTTACCTATCACGACATTATATTGTATGCTGTGACATGTTGTTGTAGCCCATCACAGTGGCTTTTGCCATGTTCTACTATTCGTCTGACTGACGTGCTAGACCAAAAGCTAAGCTAATTGTATTAGCAAAGCCAAGCAGTAGCATTCTCACAGGGTGGCCAATACTGACTGCCTTAATGCAATTACACAAAGGTCTATTCCATAGCCCACGCCTGGATCACTACTTTGATAGGGAAGATGCAGAGCCCATTATCTGCTATATGAATTTAAACTTCTGTGCCTCTCTGTGAATTATCCTGTACTACGTCACAAGGCTTCAATGTCCAAATGAATTAAGAGCACCATCCACATCTCGCCGCAGATAGCATGAGTGACGCACAGACCTGGTCCAACCTGTTGCTTACTTACAGAAACAAACCTCCAAATGTGTTATTTTTCATACAAAAAGAGTGGAAAAGAAATCAGACGGACTCGGACATAAAGTTCGTACAAGCTGTTCCAAAGTGTTCTTCAGCGGTCTAACGGGCAGTAATGTACTTCACTCTTTTCAAAGGACTTTCTGCTCCTTCTCTGTTGCTTGGCAAATAATGCCTAAAGTGGGTCTGGAGACTGGAGAGTGCCTTTTCTTTAGCTGCCTACTTACACACCTCTGTGCTTTGATGAAGTGATGACCTTGCTCTACTGTAGCACAATGCAAATGTCACATGCAATGTTACGTGAACAGGCACCGTGGAAATGACTGTAAAATCATCATGAAATACAAAATCATCATTTGGAGTGTACATATTCTTGGAGTATACATTCTTTTGCCTGTCGTTTTCTTCAGAAGTGGTGATAGCAATGGTTTTCGGCTACTATTTGATATTGTTGTGTGAGGGCAGGACAGCGAACCGGTTTCTGGAATAAACCCCTCCCGTGCCAGTGCCAGCCCCCTTAGGCAGAATCCGTTTCTGTCACTAAATTGGACCTTATTGGAGCCAAAACATGCCTTTCTGTTTCTGGGAAGGCTATGACGTCATGAGGAGCAGCTGGGGACAGCTGGATATGTTGGATATAGTTCCATGCAGCACAACAACAGTTAGGCTACCAGAGAGCAGAGGCAGCCAGCTGGAGCATGAGGCTCACTATCATGCAATCCAATACCTCAGTAACATTTTCAATGTTTCCTGTCACTGAGTGTTTGCAAGTTAATCTGGAAAGACCTTGAATAGCCAGGGCTTTTCATAGGTAGGACACTAATAGGAATAAGAAGAGGATAAATTATAACTAGGTGTTAATAGAGTCAGCGAATCTAATCATGTTGTAATCAAAATGCTAAATTCAGACACCCTGTTTCTTGATTTCATGTTTCTTGTTTTGAATGTTATTAAAATGAGACTAATAAAACACAGACACKTTTGAAGGAGAGTAGTTATTTTCTGCAGACATATTCTGTGTGTCGCAGAGCAGACCCAAATCACAACCCACAATTGTCCCTTTCCCAAACCCACAGGAGATAGAAATACTCGATATGATTAAATATCCGTCAGATCAGGGAAATTACAGGTTTCCTGGTAGAGAGAGAAAGGCTTTTCATATTCTGTCTTCTAACCTTCAGTCGACTTCTGTAATCTTGCCCGTTGTAAACAGGCCGGTGCAGTGGAGGTAGGTGGAGAGGGGCTAAGTGGCCAAAGCCCTATTAAATTAATCAAGGCAGCGGRCCTCTCTTTCTGAGAGATTAAGAGGGTTTATAAATAGGCGATGGCGGCGATGGTAAATTCCTTCCAAGTGTGTAACTTTCTATCTGCCCAGAGTTTTGTCAGAATTGGCAGCGGTGAGAGCAGCTAATTTTCACYCTGCTGCCAAGGCTGGCATGGCATCACTTTAAGGTCATTCACTTCCTGCTCTTACCAWCTGAACAGGTCAACAGATAGACAGTAGAAGTGGGCCCCCCACTCACTGCAGAGGTCAAGCCCAGCAGGGATTCCCTAACGAAATATTCAGTATGGCAGCTTTTAAATTGTCTCAGAAACACTTGTTAGGTTCTATAATGGTACTGTGATGTCAAACTTTCCCAGTGCTTGACTTGGACTGAAATAGGTTCCGGGACTCATTTTGGTTTACGGTACTGTTTATATTTAGGTGCAGGAGCTCCACAATACTTTTGAGATAATATTCTATAAGAGGAACAGGAGTTCAAGCAGTAGAACATTTGAGGTGCCGGTACTCACCTCTAGTGAACTCCTGCCCAAGTTGAGCACTGAACTTTCCTACATGCTGCTGAAATACAAATAACCCCCATTACAGATGAGCACATGATCATGTTTGACCAAAGTCAAATTGCTCACTGAGAGAATTCAAAATATACTTTTTTTAAATGGGGGGGACATACCACAATGTTAAGTGACCCAGCAATGGAAACAGTACAGAATGCAAGCAAATTCACAAAGCATCCATATGTGGTGCATTACCTCTCATTTTCCTTGAGCTAGTTGGCGTAGACAGGTCAAAAAACGTCTCTTCATACATGTCCCTGTCGCATAGCCAGCTGAACCACTCTGGTCCACAGAGACGCAGAATATGGGCACAGAGAGGCTAATAATAGAGCAACAGTCCCTCACAGCCATACTAATGCTTGACCCTATGTCAAAAGCAGGCTTGTTGGGCCTTTTCTACAGGGCTTTTGCGGTTGTTCTGATTCCGAAGTACGTAAGCATATGCTGTTTTTAGCTGGGTCACGTGTGTATTCGGTCCAGTGTAATTCCCTTGTGTATGATTCCATYCACATGTACTACTGTTGGCTACTATTAGAAGACAACATGGAGGAGCATCTTGCCTACCTGTTCTATATATGGTACACTGCATTGAAATGTTATTTTTAAACGTCTTAATGCTTTCCTGTTGTTGTTGTTGTTATTGTGTTTTTCCTAGTACAGCCTAGTACGCCTGTGGAGCATTGTGGAACACGGCTGAGCAGAGTGCCTGTGAACTCCTTTCTGCTTTGATACACCGCAGCCCATTAACCCTGCTTGGGAGATTATATCGCTAACCCATCTGCTGACCTGCACACAGATGTATACATGAATAGCTATTGTCTCAGCGTCCACATAAACCAGATGCATGACAGGGAATAATGTGGCTGCTGGTCTTTGTTTTAAGGGCCGCCAACGGAGCTTGGGCCAATTGCTCCAAGGGAAAATGCACCATTAGAAAACCATAATGCATCGACTTAGCTAAACATCTTTCCTTTTTAGTATAAAATTATGTTGGTTGCTGCTGGGCGTCATTCAGTGGACCTTGAGCATTGGGCTATTTATGGCATCCCACGGGTCTATTTATAGCCCAGCACGCTTGTCAGGTCATCAAGTTCACGTATGCTATTGTCATCATCCTGTAAATTGGAGGCACCTTGCTAAATGGGATTAAGACTGCTCTCTGGATAATCCTGGCTGTTCTCTTACATGTATAACCATTTTGAGGGGGTTATTATAGATCCACAGGGGATGGAATGATTAAAGGCCCAGTGCATTCAAAAACGTGATATCCTGTGTTTTATATACATTTCCACACTATAGGGTTGGAATAATACTGTGAAATTGTGAAAATTATGATAATGCCATTTTAGAGGTTTCTAGAGCTGTTTAAAAAGACCCCCTGAAATGTCAGCCTGTTTTGGTGGGTTAATTAGTTAATAGTCCAATAAGAAAGAGAATTCCAAACCTCTCTGCCAATAATAACTACTTTTCAGTTATCCCCTCCCCACTCAGACCACTCTGACAGTCCTAGCAAAAMTCTTGCTTGAGAAATTGCTCTTTACTAAGAAGCTATTTTTGTTATTTTATGCCATTTTATTAGAAAACCATAAAAGTAAGGTACGTACAGGGTATTAAACCTGGGATTGCTTTAACAATACATCAACCTCGATGTGGTTAAGCTTTCTAAAAAGCATTGTGAATGAACAGTAGGCTTCTCTTTTCAATAGTTTTATTACAATGTGAAATGTAATCAGTGGAATGATATGGTGCGAAGAATAGATTAAATTTGGCATCGTGCCTTTTAATTACAAGGTTTAAAATCAACATTAAACAGGAAAAACCTACTGATTCTTACAAATCATTACATGTCAATATTTGAAATAGATAAAATAGCTACATGCTAAGATAACTAAATGTAACATCCCTATAATGCATAGCAGTATGACGCAATCTTAATTAATGATTATATTGTAATTGCGAGAAAAACAAAGTATTGTGTGTGTCACATAATATGACAGATACTATAACTAAAACGCAACAAATGTCTCATAAATGCTGTAGATAAGCAATGCCAAAAGTCTGCAACTTGGGTGGTTCTTGAATTGCGGTGGCATTTAAAACCATCAGAAACACCTTAAAATTACGAATAGTTACATTTTCAAACATGTTTTTGTCAATGATCAAATATAATACAAGCCATTTATACTGCCTTATGTTTATGCATTGTTTAAAGTATTTAGGGTTAGCAAATTGCCTTGTCCCAGTTGTGACCCAGTAGAGTTGTAGTCAGAGTCATATATTAAAAGAGTTCAGCCAGGTTTTTAGAACGGACGCCATGTTGTTTTCAAGTTTCCAGTTTTCTTAGTCATATGTACGGGATACGCATGTTATACCTAATATACATTGTCCAACAAAATACTTGTTAGTGTCTTTATTCACAATATTTTGGTGATGTAACTATACGAGAGCGTCTCCGACAATTCCCTATGAAATTACCCACCCCTCATGACAAAGTACTACTGAATTACTACACAAAACCTATTTGTGCAGTAGTGACTATGTAGAGTCTTGTAGGGAGTGTGTAGTGAATGTGTAGATTATGCACTACTCAAGTAGAGTTTTGTAGTATTCAGTAGGAAAACAGTAGTGTTTCCAGTAGTAATCAGGTATACATTTTTACTACTTGATGTTGATAAATAAGTAGTCAAAACATTACAGCTTTACTACACAGGCTTGTCTATAGCAATCAAGTAGTTTTACTACTTGATGTTGGTAGTGAATAAGTATCACAACACTACAGCCAGACTACCCCGGGTTTTTCGCGACCGCAAAAGAAGACAAAACAGGAAGTCGTAGCTACTGTTTTTGATAATCCCGAATGTAATCATCTTCCATCCTTCGTAATCCAGTCTTTCATAGCCGTTATACTGGCACCATCTTTTATATTTTATGAAAACGTTCATGTCGTTGTTTAGCCATTTATATCACTTTTTACTACATCAAAAAGATTGCTAGCCAAAACGGTATTAGCCGTTAGCCATTGTCATAGAGATGTATTGAGTTTAGCCTAGTTGTTTGCTAGCCACATTGAAATGTAGATATGTAGCCTCTGTTTTTGTCATGCTAGTTAATTAGTATGTGTGTTTGTATGCAAATGTTGGGTATGTTCATATTGGTATACTTACCCATTCTACTTACCTCTTTTGACATAAGAAGACTGGAGACCATTGTTGGTAAGATTAACATCGTTTATGAAATGTTTTTCTGTGTTGTCTWATGTGACCCCTGTTAGCTGATGATTGATAATGGCTTATAATTGGTTGTCTCTTTTGCTTGTCTGAATTTTCTAAAAGGTTAAGGGGTGGAGAAATGTTGCTGCAACAAAAAAAGAGGATCTGAAGATAGTTAAGTCAACTGAATGAAGACAAGGCCTCAAATGGATTAACAAAAAAGTGTAAATGTGTAATTTAATATGTAATTAATGTAATACAAAATGTATATATAATTGTTTGATGATATAACTACATTTAGAAACTGTTGTGTAGTAGATACCCAAAAGCTCAGTAGTTACACAGTAGTCATTAAGGGAGAATTATGTAGTGATTTGAGTAGGAAATATGTTGTGTTCACCAGTCATGAAACATCCCAATTTATCACTCATTACTACTTAAATTACTACATAAATCACTACTGGTTTACTACACATCTCAATAGCAATCAAGTAGTAAAATCAGTAGGTTTTGTGTAGTAATTCAGTAGTACTTTTCCACGAGGGGTCTGTAAACAAGCAAAACAGAGCAGCAATTTTCACAGATGTTTTTAATTATTAGCATTCTGAATAATGTGTATCCAAGTCTTTACTGTGTTGTGGTGTCAACAAATTGCATATCCGCTTTCGCCGGACATCTTCATAGGTTTTTAAAAACGATCAGTAATAAACATTACAACGTGGAAGTGTTGATTATCACTTAGCAATGGCTATGGAGCAAAAAGTGTCTCTCTCAGAGCGTTCAGACAGAAATTACATTGGCCAAACTCTCGCTATATACAGTATACTGTATGGCTCTGGTTGTTGTGACATGTTTTGGGGGATTTAGAGATATCTATCTATTATTTTGAATGCTAGAAAGTAAACAAAAGTATTAAACATACTGTAAAGATCTATAAAAACAGTAGGCTATTAAAAAAAAAAAGAAATACGAATATAATGTGTCCCTCAGTTTTATGTCATTGGTGTTACCGCCTCGAAAATCATTCATTACGTAAGGGATAATCAACGAGAGGCATGCGTTCTATGCAAAATAATGAACAACTTGGAAGGTGTGTTCCACGACACGCAAGCGTATTCCCTCTAGTGAGAATTCCCTCCAGTGGCAAACTGTTAACCGGGGAGTGGTRTATTAAATAAAATTACAAGCTAATCATACCCTTTTAGTATATCATACATTTAAGGATTCCATTGATCATTTGATGTGTCTAAATCCAACGTCTTGCTTGGTGTTACTCTATTTAAATGAAGGAAAATTACATTGTGAGCAGAATTATTACTCATATCACTTTAGTAAGTGATTTTTAAAGGGTTAATGGCCTTAGATTTTAGTATACATGGCCTCCATTTCAGAAAATCCTCATTTACCTAAAATGTGTCATTGGTGTTATCGTCATTGGTGTTACTACTCCTACTGATGGTACAATGTTATCATAATGGTGAAAATTATTTAAAGTCATTCAGCTGCCATTAGTTGATTTAGAATGGAAAGATGTACCCAAATACATTTACTATAAATAAAAAAAATCTAGAAAAATGAAGTGCATTTTTCCACCAAATGCACTGCACAAATACCACCGCAATATAAGAACTACCCACTAGGTAAATACTATGCACAGTACTGAATAAACATTCTCACTATATCATTGCTCTACTATCATGGCCCTGTCCATATGGGCAAAGTCGGAGACATATGCAGGCAGTACCCTCACAGTGAGATCCTCAGGGGTTCTCTCTCCTGGTTGGTTTTGCTCGGCGGTTTGGGGTTCTGGTAGGACAGCCTCACAAACACAACGATTAGAATGATTCCTGGGATAAATAAGAAAGATAKAATTAGGCCCAACATACTAAAATATCCCATGACTAACTCAAATGTAAGATCCTGAAAAAGATCCTAAGTGAACTCAGATCATCTTGACACAAAATTACACAAAGGACCATTTTGCTTATACTTCAGGCTCGGTTTCTGTACAAGCACTTTGTTACAACTGCTGATGTAAAACGCGCTTTAGAAAAACATTTGACTGATTGACTTTTTAACTTGGTAGCTTAATTAAAGGTGTTCAGTCTACAATCCAACAGCAGCTACTCTTACCTATGACCCCCAGGGTTCCCAGTAGGATGCCGACGGTGGACTGGATGGTTGGCATGCCTTGCAGCTGCTTAGCGGCGGTCCTGCAGTTTCCTCTCACATTGCATGGGCACACCGTCACTGTGATTTAAGACACAGTCAACACAACTCACAAAGTACAGGGACATATTCAGCACWCGTAAGCACATTACAGATACCCTGAGCAGACCACGGTGACAGGGAGAGAACATCTCCATGCCCCTGAGGCCTCAGGGTTTTACTAAATCAGTTCGGTGTGCTGTAGAGGGGGATCACTAGGCAGAGACCAGGCTGCGACAGGGGGAGAGGATGCACCTGCGGTACATCCTGTCATGAGACTGAGTCAGTCTGAACACAATGTCTCAGGATGACCAGTACTCTATTCCAACATGCTGCCATTCATCAGGCATATAGGGAAACACATCTACAGGGATCTATGAGATGTCCTTTTCTATTTAATTTTACTAGGCAAGTCAGTTAAGAACAAATTCTTATTTTCAATGATGGCCTAGGAACAGTGGGTTAACTGCCTTGTTCAGGGGCAGAACGACAGATTTTTACCTTGTCAGCTCAGGGATTCGATCTTGCAACCTTTCGGTTACAACACTCTAACCACTAGGCTACCCTGCCACCCCAGAGCAGATGCTGTCAACCAGATTGAGTTGTGGAGATATTCTGAGGGGTGGTAGGGCCAGGAGAAAACACATGAACACAGACCCAGCATACTGTATGCCCAACCCACTCCTATTTGTTTTCAGAGAAAGGACAGACATTAATTACAGAGTAATTACAGCTGCAACATCCCAGTGTGAAAGGAATGCCCAGAAGTGACATTGATTGTAAACACTGCATGTTTCTTTTGATAGTTCAATTGTCCATCGACATGACTGTAATAACAGCACAGCTACCAGAGCAAACAATAGTGGTGCTGACAGAAATGTATATTCTACTGAAAGGAAAAGACAACAAATAATGGCCATCTATTATTGTGACAAAATCAAAGTTACAGTTGTAATATATGAGAAATTATACATGTCACATTTTGTAAACATGTCTGCGTAGAGCAATATATTCTGCTTCAACACATACCATTGAAGTCGGAAGTTTACATACACTTAGGTTGGAGTCATTAAAACTCGTTTTTCAACCAATCCTATAGAACATTTGTGGGCAGAACTGAAAAAGTGTGTGCGAGCAAGGAGGCCTACAAACCTGACTCAGTTACACCAGCTCTGTCAGGAGGAATGGGCCAAAATTCACCCAACTTATTGTGGGAAGCTTGTGGAAGGCTACCCGAAACGTTTGACCCAAGTTTAATAATTTGAAAGCAATGCTAACAAATACTAATTGAGTGTATGTAAACTTCTGACCCACTYGGAATGTGATGAAAGAAATAAAAGCTGAAATAAATCATTCTCTCTACTATTATTCTGACATTTCACATTCTTAACTGACCTAAAACAMGGAATATTTACTAGGATTAAATGTCAGGAAGTGTGAAAACTGAGTTTAAATATATTTGGCTAAGGTGTATGTAAACTTCCGACTTCAACTGTATCAATATGCGTCACCTGGCAGGTTGATGAAGGTGCTCCTGGGAGGAGAGCTGCTGTCAGAGATGGTGAAGGGGACCGTGTAGACCTCAGGAGACAGGTATGGGATGTTCAGGGACAGGTTGGTATGGGTGTCTGGGGAAAGACAGATATTACATTGGTAGCCTATGGTAAATCTTTAGGACAAAAGTTTATTGGGCTCCATAACTTTTACATTTTCTGTACTTATTCTTGGTCAAATTAAATAATTGTTCACATAACCTTTCCTAGAATCATTCTGCAATTTCAGCCACACCTGTTGCTGACCGGTGTAAAAAATTMAGCATACAGCCATGCAATCTCCATACACAAACATTAGCAGTAGAATGGCCTTACTGAAGAGCTCAGTGACTTTCAACGTGGCATTGTTATAGGATGCCACCTTTCCAACAAGACAGTTCATCAAATTTCTGCCCTGCTAGAGCTCCCCAGGTCAAATGTAAGTGCTGATATTGTGAAGTGGAAACTTCTAGGAGCAACAACAGCTCAGCCTCGGTGTGGTAGGTCACACAAGCTCACAGAACGGGACCGCCGAGTACTGAAGCGCATAACACGTAAAACATTGTCTGTCCTCTGTAGAGAAGGGATCACCAGGCAGACTGGGCTGAGACCATGCTGCGACAGGGGGAGAGGGTGCACCTGCGGCCCATCCTACCCTGAGACTGAGTCAGTCTGAACACAATGTCTCAGGATGACCAGTACTCTATTCCAACATGCTGCCAAACATCAGCCAACATGCTGCCAAACATCAGGGAAACAAATCTACAGGGATCTATTAGATGTCCTTTTCTATTTACAGAGCAGATGCTGTCAACCAGATTGAGTTGTGGAGATATTCTGAGGGGTGGGAGGCCAAGGAGAAAACACATGAACACAGACCCAGCATATGCCAAATCCACTCCTATTTGTTTTCAGAGAAAGGACAGACATTAATTACAGAGTAATAACAGCTGCAACATCCCAGCATGAAAGGAAAACACAGAAGGGACATTGATTGTAAACACTGCATGTTTCTTTTGATAGTTCAATTGTCCATCGACATGACTGTAATAACAGCACAGCTACCAGAGCAAACAATGGTGGTGCTGACAGAAATGTATATTCTACTGAAATGAATGGATGACAAATAATGGCCATCTATTATTGTGTCCTAGGTTGCAACACTCACTCCCGAGTTCCAAATTGCCTCTGGAAGCAACGTCAGCACAAGAACTGTTCGTCTGGAGCTTCATGAAATGGGTTTCCATCGTTCTCTGGAGTGATGAATCACGCTTCACCATCTGGCAGTACGACGGATGAATCTGGGTTTGGCGGATGCCAGGAAAACACTACCTGCCCCGATGCATAGTGCCAACTGTACAGTTTGGTGGAGGAGGAATAATGGTCTGTGGCTGTTTTTCATGGTTCGGGCTAGGCCCCTTAGTTCCAGTGAAGGGAAATCTTAACGCTACAGCATACAATGACAATCTAGACAATTCTGTGCTTCCAACTTTGTGGCAACAGTTTTGGGAAGGCACTTTACTGTTTCAGCATGACAAGTGCACAAAGCGAGGTCCATACAGAAATGGTTTGTCGAGATTGGTGTGGAAGAACTTGACTGGCCTGCACAGAGCCCTGACCTCAACCCCATCGAGCACCTTTGGGATGAATTGGAACACCGACTGCGAGCCAGGCCTAATCGCCCAACATCAATCAGTGCTTGACCTCACTAATGCTCTTGTGGCAGAATGGAAGCAAGTCCTCGCAGCAATGTTCCAACATCTAGTGGAAAGCCTCCCAAGACAACTGGAGGCTGTTAGAGCAGCAAAGGGGGGACCAACTCCATATTAATGCCCATGATTTTGCAATGAGATGTTCGACGAGCAGGTGTCCACATACTTTTGGTCATGTAGTGTACTTTTAAGACCAATTTAACTGACGGTACACAGAAGACTTTTGTCCATTTTGGCTAGCGTCTAAAAGCAAAGTAAACATCTGAGGGAAATTCCAAAAGCTCCAAAGCCTGTGCAAGAATGAAAAACATTACCTCAAATATATTTTTAAACATCTGCTTGTACTCAGTAAAGAGTCTGAGATACAGGCCAATTCATTGGTAATGCCATTCACAGCTAAATATAAATACCCATGGCTGATTGATTAACTAGGTTTTGGTGAACATGAGTAAAATACTGGCATGATCAACAGCCCACATCAACATTATTCTGATGGAGGAAAGACCTAGGTCGGTTTATCATACACATGCTGTATGTGTGAGGGACCCTGTCACTTGTGTGTGGTGGACCCTCTGTGACGCAAAACAAACACACTGGCCAAGGGGTGACGAAGGTTGGTTCTAGTGCAAATGCACTGATACTTTATCTAATCTATGATCAAATCCAAAATACAGCGGTGTATAACAGACGGTCTACTATCAGACTGTTAGCTGTTATCCGGGAGTCCAAAAGCCCCTGGCTGGCCTCTGACACTGCTCCCCTTCATGTGCCTCTGTTCTGAAAGAGATGGAGAGACTGTGACGCACCTTTGGACCAACACAAAGGACATTCTTATCTTCTTCTATCTTCTACTATTATCACTACAGTTGCTGTACCAGGCGGTGATACAGCCCGACAGGATGCTCTCGATTGTGCATCTGTAAAAATTTGTGAGTGTTTTTGTGACAAGTCAAATTTCTTCACCCTCCTGAGGTTGAAGTGGCGCTGTTGCGACTTCTTCACCACGTTGTCTGTGTGAGTGGACCACTTCAGTTTGTCCATGATGTGTACTTAGAGGAACTTAAAACTTCCCACCTTCTCCACTACTGTCCCGTCGATGTGGATAGGGGGGTGCTCCCTCTGCTGTTTCCTGACGTCCACGATCATCTCCTTTGTRTTGTTGATGTTGAGTGTGAGGTTGTTTTCCTGACACCACACTCTGAGGGCCCTCACCTCCTCCTTGTAGGCCGTCTCGTTGTTGTTGGTAATCAAGCCTACCACWGTAGTGTCGTCTGCAAACTTGATAAATTMAGTTGGAGGCGTGCATGGCCACGCAGTCATGGGTGAAAAYGGAGTACAGGAGAGGGCTGAGAACGCACCCTTGTGGGGCCCCYGTGTTGAGGATCAGCAGGGTGGAGATGTTGTTTCCTACCCTCACCACCTGGGGGCGGCCCGTCAGAACGTCCAGGACCCAGTTGCACAGGGCAGGGTCGAGACCCAGGGTCTCAAGCTTAATGACGAGTTTGGAGGGTACTATGGTGTTAAATGCTGAGCTGTTGTCYATGAACAGCATTCTTACATAGGTATTCCTCTTGTCCAGATGGGTTAGGGCAGTGMGCAGTGTGATTGTGATTGCATCGTCTGTGGACCTATTGGGGCGGTAAGCAAATTGGAGTGGGTCTAGGGTGCCAGGTAGGGTGGAAGTGATATGATCCTTGACTAGTCTCTCAACGCACTTCATGATGACGGAAGTGAGTGCTAGGGGGATAGTAGTTTGCTCAGTTACCTTAGCTTTCTTGGGAACAGGGACAATGGTGGCCCTCTTGAGCGATGTGGGAACAGCAGACTGGGATAGGGATTGATTGAATATGTTCGTAAACACACCAGGCAGCTGGTCTGCACATGCTCTGAGGACGTGGCTAGGGATGCGCTCTGGAGAGTCCGCAGGTTTTGGTAGCGGGCCGTGTCGGTGGCACTGTATTGTCCTCAAAGCGAGCAAAGAAGTTGTTTAGTTTGTCTGGGAGCAAGACATCGGGATCCGCGACGGGGCTGGTTTTCTTTTTGTAGTCCGTGATTGACTGTAGACCCTGCCACATTCCTCTCGTGTCTGAGCCGTTGAATTGCGACTACTTTGTCTCTATACTGACGCTTAGCTTGTTCGATTGCCTTGCGGAGGGAATAGCTACAATGTTTGTATTCGGTCATGTTTCCGGTCACCTTGCCCTGATTAAAAGCAGTGGTTCGRGCTTTCAGTTTTGCGCGAATGCTGCCATCAATCCACAGTTTCTGGTTGGGGAAGGTTTTAATAGTCGCTGTTGGTACAACATCACCGATGCACTTGCTAATAAACTCGCTCACCGAATCAGCGTATACATCAATGTTGTTGTTCGACGCTGTCCGGGKATATATCCCAGTCCACGTGATCGAAGCAATCTTGAAGCGTGYAATCAGATTGGTCGGACCAGCGTTGAACAGACCTGAGCACGGGCGTTTCCTGTTTTAGTTTCTGTCTATAGGCTGGGAGCAACAAAATGGAGTCGTAGTCAGATTTGAAGAAAGGAGGGCGAGGGACCTTGAGAGAATGCCAAAAGTGTGCAAAGCTGTTGTCAAGGCAAAGGGTGGCTACTTTGAAGAATCTCAAATATAAAATATATTTTGATTTGTTTAACACTTTTTTGGTTGCTACATGAATCCATATCTGTTATTTCAAAGTGTTTGATGTCTTCACTATTATTCTGCAATGTAGAAAATAGTAAAAATAAAGAAAAACCCTTGAATGAGTAGGTGTGTCCAAACTTTTGACTGGTACTGTATGTAAATGTGATATAAACTTTTTTTTATATATATATACATTTGCAAATATTTCTAAAAACCTGTTTTTGCTTTATCATTATGGGGTACTTTGTGTAGATTGATGAGGGGGATTTAAAAAAAAAAAATACATTTTAGAATAAGGCTGTAACGTAACAAAATGTGGAAAAAGTCAAGGGGTCTGAATACTTTCCGAATGCACTGTATATCATCTTGTTAGGTAAGGCTGCAACCGACAGGCGTCAGTGACATAAACAGTAGAGGAGCCCTTGGTCTGCCACATCCTCAATGGTTTTTATTGGGACTTTTCTTTGATGTCATTGACAGGAATAGTGTATGTGAGAGTTAAAAAAAACATATACCTGCTTTTATCACAGCCCAGGAATATAGAGGTAAATCATTGCTGTATCTATTTATGATTAATTAAAATTGACTGACTGTCTGTTCTGTGGTGGACAGGAACAGTGTAATCTACTGGTACCCTCTCAGGACAAGCACAGCACAGCAGACTATGTGAGCTTCTCAAAGACAGAGGCTGCGTCACACCTCCGTCACTCTCTCCAGCCTCTCCAGTTGTCAGGGAGGAGGCCTAAGAGCCACAAAGGTGAGGTAAATAGGTGCGCCACGGCACGTCTGCAGCAGGTGTTATTAGGGACAAGTCTTGCAGCTGCTGGGTGCTGCTGGGAAAAATACACTTTTAGCCTCTTAGCCTTTAAGCCTGGCGGGCCCCAGCTGTGACATCACACAAATTAAAAGGGAAATATAATTATAGCCGGCCTCCGCAGCTTCCAATAATAACGTGTCAGAGAGAAATGGCGAGAGAAAAAAACTAAAGAGAAAAGGTTGTCACAGTGATACAATAGAGAGACTGTGTCAGCACAGCCAAGTCGACACGTCTGATTAATGTATGTCAGCCTGACACATTACAGACAGGCACAGCGACAGGAAGAGGGCCATTAGGCATATTAGAGACATTGCCTAGTCAGAGCGCCTCAGAAGAAAGGATGGGGGCAATTTACTTCCACTGTCAGTCAGTGTCTCAGTGCCACTCACTCTAATCCTCTACACGTGTCTGTGGATCAACAGGTGGTCTGAATGGATCCTTGAATTACATCCTATTCACCGTTCATCACACTGGAGCAAAACACCCTGGATTGTTCTCTTTCCAACGTTATTGCACGTACATGCTTTCTATTTTGAAAACCATTTTATCGTCAATGACGTTACCCTATACACGTGTAACCACAGTGAGAGTGTCAGGTCTAACGTCACCGTGACGACTCAAATAGAATAAGTGGTCTAATTTGGTACTTTAATTTAGCTGTCTGGTAGTGGTTCTTACACAGACATGACTCAACCAATCCAACACCTCGATCTGGATTGATCCTGCAGAGAGGTTAATGTTTCCTGGGTCCTACTTCCTACAGTATGGTGCTAGCCTACAATGTCATAGCGTTGGGTCACCATGTCGCTACTGCAGTGACTACACCTACAGTATTGTCATGCTAATATGCACAACAATTTCCACTGCTGGACTGGTTACTAAAATATCTGATGGGCTAAGAGGTTGGTGTGAGCGTGTGTTGATCTTTCTGTTTGTCAAGATAAAATACAAATGTGTTAGTGAAAAAACAGAAGATAGTTTATCTGGATGATGAGGCAGACCATTGATGGGGGTGAGTTTCCAGTTGCCACGCACGGTGGCGTCACTGCGGAGGGAGAAGTTGAGCCTGCCACCGTGCTGGGGACCATCACTGTCCCGGGATGCCAGCACCAAGGCCTGGTCCTCCCAGCGAGGGGTACACAGGTACTTCCAGGAGTAGTCTCCCACCAACACCGGACTGTTYTCATTCACATCCAGGATATGGACTGTGACCAGTGTTGAAGCTGACAGAGAAGAGTTCCCTGGGAGGCAAACAGTACAGTTTTAATAAACATTAGMTCCCACTGAATCATTCGTAACAACAGTCCTCGTGTTGTACCGTATTGGGTGCTGCTGGCCTGGCTTTGACAWGCACAGAGGGACATTAAAAGCATATTTTAAAATGTTTCTGATACCTGTACAATTCGATCCAACCAACATAATACATGATCTCCTCCACCAATTAACACCACTGCCCTCTCTAACCTCTATAGGTGTGGATTCAAGATGTGAGTCAGAGCCCCCATTCTGTGGGTAATGGACCAGTAGATTTTTCACTAGACGTGATCAGTGCATGCGAGAGATAAGGGCAGCGGGTAATTGGAGAGGTGCCGTGTGCAGCTCTCAGACCCTGCAAGTCTGTCTTCTGTTCTGAGTCATGCTTAACTAGTGTGGGGGAGGATTGGATTGGAGTTTTCTATACAACATACCCCCTCCTCACTTCCCACTCTACACCCACCAGCTAGCTACACACTGMCTGTCACTTCGCATGACTCACTCCCTTCTTATTACATTGTCAGTGAATACAGTGTGGTCTTGAATTCTCAATGTAAGTATTGCTTTAGCCTTGCCTTATTACATTTGAAACCCCCTGGGACAAACAGAAGGCTGAGGTCTAAGCTGCCCTGGACGCTCTGTCTGGAAAGATATGAAGTAGACATTATTCTCAGAAAACCATCTTACGTCCATCTTCAGCCATGACCTCCATAGTGTAGGTGCTGTTTTCCTCTCTGTCCAAGGCCTGGACGGTCTTCAGCTCACCTGAGTACTTCCCAATGGAGAAATACCTCTTTGTGTCTCCTCTGAGCGAGTATCTGGACAAAAACAAAACCCAAACCATTAGTACGTATTCCTTCAAAGTATAGATGGGGTGGGATAACACAATGATCCATGCCTTTAAACTGTGAATTAATGTTTATTTTTATATTATTTCCAATGAACGATGTTTCACCTGATTGGGTGTGAGTCTGGGTCATATCCACGAATAGTGGCAATAACCCGTCCTGGCTCCTCCCCCTCTCTGACAGTGACCTCGTAGTGGCTCTGGGACAGGATGGGGCCCTCGTTGATATCGTCCACATAGATGGAGACGGTTGCCGTGGACGCTGGGCCATACCTCCCTCGTACCAGGGCCACTGGGTTTTGAGCACTAAGGACCAGGATGTACTCGCTCTCCCGCTCAAAGTCCAGCACCTGCATGCATACAGGTTGCCATAGAAATGCTGCTCATATGGAAGGGCATGCACTTACATACATGTAGTGTTCGAATAGTTGTGAAACATGGGAACATAGTGTTTGTTCTACAGTGCAAGAATGAATACCAGGAAAATAATCATGGGAGGGATTTACTAACAGAAAATAGCAGACTTTATCTAAAGAGCATAAAAGCAGTCAGTGAATGTGTTGTGAATGTGCCATTTCAGCACTCCATGAGACGCACAGGCTGCTCATTTAGACTGAGCAACATATCGAACCGCCCCCTCCAACAGAGGCATGGGATTGTATTACGCTCATGGAGCAAACACAGGAGGTCAGAAAGAGCCTGTATATATCTGCTGGGAATCGACGTGTTCCACAGATTTACAGGCTTATCCTACTGGAAAGGAGAGGGTTGTAGAACACTGCACAGTGACTCTAAACAAGGCCTCTATAATACCGTCACCTGCATGTGAGACAAGCTGATTTACCGGCAAAGAGGAGTTTTATTTCCACTGTAAAACAAACTGGAATGACAGGGACGGCCATTTGATTCACGTTTCACCTGACATGAATCCTGCCTGTGACAGAGAATCCCGTTAGTGGACAGCCGTTGCTATGCTTACTCTGTGAGGTCACAGCCCGGGATTGTATCCCCTGTGTTGTCTACGTTCGGGTGAAATGAAGTGGTTGCTGTTGCTAATAACATGTCGCCTGGCCCAAATAGCTACKTCTGTTGCTAGAGAGAAAACACAGACGTTGTTCAGTGTTGGAGTGACTAATGGTGTTGACTGGAAGTGAAGTGCAGGTTTGTATCAGGCAACAACCAGAAGAATCCAACCACCACTCAGCTGCTGTTGCTGGCCTTAAGTTGCTGTGTGGAGGGCGGCCCACTAGGTTAAATGGGGACCCTTGAAGCATGAGAGTCTCCAGCTCAATGGGTTTAAAAAGAAGGAGACGATTACTTGTGYTCCCCTCTTTCATAGCAAGATCATAATAAGATCAAAGCATTAGTCCAGTGTGTGCGTGTGTGTATGGTATGTGTGTGTGTGTTTGTCTGTAATCTCTATTCTTCCCCCTGAAAAGGATTGAATCAGCTATGTGCACCTGCCACCCAGCTCAAGGCGACTGACCACTCTTTTTTACGCCATCCTCTCTCATTCACCATTCATGACGGCAGGTACTGCCTCTGTCTCTGTAGGAGACATTTCAACAGAACACATGCTTGACATGGGTCTGGTAAAAGGCCTGGAGTTTTTCCTGATCCGGTCACATGGATTAGCACGCTACACACAACCTCAGACACATCCGCCTACAGCACAGCAGGAGCTGAATATTCTCATTGATATTACCCTCACGCTCACACAACAACTGTTGCACAGCACCAGAGAGACAGATTAGCTAGTGTTTAGTCAGCGGTGRCTTGCCTATGTGGTTTATAGTGAGTAAACTGTAATTGCTTTCTACAGACTAATGGCACTGTGTAATTATTCAATTAGACTTTGTGCAAGCTGCTGTTATTGAGACAACGGGACTGCCCTCTGGGTTGTCTCAGTCTCGCCACAAGATCACATATTAGTGAGCATGCTCTGATGTACTAACAAGCTATTTTACCAGATGGACGGTCGTTGGCTGGCTTTAAGCCTGTAACTGCTGTACTAAATATACACCATATGTGGTGCTTCAAAATGAGCTACAGTAGGACTATGTCAGAGCCTTATACGGCACATCATTACTGTATGGCAGGGTTCATCAGAGACAATGCAAAGGGGATGTGCTCCAGTCCTGTATTAGTTTAGACAATACCGGAGGCAACTCCTGGTTTACCTCTGCGGAATATAGGTAACATTCCTCTACTCCAATAGAGAGGTAGAACGCAGTTGCCCCGCCTCCAGAGAATGGGGACACAAACAATGACAAACACTCCCTCTTTGTCTCCAAAGCCCTCCTGTCCAGGCCAGGGGAGATAGCTGAGGCAGGGCGGTGCTGGGGCGGAGCTGCGAGAGTGGAGGGGATTACAGGAGACCAGGGACGAGCCAGAGACACCCCAGGGATGGGCTCAGATTATTTTGGGATAAACTATTGTTTTTGTCATGGCTTATTTTTGGGACACGTGTCATTGAAATATCCATGTATGTGCGTATGAAGAGACATAGAAAGTGATATACAAAGCAAGATTCGATATGCATGTATCTTTTCCTTATGGTTACTTAACGAAATGCATAATTATTAGAGTCAATATTGCATATTTCTATGAAGATATTATTACCATGTTAAGATCATGTTAAAATGCATCCTATTCATCGATGTCTAGGTCTCTCTGGGTTGTGTCTTATTTGTGAATGAACAAGAGAGAATAGAGACTGTTGAATGAAGGAGATTGCCGTACCTTGGAGAGGATGAGTGAAACTTCATTGGTCTGCTTGTCTGTGACCAGCGTGAACACCTCCTCCTCGTTGCCAGACTCCAGCCTGTAATTCACCTGCCAGCTGTCTCCTCCCCTCTCATCAGCATCCCACGCTGACACCGCGGTTACCGTGGCTCCCAAAGGAGCATCCTCTGCCAGGTGGAAGGGGCCGTACTAAGAGAGAAGGGGAGAAGGGAGAGAGAAAGGTGAGAGGAGAAAGGGAGCAAGGAGGGGGGATGAGCACAGGGAGAAGGAAAAGATAATGAAGCAGGGGCTACTGCATAGCTTTCTTTTGGGCTCCCGAGTGGCGCACCGGTCTAAGGCACTGCATCTCAGTGCTAGAGGCGTCACTACAGATGCTGGATCGATTCCAGGCTGTATCACAACCGTCTGTGATTGGGAGTCCGGTGCACAATTGGCCCAGTGTAGGCTGTCATTGTAAATAAGAATTTGTTCTTAACTGACTTGCCTAGTTAAATAAAGGTAAAAAAAATAAAACAATTATCTCTGGGGTTTTAGGCTGGGTATCTGTAAAGCACTGTGTGACAACTGTTGAAAAGGGCTTTATAAAATAAATGTGATTGATAGTGAAATATTTGAAAAATGTATTATTTAGTATTAGATTGATTTAGCTTGGAATTTGCACTTTTAGGACTACTCCATTGGTTCCGTTGTTCCAGGCTAACTAGCTAACTATATCAAGTGCATTTCAAATATTTGAACATATTTGACATAATCTAGGTTATGTATTTGACCCAGGTCTGGTGTGTGTATGCAGGCATGTCCCCTGTGGCCCTGTGTTGTTGACCTTCATTCACACACCTCCTATCTCTCTGCTTGGGAGTCCTTTAATCAGCCACTCACTGTGGCCCTCCACTGAAACGGCTGTGTCTCTGATCTGCCTGCCCGGGCTAGAGGGTCACTGATACCATGGGTCTCACCACTCACCTGCCAGCTCCCTACAAACCCGTTCACATGTTGCTGGAAAAAGCAGGGGCACTCTGGCGTGACCCACTCAAGAGCTTTTTCCACCTCAGTGTGTGTGTGTGTGTGTGTGTGTGTGTGTGTGTGTGTGTGTGTGTGTGTGTGTGTGTGTGTGTGCGTGTGCGCGTGTGCGCGTGCGCACGCGTGTGTGCGTGTGCCAGAGTGAGAGAACATGAGCCTGGGGCTGGCATCGACTCAAAACATGATTGACAGCATTGTTGAGGTGCATNTGTGTGTGTGTGTGTGTGTGTGTGTGTGTGTGTGTGTGTGAGAGAATATGAGCCTGGGGCTGGCATCGACTCAAAACATGATTGACAGCATTGTTGAGGTGCATAGAGAATCCAAAATGAGAATGGCTGTAAATCTTTTGGCATGGCTTGAACCCAATGAGGAACAAACTGGATGACTCTGGAATAACTCTAGAATATGAATATGTCTCCTGTATCTTAACAGTACCTTCTCTCACTCCAAGAGCATCTAAACATAACAAGCACAGTTGGGGTGTACATTGACTTAGTCTAGCACCAGTGAGGACAACAACAGCTTTGTGCTTCATTGTCACATGTCCCCATCTTAAGATGACGATTTGCTCCCACATCTTTCACAACAATCCTTTCTCCTGCATTATTCAGGCGGTGTGGGTGTAGACTGTTTTCCATTCTGGAACAGTATGTGAGAAAATGGTCTATCTTTGGCCCGGATACTGCATACCTTGAGACCAGCGCAAATCCAATGTTGTCTCATTGTGACCTCAGCGGTGACTTCATTATTCATGAGGATCGACTATGGAAAAGACCGCTGGAAACACTGACTGTCCCCAAAGATGCTCTCATAGACCAAAAATAGTGTTTATGTTAAGACTAAGGTCCCTTTAATTGGTAGGCTCAGGGACACCCCCCTCCCCCCGTACCAGAGGAGATGACGACACTGTGCGGCTAATGAGATCTCTTCTGAGTCACTTCTCAGGGCTTTTTATTGACAAATTCCAGAACAACGCAGTTAATTTCTGTACTCGAAGGGATGCATTTTTCACTTTTAACAAAGTACTTAATATTTAATCTAGAACTGCTTTTTTGAACCAGTGAGCTCAGACATAATAGTAAATATTGCTCAGTGCGATGATTTTTCTATAAAGATGTGAAATGTTCCGACTGCTGTATGTGTGAGGGATATCATTTAGAGCTTTCTTATGGCGACGCTGTGGATTTGCCTATTCTATAAATAAAGGATTCTCACAGGCCTCATCTGAGGCTTATTCAGATTAACTAAGAACATTGTCCATTTGGAGCACAATGAGAAAAAACCCTACAATAATATGGTTCCATCTTTAAAGTTGTAGGATATTAATTTGATCACCCTGTTGTAGGAGAACTTTCCTGCAATGGAGGAAATGTAAAACGTGTAGTGTATTTGAGGTTTAAAAATGCTTCTGAAGTTTGGAATTTCCTCTTTGGAATTTCAGACTTGATTTTCCCTTACGAAAAATTGTCCATTAATTATAATCCACATAATAATTCACATTTTCTGTTGCTGAAGGATTACTTTCCTGCTGTAGCAAACTGGCTCAAATGAAGGTCCTACATTTGTATAAGCCTGAGATTAAAGCTTGGATCCCCCTCAAAGCACTCCATCTCGCTCCCCTCTGGGAAATCAAATCAGTGACCTGGAGGGAGAGTTCACACAGCAGCCATCCAACAGAAGAGAAACATCTAATATACTGTATAAGAGAGAGATTTGCAATGAGTGCCCTGAATCACTTCTGTCCCCCAAACCCAAAAAAGGTACCTCGTGTGGAGTGAAGACGGGTGGGTTGTTGTTCTCGTCCTGCACTGTCACAACCACAGTACAGGAGCTGTTTAAGCCTGCGAATGAAATCATCATCAGAGAGAGATAGGCTCCATTAGTGAGTCACTTAGTTTGGCATGCCTCTTTCATACTGATGCCCTCAGTCTTAATCATGATCATCAGTCACCGTAGTGTCATATTTAAACAATATTCTCCTCAAAGGAAGCAGAGGGAAAACCTCCAACGTTACATCTGCTAGTCTAAAACTAATTTACACTACCACTGCACCCGTGTCTACATATCATAATAGGTTACGACTATAGAGTATCTCTGGATTATCTTTACATTGTACTATGTATACATTATCTTTGTGGAAGTAATCCCTCACCCCTCTCCCTAACACCACAGAACCACATTGCCATGCAGTACTGTTGGTCACCTTTAGCGTCCTCAGCAGTGATGGTCAGTGTGTACTGTGGGGCGGCTCCCTCCAGGTTGTCTGCCTGCACTGAGATGACCCCAGAGTCACGGTCCACCCGGAACAAGGCACGAGGGCTCTCTGGGATCTGGCCAACCAGCCGGTAGAAGATCCTCACGTTATCTGTTTTCGGATCATCGTTGTCGGCTGCTTGAACTGTGAGGATTTCCGTCCCTGAGAAAAGAGCAAAGTCCTCACAGATTAGTGTGTGGGCAAAAAACAAATTTTCTTTGAACCCTCAAGTGAGAAACACAGAATCCTATTTTGAGCGTACTGATGAATTTCTCCATGGTTTTTTATTTCGGAGTATTTCGTTTCAAGCGTAAACAAAAGGCCTTTGTGATCCAGTATGTTCCGGAGTTGTCTGTACGAGTGTGTTATATGAGTGTTCTGAGGGTTGTGCCTCACCCCGTGGGGCGAGCTCCTTGACCACGGTGTGGTACTGTGTGGTAGGGAACGTGGGCCTGTTGTCGTTGGCATCGCCCACCATCACCCTCAGCTCCACAGGCTTGGCGATCTCCCTGCCGTCCGGACGCTCCACCACGATGCTGATCTGGAACTAACAGACAGAGCCACATGGGGTCATGTGCTTTCACAAAGTGTCCAGATCAAATCTCCCTGTCTGGACACACAGTGAGACCACAGACAGACACACTGGAATAACACAAAGCGCCAGCTCTCAGCCAGGAAAGATCTTCATGTTCTGTATTGAACGTGGCACAATTACACACTGGAACCACAGTCTGAGATGAAGGCACAACAATTTTGTATTCATTATTTATTGAGCTTTCTTAGAATAGATGGGGGGTGGGAGGTGTGTGGGGTGTATGTGTATGAATGAAATAAGTTGTTACTTTTTTAGAGTGCAGATTGCTCACCCCCCCTCCCCCCTTTCACTCCGACCTGTCTTCAGAAGATGAAGCCATTAGGTTAACGATAGGCAGTGACAGTGCTAACACTCAGCGTGTCCATTGATTCTTGGACTGCTACTCAGCTCACAGAACTGAGGCATTTTGCTTGTATAGCGCCTTCTTTGACACATCCAGAGATGATTCATCATCTCTGCGCCGTATACGGGCACGCAACTCTGTCAACACCAAGCGAGAGGTACTGTACATGTGCATGCATCCCCTTCCTCCTCTCCTCCCTCTTCCCTCCATCAGCTGTAAGAGTCACATGTCGCTGACATATGAATCTCAGTCAGTCAGCAAGGAACCATCTCAATCAGGGAACCTGGACTGCCTCACTCGTGTTGTTAGGCAGGTGTGTGAGGAGGTGGATCGATAGGCTGTGACTCAGTGTGATGCATGCTGGAACATGACAACTCCATCATGATAGGTGACAGTCACTGCCAGGTAGGGAGAGAGGAGAAGGAGGGAAGAGGGGGTGTGTCTGGCTTTATAATTACTGTACTATAGTTATAGTTCAGACAGAAAAGACTCTCTGAGGGCTTTCTGTAGAAACAGCACATCCAATACAGTGATGTATTTCTCCTTGTGTCAGACCAGTGAGCAGTAAGGTCTCTGGCCAGACACGTTGCTTGCTACTCTGCAGAATGAACCCAAAGTCAACCTGTGCCAAAAAGTGATGTTTATCTAATCCTGTACAGCTTTGGAGCTTAGCTTCTTGGCAAACTGCAGAGGAGGAAAAAAGACACGTTGGGATTTGAATCATGACGCTCCTTTTCACCACGATTTTCCTCTGTCCATACAGTGTAATTTACCATTATTTAACTAGGCAAGTCAGTTAAGAACAAATTCTTATTTTCAATAACAGCCTAGGAACAGTGCCTGTTCAGGGAGGAAACAACAGCTGGGGGATTTGAATTTGCAACCTTTCGGTTACTAGTCCAACGCTCTAACCACTAGGCTACCCTGCCGCCCCATGACATGATTATGCGTTCACAGCCCTAACAAGTCCTTACTATATGATTAAGACAGGAGGTACGATACATTATGAATGAAAACTGTGTGGTCACTCACCTGGTCCTGAGTCTCTCTGTCTAGTGGGGCGTTGAGAGAGATGACTCCCTCTCTGCTGACAGTGAACAGCATCTCTGGGAATTCCCCCTCCAGGCTATACTCTACCAGACCTCCACTCCACTTCACCTAGACACAGGATAGGGAAGCAGGGAAGGCACAGAACAGCTCATAAACTGAACATGGTCAATTCAACGTTCTCTCTGCACTGCGGGATTGTAGGATTGAGCCCCCCCTTCTGCTGTTCCCACTCTCTGTCTCTCTCTCATGTACCTAGGCTTTACTAGAGAGGGAAACCCTGTCCTTTAGTAAAAACCTGTGAGGTGTTTACATGATAAAGTGCTGAGTCAATGTACAGGATGTGATGAGGACCAGAGACCTCTGCCAAAACAAAAGCTCATACATGTTGGATGGGGAGCTTCTACTGATTTAAAGCACAGGGCCGGACAGGGAGCTGTATAATTGGCTCAGAGGACCCCATGAAACAGCACCCAAGAAGGAGAGGTCACCGGCAGAAACACAGGGGGCATGTGCATCTCCTCAACCCACTGTCACACTCCACTCCATTGTTTTGGAGCTGGCTCCCCAAATGCTGAGGCCGTGTATACACAAGCCCCTCTTCTCACGACTGCCTTCCTCCCAGTGTCATGGTATTTCAGGGCCTCAGTGCTTTGAAGAGATGTAGTATATAACAATGTGATTAATGACTTGGTTGTTCTAAAAATGGATATGAATAGAGTACACTGTAGCTGATGTAATGTTTTGCTTTCTGTGCTTTTTTTAACAGCTTGCAGTGCACACTCTGTCTTCTATGTCACCTTGTGAATAAGCAGTCTTAAAGGGCAATTCCGCCACTTTTCAACCTCATATTCATTATCTCCAGCATTATACCGGTGTCTACATATGTGAAAACGGCGCGTTTCTATGATCTGTGGTTAAAAAGATAAGAAGAAAGGTCCTAAAAATGTATCTGTGACATCAGTGATTTTCAAAACCTGCAACGAGTTTCTAGCCAGAGGGAGGGTATTTTCTTGCTCCTCACGTCACCAAGAAATTCTCATAGTGTTTGAAAATCACAATTTTTTATTAAATGTTTTCACTTTTGATGATGTSATCGGGTAGAACTTTGTAACTTTGTATATTTTTCTTCAAAACTTTGAAATGCGCCGTTTTCACATTTGTAGACACTGGTATTGTGCTGGAGATAATGAAAATGAGGTTGAAAAGTGGGGTAATTGCCCGTTAAGTGCACCACTACTGTATTTCTAATAGATACATTTTTTGTGACAAATCTGACTTCCATGTATAAGAAGTATGCACAATGTGGAATTCTCCTGCCTTGATTTGCCTAATTGTTATTTTGGAAAAAGACCAAAAATGACCAAAGAGGAGCAATGCTTCTTGAGATCAACAACCAAAGTGCACCTGTATCAATATCAATGACTGAAGGAAAATATTTTGAAAGAAAAATGCATGATAGAAGAGAAACCCATCAGCATAACGCTTTATGTGTCTCACAACATTTTCCTGAGTAGAAACATGACTTTCCATGCTGCTGATAGTAAAGGGCTCCCAGCCATACTCAGTCTTTCAACATGACCCCCCCCATCTGCTTGGTAACAGCACAGCTATGAGTCCTACCGCCTACAAACACATGGTGGTAAATGCAGAGTGGGTGGAGAGAGGCTTTTCCCATCATATAGGCATGGTCACCAGTGGTGGATTCTACACTGTTAACCCTTTACATGGACATGCAAATGTGATGTTATGTGCTGCCCTGACAACTATAATTGTAATATAGTAATAGCATGTTGACAAACAGATTCCTACTAAGTACATGCACTGTAAAAAACACAAGTAATAGCCAATATAATCTTTACATCGCAGTATAAAATAGTATACATCATGATAAAATAGTATACATCATGATGATTTGTGGACCTGTGTAGCTCTTGGCTCAGTTGGTAGAACATGACGCTTGTAACACCAGGGTAGTGGGTTCGATTCCCGGGAACACCCATCCATAAAATATATGCACGCATGACTGTGGATCAAAGCGACTGCTAAATGGCATATATTGTTATTATTTTGCAGTCAGATTTAAAAGAAGCGTATAGTTTTATGAGGGTTTGAGAATCTCAAGAACAGAGTCATCTTGTACTTTAAACCTGAGCCATGCTTTTCTGTCAGCAGCCCACCTCCCCGACCCTGCCTCTGAGCTGTGAAGAGCTCTAGAGTACAACCTCTAGCACATTCTCTCTCTATCTCTCTCACAAACACACATAGACACACACATTTATGTTCCGGCAGAGATTAGGAGGATTTGCTTGAGATTTTGCCTGTCCACATTTGGATAGATTTTATTTTATGTTGGTAAATTGGCATGGAAAATATGAAAAAGATCAAATCTGCCCACGTTTTGAGTCCACACGTTTTCAGTGGGCGGATGGCACTGGCGTGAGTGAGAGGAGGAGGAGAGGGGGAAGAGGAGGAGAGTTACTGTGGCGACACCCACAGACCACACTGAAATGTAGAAATACACATATTTGCAGCAAATCATGACTTTATGTTCTCGAGTTTGCGTTACTGTCTTGAGGTCTCGAGTTTGCATTTCTGACCATGTTCCATTGTTGTAAGCACCTATATATAGAAAACAGACTATTGTTCCATTGTTGTAAGCACCTATATATAGAAAACAGACTATTGTTTTCCAGACTAATAAATGTTGATAGAGATGCAGAGAAGATCCATACTACTGTACAGTTACAGAACGTCCTGTTTTCCTCTTTCTGATAATGTCAGATGTTTCCAGTTATTTACACAGCTTTAATGATTTGGTGCTGATGCAAGCACTGGGCCGTGGCTGATATTATAAATGTTGAATAACAAGCTAAAGGTCAGACTGTAAAGAAGACCAGGTGCAGATACAGAGACACTGGCCCCGCACAGAGCACAGAGACTGATCCCTATTCAATCACAACCGCTAAGTCAGAAACAAAGTGTGAGGTTTGATTGAACAATCTTTGACATTATAGACACACACACACACACACACACCACAACACACACACCACACACACACACACACACACAACACACCACACACACACACACACACACCACCACACACACACACACACACACCACACACACACCACACACACACACACACACACACACACACACACACCACACACCACACACACACACCACACACACACCACCACACACACACACACACACACACACACACACCACACCAACAGCGGGAACGGAACCTCAGGCTACAGTGACTCAGGCAGGGGAAAGCCTAGGGATATGAATGACATTAATAATGCACACCTTGGTCTCTTAGGAAGCCCAGGGGGGGGGGGGGACTAAAAAGACAACAAACACAACTGCAGTATCTGATGCTTCACCCATTTCATTCCATTATTACATTTTACAATGAACAGTCAAATAAATATTGGATGAAAGTTCACAGTGTTTGACATTTGTCAGATGATCCCTTTCCATGATTCTATACTAGAGGCAAAGGTCACCTGAGCATGTAATGTATGCAGGAATATACAGATATCTCTGTGATCCCTGAAAGCATCACTGTGTGTCACCTGTGAGATGGGGATGGAGAATGAGCATGATACTAGGCACCTGTAAGATGGATAGGGGTCAGGGAGTTTCTACCTGTAGATGTGGATGGGTAGGGAGCCAGGGAGTTCTACATGTGAGATGTGGATGGGGTAGGGCCAGGGAGGTTCTACCTGTGAGGGGAATGGGATAGGGCCAGGGAGTTCTACCTGTGAGATGAGGATGGGGTAGGGGCCAGGAAGGTTATACCTGTGAGATGTGGATGGGGTAGGGCTAGGGAGGTACCTGTGAGATGGGGTAGGGGCCAGGAAGGTTATACCTGTGAGATGTGGATGGGGTAGGGGCTAGGGAGGTACCTGTGAGATGGGGTAGGGCCAGGAAAAGGTTATACCTGTGAGATGTGGATGGGGTAGGGGCTAGGGGCTAGGGAGGTACCTGTGAGATGTGGATGGGGTAGGGGCCAGGAAGGTTCTACCTGTGACATGGGATGGGGTAGGGGCCAGGGAGGTACCTGTGAGATGGGGATGGGGTAGGGGCCAGGGAGGTTCTCCTGGAGGCGAACAGGGTCCGGTGACGCCCAAGTGTTCCCCGTCACCTCCACTGTCACGATGCCCGTGGAGAAGAAAGCGTTGGGTTTCCCCCCCATGTCCTTCACCATCACTGACAGCTTGTAGCGACCACACATCTCTGGGTCCAGGGTGGAAGCCCCTGGAACACACACACACACACACACATATCAATATATTACAATCAGAGAGCTGCATAACGTTGTTCACAGATAGCACGTTGAAAAAAGCGGGAAAACATTGTTAATAACCCACTAACAAGTACATCATAAAGACGTAATTAGCCAATTTCACAGTTAAATGGCCCTAAAGCGGCAGCCAATGTGGTGGATTGGGGTTGTTAGTGTTGTCTAGCTTCAGTCAAGCTGTAACATAGGGGCACCAGCACTGTGCAGAAATAGTCAATAAATCCAGAAATAACACCAGCACTGTCCAAATTGGGACTTTTTAAAATCTGATTTAACTGGTGTACGTGTGTATGTGTGTATGTGTATGTGTGTACGGGAATGTGCGTGTGTACATGCGTGTGCGTTTGTGCCCGTGTGTGTATGTGGATTGAGAAGGGGTGTACTAAGTAATTCATTTAACAGTAAACAGATAAAAGTAAGACAACACCATGTAGAATATAACAGGGCAGTTGAGTGAGGGGCCTGTAACTCACCGTCCTCAGTGAGAGACACCTCGCCGGTCACAGAGTCTATGAAGAACATGTGACTGGAGGGGATCCTGGGGGTCTGGTCCATCAGGCTGAAGCGCAGGTCAGCATGGGCTGTGTTACGGTCATCACGGTCAGATGCCCCCACCTGCATGAATGAGATCCCTAGCCAAGAGAAAGATAGACAAGCTTCTGTACAGCTGTGTACATTCACACTGTGATTTGACTAGGATGACAATGCCTAATTCTTATAGTGAAATATCCTTACATAGTTCAAATGCTAGTATTCCTCCTGGACAATCTTGATTTAATTATGATAACCTTCTGACTTTATTCTAACATAATTTGACATAACTTTGCATTTGGTAAAAACATTAGTTGTTAACATATTTGTATCTACTGTAGTTTATTTCAATAGAGGCACACTTTATGGGGTTATTAATGTAATATCCTCTCAATGTAAAGTCTGCTCTATAATTTCCTGAAGGTCATGTCACAATGTAATCAATGGTAACCCACTATTATCTGGTGGTGTGATGCTCACACACGCACACAGCTCCCTCCACTCAAACGCGAGTCCCCTCAGTGACATAAATCCAGACGCTTGAGTCATCTCTGACGCAAAAACTCAAAGAACTACCCCACAATAGCCCAAGATCAGACTGTAGTAAGACTTCAATTAAAATGATTAAGCAAATCACCTCTACTTCCAATACACATACCGTACATGTCCTTCACTAGAGCCATGTGGATAGTTCAGGTGATACTATTTATGTAAAAGTCATAAAGATTCAGACAATGCAAACATCACTCATCAGTATGTATTAAGAAATAAACTCATGACTGTGTCACAAATTAAAATCCCTTCTGTGAACTCCGGTATTTGTTTTCTCCTGAATGGTGGACGGGCTCTATGTTCTGGCTAGTACAACCAACCTTTCAGAAGTCCCAGCTGCACACTGCCTCTCATGCTCTCCTCGATAAACACAGGCACGTTGTCGTTTTTGTCAATGACGCATACTTCTACCATAAAGCTCTGAGACGGCACGGATGCTGAGAAGGACACCTGCGAAAAYCACACAAGGTTTCAAGCCCTTTGTATCTAAACGTGCCCCTCATAACACGCTAAAGATGTCTCCAATGCTATATGAAGACATTGTAGTCTCTCACTTTCACATAAACAGTATTTCTCACCAATCTCCAATCTAAAATGTTAAGATTTTATTAGGAATGTCGTACAGAGATCCAAATTAAGCATGGAGGTAATAGCATTCTTTCACTCAGACTYCTACTCAAATGGAAAATATTGACTTCCTAATTTAGGTCTGCCTTCCGTTCCTGTAATGACTGGCTATGCCTGTCACTCAATCCCGGGCTAACGTGGGTGACATTACTTGACTTCCTGTGCTAATTATTTTCTCTAGTGGCAATTACAGCTGAGAGATTGGGGGGAAAAACTCACTTCCAGCTTAAAGTAAATGCAGCTGTAAGTATGAAGGGCGAATATAAGTTAATAAAGACATACGGTAACCTGAAGATCTAATTTGATTGTAATTAACTAAGGAGTCTATGTCTCATTTGGTGTTGCTAAACAGTACATTGTTTGAGGACATTGTTTCTCTCAAGCCAGAGATAATACACCCCAATTAAAACAAATCATTGCAATATATCGCATTCAATTTTATGGTATTTTTGATGAGGATGATTATAATATCGTTCCATCCATGCAATCTCACAGGTCATAATCACATGTATTGTAAACATATCACTACATGCTTAGATAATGCCATAAATGTGTGACTGTCAACCTGCAGAGAGTAAGATGGCTGCTTCTCTCTGTCCAGAGGCTTCAAGGCGTAAAGAAATCCTGCCTCAACTCCAAAGATCCCCTCATCGTCCCCTGTCACCACCACGTCAGTGGAGGTAGCTGGGAGGTTAGGGAGCTGTGTTGGACAAGTACAAAAATATGAATTAAATCTACAATTCCTTCTTCTGTCACACCCTGATCTGTTTCACCTGTTCCTGTGATTGTATCCACCCCCTCCAGGTGTTGCTTATTTTCCCCAGTGTATTTATCCCTGTGTTTCCTGTCTCTCAGTGCCAGATCATCTTGTATGTTTTGTCAAGTCAATCAGTATGTTTTTCCTGTACTCCTTTTCTGTTCTCTTTTTATAGTCCTCCTGGTTCTGACCCCTGCCTGACTCTGGACTACTTTCCTGCCTGCCTGATCATCCTGCCTGCCCTGACCTTGATTCTGCTTGCCCTTCGGTACCTATTAGACTCTGATCTGGTTTTGACCTTTTTGCCTGTCCACGACCATTCTCTTGCCTACCTCTTTGGATTAATAAACATTGTAAGACTCCAACCATCTGCCTCATGTGTCTGCATCTGCGTCTCGCCRTGTGCCTTGATATCTTCAATACAATTAGACTTTAACTTTAGTATTCTCGGCAAGAGTCACATGTGCAGCTAAAATAAAACTTCTGCTTACTGTGTATGTGCAAATGTTGACCTTTTACATCAACAAGTTGAAAAGATAACTATACGTCACTGCAAGCACAGGAGATCTCTGGGCCTTGTGTAATGTATTTTTACTCTGCTCATATAAAGTCAATTGAACATTCACCCATTCTATGATGTGTAAATGGTTGAGTATGTGTATGTATAGCTCCATCTGGCAATCCTTTTGAATCTTTTGAGTGAGCGGTTATGTGTAATAATGACCGTTGATATTTTCCCCCTTATGGAAAACTTGTTCACCGCTGACAGTTTGTTCTCAAGGGTGTCACAAGCTGCTGGCAGAGGGGCTGTCACGAAATAGACGCCCTCTGGTCCAGACCCACGATGCCCGTGTCTGGCCCGGCCATGGTCAGGTATGAATGGGTATCCTAGTCATGGTACTGTGTGACTGTCTGTCGTAGAGGACTGTCATGCAGCCTGGCCTGATATGGTGTTATTGTTGCATGGCTAGAGCAGCCTATGAAACAGCAGCATGCTGGTGATCTCGTGTTTCCAATCAGCACTGCATGTTTTATGGCTTCACGTACCACATAGCAACTGGCTCTCAGCCGCCACAGCCGTGCCAATGATCTCAGCATGCGTTTAACTCCCGAGAACCCAACATTTTGATTTGGTCTGGGAAACGTATTTTTTGACTGCTCCATAACCTAATTTTAGACCAACAGGCTGAAAAGTTTATATTTAAGGCTATGCAGTGGTTGACAAAGTAGCTAATCATTCACACCAAACATTCTTCTCTTGTTAGGCCTCTAATGTGTTGACATGAAATGCAAATGTTTTCATGACAGAAATGTACCTTTTTCATTCTTACATTCATGTTGTGATAAAACAAAACAACTATCATGTGCCAGAGCAGAATATCCGAGAAGATCAGAGCCGTTCAAATAGTAAAACAGGTGAGAAAACAACTCTGTCAGTGCCGTTTCTGCTCAAGAACACACATTTTTAAGTAATAATGTTGTCCTTTCCACCCTAACACAAAGTTGTGCCAATTATCCGACCTCCACCATGTCCACCATTAGAGTGGATCTGAGGTGTGTTTTGATCATACATCATGCAAAAGGGAAGAACATTGACTGGACTACGCAGCTTCAAAAGGTGTCCAAATACAGTGTCAAACACATGCACAGCCAGGACAAACCTGATGATTTATAAGTGCCATTTTGAAACGAATCCTCCTGCCATGAATGCAGGGCTGATGGTCTAGCAATGAACAGACAGCCAGAGGCGTTCCAATTTTTGTTTAGTGAGGAGGGGGCTATGCGGGAGTAGCTCCGTCATAATTATATCTTGAGCACTGAGTGTAGTGCAAGAGCGAAACGTTTTATGGCCCTTCTCTCTCTTTAACTTGCATACAGCCATTAATACATCAATCTCAGCAGGCCCAGGATATGATGCATCACACAGACTGGCAGCAATATGGAGAGAATTATTCCTTAATTATTATTTCCCAATAAGCAAGCTGCTTTGTTGTAAATGTTTTTTGTTGCATAAATGGTCAATCTAACTGAAAAGTCTTACCTTAGCCAGGTACCATGGGAAAATACCATCATAGTTTTCAGGGACGCCAATTTTAAGATTGGCCCCTGAGCACTGTGCAGGAGTCTGAAGTACCACCAACTACACAATTCCAAGGAGACAAAGGACAGCATGAATTTCAATAATTTAGTTGAAGTTTGTTTTCACACTAACAGTATAAAAAAAGTATACTAATCTGAGATTGCTATAATAACTTGTGAAGGCCACATTCAAAGGAAGAATACTTACAGTCAGTGTAATAATAAAGATGAACATAACTTATCTTCTAGTCATGTGTTTCTGTAACTGTATATCTGTAAAGTCAGGATGCACAACATTTCCAATCAAACAGTGGTTATCTTTTACGTTTGGGAACACATGGTTTCTATAATTTCTGTCTTGTTACTGATTGATTCTCACTGTTATAAAGCAGAGAAAGAAAGATGGAGAAAGAGAACGACAGAGAAAAAAACTGTGTGAATGCTGCATGTGCAACTATTCTATTTTACTAATCTTTTAAATTATTTTTAAAAAACTAGACCTGCCAATCTGCGGAATCAACCATCTTTAAAATGTAAATACAACTTCAATAGGCCTACACCTGTGCAAGAAAATGTTGCATTTAATTGCCTGTTAGGTTAAACATATACTCAGTAGCCACAGGCAGTAGGCCTACATGGTACATTAATGTCTCAGCACAAGCTGAACTATCCCTGCAACCTGGACTCAAGGGTAGACGTAACATAGTAAATTAAAATCTGGGTCACTCAAATTAGTATATGTTTCAAATTACAATTTCTACATGTTACGAATTACAATTTGTGTGATATTTTATGAATTACAATTTGTTCAATATGTTACAAATTTGAATGATATTGTAACGACCCTGGGTTTATAAGCGCGGAAATCAACTCTGCCGCTGGAGCATGCTTTTGCGGCACAGTCGATAGCGCGCCGGACCTCGGGCTAGAAGGTCGAGGGTTCGAGACCTGCTCCTTGCCTGTTTCATTACATTAGTGTCAGAAGTGATCGGACCCTGCATCCACGACAGTGCGTGTGCTTGGCCGGTGAGCACGATCCTGTAAGACGTAGAGTCGCGAGGACGCGCTCTTTGAAAGAAGAGGGTAGTGTAACAACCCTGGGTTTATAAGCGCGGAAATCGACTCTGCCACACGAGCATGCTTTTGGGGCACAGTCGATAGCACGCCGGACTTCGGGCTAGAAGGTCGAGGGTTCGAGACCTGCCCCCTGCCTGTTTCATTACAATATGTTACAAATTCCAATTTGTTTTGGCTAACGTTAGCTAGGTGGCTAACACTAACGTTCGCTAGGTGGCTAACAGTAACGTTAGCTAGGTGGCTAACATTAGCTAGGTTAGGGGTTAAGGGTTAGGGGAAGGGTTAGCTAACATGCTAAGTAGTTGCAAAGTCACAAAAAAGTAGTAAGTAGTTACAAAGTTATACACCCGACCAACAACCCTCCTTTAGTTTTTGCCTTAAGTAGCCTTCTGTCTTGTGTAACCATACCAAAACTATACTATTTTGAGTGTACTATGTCACGTCTAGTCTATGAGACCGGGGCTGCACTCTCTGTTTCCAGCACACGATTACACCTGCGACACAAAACAGCCTAGCAATGAATTGTTCTCTCAATAAAAATAATAAATAAATACATATTATGACTTTATAGTATGTGTTATATGGTCACAAAGGATTAGGAAATTGGCACAAGAAAGAGTTAAGGATGAGATTTGGTATTCCAATAAATCACCCCAAAATAAACTTATGCTGGGCACAAGTCGAAGGAACCTCTGTGCCTCGCTGATGGCCCATCTTGCCGAGGAACAGGAATTCACAACACCCATCGCTTGGAACAATATTTACATGTCTTATTATGATTTACAAAGACCAGCAAATGAAAACAAACTCACTCTCTCAACCTCAACCTGTAGGCCAGAATAAGAACCTATACCCCACAAAATCTGAATAAATGATTGGCAAACATCACTTATTTACCTAACACTCCATGATCATTTTTATAATTCAATTTTCATTCGAAAACGTTATATTTCTTTTGTCTTACCTTCTCTCAATCATGTGCGTGTTCCCTATGAAGGTGGGAGAACGGTTTGAATAGTGTGGAAAAACAAAGTGGGTTTGCAGGACTCTCCAGTTTAATGTTTTACTACCTTGTTTCCTTCCAGTAATTCTGTTGGTCAACAAGACTCCAGTCCACTGAACAATCTAATGAATGAATATTTATGAGGACATAAATCAAATAACAAAGAGGTCTGTTTTAAATATATATATAKCTTTCGTTTTTGGTGTAGCCTAATTGTTCTATGATCTGGGTAACAAAAAATATAGAATAGTTGTATTTCATTTTTTTATTAAAAAAATTCAAATGTAAACATAACAAAATTATTAAAAGGAAGTGCAAATCAACTGTATTTAAAGCAAAACATTAAATTCACATGACAAATATAACTTATTATTGCTTTCTTCATTCACATCTGGACTGAAGGTAAGGACAATAGAATAATGTATTTTTTCAAAACCTGGCCTAACCCCCATTACACATTATTCATGTTCTCAGTATCATGGCCAAAGTACGAACCTGCGTACCCAGTTTCAAGTAAAAATGACTCCAGGTGACAGAATGCAGTGAAATCACTCATAGTGCTTACATTTCCATTGCTTTTCAGGACAGTGTACCATAATCTAAAATTTCATGAGGGCTATATACAACACTACCAACACTATATGGAGTAGAACCAAACACACTGTCCCCCATTATCAAGGCAATCTTACAACTCATGGTTTAAAATAACAAGCCTTGGTGGATTTAATATACATACACATAAGGCAGACAAAAAAAATTAAACCTCATGCAGATCATTAACATGAACATGTCTGTTGTGTTTAATTAATATAATAAAATATATCATTTCTGTACAGCTCTATCAGTCCTTGGGGTTAGTGATAAAAACACACAGCGTCTGGTCTTGAAGGCCTAAGAGAAAACAGCAGTCCAGATACTGTACTCTCAGAGGACCGAGAGGTCATGGCAGGACTTGGACTTCTGTCTGAAGGCCATCTTCTTGTTCTTCCGGGCCACCATACGGCCCAGGAAACGCTTGGCCTTCTTGCCAATGCTCTCGCGTCGTTTGCAGTTGGCCATACGGCGAGCATTCTCCTCCTTGCTGTCTTTGCGCAGTCGGATCTGCCGGACGATGCCCTCGAACAGGTCCCTGACGTTGTGGTGGAGATTGGCTGAGGTCTCGATGAACTTGCAGTCAAACACCACAGCGCAGGCGCTGCCCTCTGCAAAAAAAAAGAGGGGAGGCGCAGGTGAGAATCTATAGTGTTCCCTGGGGACAGTGACTTCACCCTCACCATTATGCCTTTGCATAACACCTTGATACTAGCTTTAACATTCTAAAATAAGTAGCACTATGCAAATACAGAGATGCCTTGGACAGAAGAGATCACCGTCACTTACCATCCACAGAGACTTCTCTGGACCGCACCAGGTCGCTCTTATTGCCCACAAGGATGATGGGAATGTTTTCAGACTGGCGAGCTCTGCGTAGCTGGATGCGTAGCTCTGACGCCTTCTCAAAGCTGGACTTGTCTGTCACTGAGTAGACGATGATGTAGGCGTCACCTATCCTCATGCACTGTTCCTTCAGCCACTGACTGTTATCCTGTAGGCGAAGAGAAATAGAATTAGATTAGCTACATTGCTTGTCTAATCAAAAGCTACAGGTGCTCAAATAAACATTATTATAGTGATATATGATATTATACACCAGCATTAGAGCACTACACATTACATCAAAATCAAATGATATTGGCCTTTCTAGGGAGTTTTTCCTAGCCACCGTGCTTCTACACCTGCATTACTAGCTGTTTGGGGTTTTAGGCTGGGTGTCTGTACAGCACTTCGAGATATTAGCTGATGTACGAAGGGCTATATAAAATAAAATTGATTGATTGATTGATTGATATGCTATGACTAAGACCAATTTTACTGAGGGTCAAACTGAAATTGCATAATTTGCATTATATGCCTCACCTGTTCCCAAATGTCGTACAACAAGATGGACGCCTCCTCCTCGTCCACCTCGATCGATCTGTCATATGTGTTTCCTGAAACAAAAGCAAGCAGACAGATAAATACTCCTGGCCAAAATTCTATAAACCCACTATCGAGTGTGATGTCTCACTCACTATTGCCCATTTATATTGCCCATTTCATGATGCCTTTAGCTTATTAACCTATATCAGCTTATTAACCTATATCTGTGATGGGTACTACTGTGCATTACTGTCTCCTTCCCTCAGTCATTGATTTTCATATCTCCCATCCACTATCTCTGTGGCTGTATATGCCAACAGCAGTACTTTTGATATATGTGGCGCCTTACTGACTGGATGGAAATAGCAATAATCAATGTACTTCAGCTTGTGTGCCAAGATGATATGGAAACCAATCCTATATTTACTTAGTTTGGAGCCTATGTACATTAGCTCTAATGGGGTGCTGAGAACAACCACAGTCAAACAGTTATTTTCTTTGTTTAAAAAAAGTATTGCTTTTTGGTGCATTCTCAATGCTATATAAACTTCAACACCATCATCTTCAGTAACCGTCATCAGACACACACCTGTCTCGTCGCAGTCGTGACCATCCTCGACTCCACCGAAAATTCGTGCCAGGCTAGACTTGCCGACACCCTGCTCGCCGAGGAGAACCACCTTGTACACATGTCCCTCCGAGTCGCTGCCGGAGGAGATAACGGAATCGGACGAGTCCGATACACAGCTGTCTCGGTGAGGCTCACCGGGGGTGTAGGACGTGCAGCGCATGAGGTTGGACAGCTCTCCAGTTTGCACCTTGCGCATCTCGCGGTCGTCCACTGGCATGCTTCTTCTGTGCAGGTTCTGCAGGTGCATGGGAAACGGCATGCTCCCTCTCCTTTTGTCCATATTCCGCAATTTGTCACCTTTGTTCAAAGTCATGATTTTTTTTGTCTGTGAAATAGATGCGCTCTTTAGTAAGATTCTGCTTGTTAACATGAAAAGCAACTAGCTCTGACAAAGAATGCATTTCTCATCACTACGCCTAGATGTTGATTTAAAAAAAATCCTTTATTAGGCCACAGTTTATATGAACTTTTGTGTCATATTTATTTGAACAAATTAATTTAAGACAATCATGTGCCTGTATCCTACGGTTTGATGGAGCATTGAGCAATGTTAACATTTAAGTTGAACTCATATTATTTGAAACAGCCATAGCCTAATTAATGTATTATCACGACTGCAAAATCATTCAATTCCATAAGCAAACTTACATTTGATGTGCGTCTGATGTATTCCAAAATCCTGAATCAGACAATCCACTTATGATCTATCCTTTCGTTAGCGTGGTCACTCAGTGAAGGGAAGTTTCTGTTTGATCCAGTGAACGGTACGGATCCCCATATTTATCTAGTTGCCGAGCGAGTTACGTCACCATGAGGTTTGCCTCTGAGAGTCACGTCTCTTCTCATTATAGTGGTACGTAACATCATGCCAGGAAGGGAGGAGAGGAAGTGAGGAGCGCTCCACAGAAACGTGATTGGAAATTATGCGCGGGCGGGCAGAGGGATTCTCCCTTCCTCCAATGCAATGCCATCATGCCAGTGATGTAATTATTTTGCAGAGTAATTCGGCCATTTACTCTCAAGCCTACCTGCGTTGAAGGGGTAGGCTAACTAGCATAGTTTTAACACCAGTTGGCCCAGAGCCATGGAGAGTTGACCTGACACGGCCTCCGTGCTTTGTGATGGCGCGCGCCACAATGTATATGGACAGGTGAGGTGTTCCCAGCCATTCGCAAGGTTTACCATAGTCAATCAATACTTTTAAATAACACGATTTGTTTGTAATTGATAAATGATCTGACACAAATTGTCAGTGGATTAGCCAAGAGCATCTGAGACGTCAAGCATTTCCAATAGATGCTTCTCAGCATTTCGGCGCATAGGTCGCGTAGCCTTGGTGACACGAGTTGTGAATGAGGCTAATGTGAAAAAATGTGGCTGTTCACCACAGAAATAGGACACATTATTACTTAAAACGACGCCTAGACATATCACTGGGGCCACATGTATCCCAAAGGACTCCGCAGGCGACAGGAAAGAAAGACCATGAAAGAAAACCATTGCGATCCAAAATAATGATGATTTCACCTGCATCAGTCTGATTGAGGTTAGTTAACCTAGTCTGTAGTCGCCATCTGTTGGTGGTTATGTGAAATGCACAATGTTATAGTAGGCTGCTGGGACTGCAAGGTCTGTCTTTTACAATTCTGCTTCCTGAGAAGGAGAGAAGACCAGTGACAAACGAAGTATTACTAGCTTACTTCATTATTATCTCTGGCAAGTTGGCAAGCCTCATTCCCCATGATTGGAGACAATGCTCAATGCATAAAGTCATTGGGTGGTGTATTGGTGGACAGACTAATGTTAAACGCCTTCTCAAGTGACATTAACTGTCACACAGTTCCCAAAGGTTTTCAGTTGAATAGCACAATGTTTCCAAAAACATGTATTGGTCAGATCTTTCCATTGATTGATGTTTTTCTTTGTTGTCGGGGCTTCTTTTGGTGCTCTATGAAACGTGTTTGACTCACTGGATTGCTCTGACTCAGTGGTAGCTTGTACTTTTTATCTTCTGTCTCCATCACTCACATACACATGCAGAACAGTGGAGATGGAGATGTTTTTCTCCATTCTTATAAACAAAGTCCACATTAAGCTACCAGCTGTTTTGTCCTCAGTGACTCACAAGTTATACTGGGTTGCTCCTGTAGTTTCATAAGTATAACATTTTAAACATTGAATAATAGATCAGTCAGTGTTTACGTAGCCTACTGAAGCCTGCTGAGTGGTCTGAGTGGTGTTCACTGATTGTGGGCTATATAAGTATGAACACCTCAGCGGGAGAACCCAGGGTGTAGGCTGTTGTTATTTATAGAAATAGATTTGCATATTTCCGTTAGGAAACGCATACTCTGTGAAAGTGCGCGTGTGCAATATCACAATTCGCCTTTGCACTCCTAAACCACGCACTCCTAAATAACACATCTTAGTCCACTCTGCTCGAAACAGGAAACAGATTCTAGTTTTGGGAACAGAAATCTGTATTGAGATCAAATGTTTCATCGACGAGAAAATTCTCGGCCAAAATCCATCTCGTTCCATCTTCTCCCACGGCCGGCACTGGGTTTACCCTACCACCATATTTGGTAGTGAGTAGAAACGCCAAGCGGATTCTTCACATTTATACATCCGGTGAAATATCTGTCTCATTGTTCTATCTGCGCTACAACGGTGGATATTGCGCGTATGCCTGCCGCTAACTCTAGCAGGATTGTAACTGCGCGTCCATGTCGCACGTGGCTGGCTAGTCCAACGCCGAACTCTTCATTGAAACAATGCTGAAACTTCAAACAATGGGCAAGTCGTGGTACATTTTAATTTGTGCTGAAATCGAATAAAATAAGCTATCTTGCAAATTCAGCAGGCTATCGTGTGAAATAGACGTTTAGAAGTGTTGTCTTTATTTTATTACTTTGGTGTGGTTATCAATGCACTAGCACATTTTTTCCCTCTCCTATGATAAAATAATTGTATTAAGTTGTACAAAAGTTTTACCTTGCGTGAAGTTTCAAATGCATTTGTCATTACTAAATGTGTAATGTCACCGGTATTTTAACGTTACTATGTTTTAGCACACAAAAACAGCGCAATCTTTGTGAGAGTGGGGGAATCTGATTTAATTGGTCCTCAACTTGTGGCACAGACACTTCATTCATGATACATATAGTTAGCCCTGAGTTAGCCTGCCCTGGAACAGGTTAGTTCTGAAGATTTCAGTGACATTTACATTTACCTGGCTAAAAGGAGAGCCACTTTATTAGTATCGGTTATCACAAGTTGAACTCAAGAGTTGACCAAAGTTACCTCGCTAACTCCTCAAACTACATTCCTAGTATAAGACTCTGCAGCCTGGCTCTGGATTTTTCAGGTATTTACTTTAAAAATAAATGCTAAAATGGTCATAACACAATAATAACCTATGTCACAAGGAAAAGTCTTATGTACTTAAATGTTCCATAGGGAATGAAGAGGAGTAAGTAAGTAGTCGTGCAAGGACTAGTCAGCTCCACTGAGACATGAGCTGTGTTCGAATACCCAAACTAACATACTGTATGCTACATACTACATACTATATACTATTAGTTCATTTTAGTATACTATAAACGAACAGTATGCTTTCAGTTGAGCGTACTAGCTCTTCGCCTGTCTACTGGAAGTTGATTCTGTTGCTATGCAAACTCTTGCTAGCTAGTTAGCTTAACAAATTACTAGTTAGACATTTTACGACTTGGGGTGTGTTCTTAAATTCAATGTGGAGTGCCAGAGTGCGCTCCTAAATTGAGAGCATTGTCAGATCGTCTGTGTAAATTCAGAGCGTTTCGCTCTCGGCGTGCACACTGGGCGCTCAGACCGAAGAGTAGGGTTGATTTGAGCATTCTGACCTTACAACGGCAGTCATGCACCCAAGCTAACGTTGGCTAGCTTGCTAGCTACTTCCAGACGCAAATGAGACCACTCTCACCATTTTACTCACCCTAGCAGAGCTGGTTAGGCCGTTTTCATGTTATCCAGAGCGTTGGTGACAGTAACTGTGCTGCTGGCAACAATTTAATTACACTTTTTTGCAGACATTTACTGACACTGGCCATATTCAACGGGTGTTGAGCGCTGGTATATTCATTATTCTGCGCTCTGGTACACTCAGACAGAGTAGATAGCCAGAGCGAATTTTATGAAAGCACTCGAATGTTCATTTCCTGAAGAATTGCATTATGGGCCCTACAGTACAAAAATAGTGTCCTCTGCGTGTATACTTCATATTTTGGCGAATTTAGTACGACATCCGGGAACTTTTGGCATACTAACTATATCCATACTATGACCAATAAGCATACTACATACTCAATTCACGTCACAAATAGTACGGTTAGTGCGGTTAGTATGAGTATTCGAACACAGCTATGCTGTATATAAGAAATCGTCATGTTGCTTTTGTACAATGCTACTCAACCAATGCTGCTTGGATAGGCTACCACAGTCATCTCCAATGCAACTAGGAGACTACTTCAGATCAGGCAGATTGTATCTACAGGAGTCTGAAACAACTCTTCTCTGGTCCCCAATCTGAGACACCACATGTTAGCTGACAATGCATTGGCAATGGTAACCTTCAAATTCAACACCTTAGCCCACCACACTGACCCCCTCCTGACCTCTGATGACCCTTCACACAAACAGCCTTTCAGGTGAACACAAACTAGTGAACTTCTATATGGGTAAATGACTTCAGTCAAATAGCTTTGTTGTGTGTATCGGTAACAGCATAGATTTGGTGCTATATTGGTGGAAGGCACTGACAACCCTCAGGGAATTGCAGATGGTCTTTAAATGGGCAAAATGGAACAGCATTGGAAAAGTGTTCTGTTACAGATAGAAGAAACCGTATCACTCATCCATTTTTAATGCACAGCAATGGCAGCAGATTCGAGTGGTAACTGAGAGAAGTCTCGGGCATAATAACTCCAGAATATTTCAACAACTTCATTTAATTTAGCTTTGTTTCAAACAAACTATATCACACATTTTATTAATCATAGTAGGCTAGTTCTAAATTAACTACTGCATATATCTCTAAATAACGTAGCATGCAATGTTAAAAGGTATGGTTTACTTTATCCTCAGTGTAACATCTTAAAAGAAGAATAGTTTATTGCCATTGTTTACAGAAAACAGAAATGTGTCTTGTTTTACGTTTCAATTGTCAGGAGATGGCGTCTAGGATCGCTCCCCACCAGATTTTCCCTTTCGACCTGGGATTCAAACCTGCAACCCTTGAGGTTACTGCTGCCTGAAAAAGGCTACCTGACAAAACCGAACCAGAGACCATTAGATCTTCAGTCTTAACGCCCTACTGCGCCAAGGATATCACTCATTAGACAAGGTTTTGCCACCAGGAATGAACAAGTATTGCGAATTCGGGGGATATTTTCTACCAAGAATGAACATACTCGCCGATGCCGACCCTGTATCGAATCCCGACACTGCTGCTGTATTTAGACTTGAATGTTTGTTTTTTTGCTTTCTTTTCCTACTGTGAAAATCTGACAGTAGAAAAGCATTGGGCTTCTTCTGACAATTCTCGCGACTCTTACCCCGTAAATCTGTCATCATCATCCATAACTTTTTAATATGAAAACCTGTTTATTTTTGTCAAACTGCTCTCCCTTGTCAGGATTCAAACTTGTTAAAGGGTAAATGTGTTAAGCCCTATCACCACAGGAGTTCAATCTTGTTTATAAGGTGTGTGGTTGACAATGCTTCCACCTGCTGGTCCCCTGACAAACTCACACATACTTTTAGTTKGAATTTTGGTTCAAATTAGGCTAACCTTTTACTGACGACAGGTACGAAAATGAGCCTCAGTTGATCGGGAGTCTTCTTGCTAACAGACACAGGCTCTCAATGTGTAGTGGAACTTCTAGAACTACTCAGATAAAATGACCTGTTATTTCATCCGCTGTCCATGAGTAAGTGGTAGTGAACACATCAAATTTGCACTTACGACCACATTGAATTATTGCGTCATTCCTGAAGG